>NW_022589742.1:16572718-16887274 GCF_004348235.1 Phoca vitulina
GGGGGGAAATCGGAGGGGGAGATGAACCATGAGAGACTATGGACTCTAAGAAACAAATTGAGGGTTCTAGAGGGGTGGGGGGTGGGGGTATTGCTTAGCCTGGTGATGGGTATTAAAGAGGGCACGTATTGAATGGTGAACTGGGTGTTATATGCAAACAATCAGTCATGGACACTACATCAAAAACTAATGATGTAATGTATGGTGATTAACATAACATAATAAAGTTAAATTAAAAAAAAATAAGTTGACTCTAATGGTAAGGGTTTGTTCTAGAAACAATTCTATTTCATTGACCTATATGTCTATCCATATTCTAATACCACACAGTATTGATTACTATGATTACTGTAGCTTTGTGTAAGTTTTGAAAATAAGATGTGTTGAGTCCAGGAACATTGTTCTTCTGTTTCAAATTGTGTTGGATATTATGGTTCCTTTGTATTTCCAAATGAGTGTTAGCACCTTCTCACCAATTTCTGCAAAAAAGACAGCTGGGATTTTGATAGGGGTTGTGTTGAAGCTGTAGATCACTTGAGTTAATGTTGTCATCTTTATAATATTAAGTCTTCAAGTCTTTGAATATGGAATCCCTTTCCATTTATATCTTCTTTAATTTCTCTAAACAATGTTTTGTTTAGAATATAACTTTTATACTTCTTTTGTTAAATTTATTCCTAAGTACTTTATTCTTTTTGGCACTAATGTAAATAAGACTGTTTCCTTAATTTCATTTTCAGGTTTTTTTATTGCTTGTGTGTAGAAGTAGAATGTGTTTTTGCATATTAATCTTGTACCCTGAAATTTTCTTTAACTAGTTAATTATCTCTTGTTTTTTTTGTGTGTGGGATCTTTAGGGTTTCCTGTACATAAGATTATGTTATTTGCAAATAGAGATAGTTTTACTTTTTCCTTTTCAATCTGGATACTTGTTTTCTCTCTCTCTTTCTCCCTCCCTCTCTCTTCCTCTCTCTTTCTCTCCATCTGTCTTCACTAGTACGTCCAGAATAATGTTGTATAGAAGTGGGATAAGTAGACATCTTTTGTCCTGATATTAGAGGGAAAGCTTTAAATATTTCACCATTAAATATTAGCTGTGGATTTTTCATAGATGCCCTTTATCATGTTGTGGAAGTTCCCTTCTATTTCTAGTTTGTTGAGTATTTTTTTTTTTAAATCACAAAAGGGTGTTCCATTTTGTCAAATGATTTTCCTGTAGCAATTGAGATGATCATATAGTGTTTTCCCCCTTTCATTCTATTAATGTGTATAATCTAAAAATTGATTTTTGTATGTTTAACCATGAATTCCTGGAATAAATCACGCTTGATCATGGTGTATAATCATTTTAATATGCAGCTTAATTTATTTGCTAGTATTTTATTGATTATTTTTATATCCATATTCATTAGAGATATTGATTTATAGTATTTTTGTGATTTCATTGTCTGGGTTTGGTATCAGGGTAAGGTTGGCTTCATAGAATGAGTTGGGAAATAATCACTGCTCTTATATTTTTGGGGAATAGTTTGTGAGGTATTGGTGATAATTTTTATTAAACATTTAGTAGAACTTATTCATGACCCCATCTGGTCCTGGTCTATCCTTTGTGAGTAGTTTTTAAAAATTGTTACTCATTCAACTTGTTTACTTTTTTTTAAAGATTTATTTGTTTACTTTAGAGAGAGAGAGTGAGAGTGAAAAAGCACAAGCAGGGGGTGGGGCAGAGAGAGAGGGAGAGAAGCAGACTCTCCACTGAGTATGGAACTTGACCCTGAGATAATGAATTGAGCCGAAATCGAGTCAGACACCTGACTGAACCACCCAGGCACCCCCAACTTGTTTACTTTTTAAAGCTTTATTTGGAACTTTCTTCCTGGGTTAGTGTAAGTAGTTTGTTTCTTTCTAAGAATTTGTACATTTCATCTGGATTATCCAATTTGTTGACATACAATTATTCATAATATTCCTTTATAGTCAATTCTTTTTGTTTCTGTGACATCTGTACTAATGTCCCCCTTTCACTCATGATTTTAGTAATTTGAACATTTTCTCTTCATTCATGGTCAATGTAGTTAAATAAGTTTTGTTGATTTGTTGACCATTCAAAGAACCAACTTTTAGTTTTGTTGTTTTCCCTTGTGATTTCTTTTTGTTTCATTGGCTATTTAGGACTCTGTTGTTCAGATTTCACATATTTTGTGAGTTTCCCAAGTTTTCTTCTGTTATTGACTTCTAATTTCATTCTCTTGTAATTGGAGAAGATATTTTGTGTGATTTAAACCCCTATCAATATATTGAGACTTCTTTTATGGCCTGTTACCATATCATCTTTCCTGGAACATGTTCCATGTATACCTGAGAAGAATGTGTATTCTGTTGTTGTTGGGTGAAGTGTTCTATAGGTGTCTGTTTAGTTCACTTGTTTTATACTGTTGTTCAAATCTTTTATTTCCTTGTTGATCATCTGCCTAGTTGATCTATTCAGTTTTGAAAGTGGCATATTGAAGTCTCCAACTATTATTGTTGAATAGACCATTTCTCCCTTCAATTACATCAGTTTTTGCCTCATGTATTTTAGAGATCTAGTGTCATGTACATTTATGTTTATTGTTTCTATGTCTTCTTGATGGATTGACTCATCTATCATCTAGAGATGTCCTTCTTTGTCTCCAGTAACAATTTTTGTCTCAAAGTCTATTATGTCTTATAGAGGTATAGCCACTTCAGCTTTCTTTTGGCTATTATTTGCATAATATATCTTTTCCATTGTTTTACTTTCATCCTATTTGTGTTTTGAATCGAAGTCAGTCTCATGTAGAAGCATATAATTGGATTTTTAAAATTGATTCTTCCAATCTTCTCCTTTTGGTTGGAGTGTTTAATCTGCTTACATTCAATATACTTACTCCTAAATATATATTAAACCTTTGCTCTTATATATCTTTGTTCTCTATACTCCTTTTTTGCTGCAATTGTAATAAAATTACATCTTTATACAGTGTATACTTATCAATCTAGGTTTATAATTATTGATTTTTATACGTGTCTTTTAAATCAGATAGGAGGAAAAAGTTAAAATATGTTTATACCATCATTTATATTTACCTATGTATTTACTTTTATCAGTGCTTTTTATTTCTTCATGTGGATTTGAGTTACTGTCCAGGGTCCTTTCATTTCAGTTGTCAGGACTCCATGGTGTCTGATGAGAAATCATTTATTAATCTTATTGAGGTTCCCTTGTGCATGAAGAGTGCTTCTCGTAGCTTTTAAGATTGTCTTATTGTCTGGTTTTCAACAGTTTAATTATGATTTGTCCAAATGGGGGTCTCTTTGCATTTATAATACTTGCAATTTGTTGAGCTTCCTGAATGTGTTGATTAATATTTTATGTAAAATTTAGGAAATTTTCAGTCATTATTTCTTTATAATATTCTTTCTGCGTTTTTCTTTCTTCCCTCTCTTTTCTGGGATTCCAATTATGTATATGTTGGTATGCTTGATGCTCTCCCACAGGTCTTTGAGACCCTACATTTTTCCTCATCTTTTTTTTTTTTCTGTTTCTCAGACTGCATAATCTCAATGGATCCATCTTCAAATTCTCTTATTCTTTCATCTGCCTGCATAACTCTGTTATTAAGCATCACTAGTAAATTTTCCATTTTATTTTTTTTCAATATTTTACTTAATTATTTGTAAGAGAGAAAGCGAGGGAGAGTGCACAAGCCAGGGAAGCAGCAAGCAGAGGGAGAAGCAGGCTTCCCACCGAGCAAGAAGCCCAATGCAGGACTCAATCCCAGGACCCTGGGATCATGACCTGAGCCAAAGGCAGATGCTTAACTGACTGAGCCACCCAGGTGTCTCAAATTTCTCATTTTAGTTATTTACTTTTCAGCTCCAGATTCTTATATATATATCTTTTTCATAATTTTTATCTCCTAATGATATCTTCTATGTAGTGAAAGCTTGTTCTCATACATTTTTTACTTCTTAAGCATTATGACCTTTAGTTCTTTAAATATATTTATAATGGCTGATTCAAAATTTTTGTTTAGTAAGGCCAATATCTAGATTTTCTCAAAGATTGTTTCTGTTCACTTCTTTCTGTCCTGTATATGTGTCATACTTTCTTGTTTCTTTGCTTGTCATATGTGTGTGTTTTGCTGAAAACTACATTTTAGATTATATGAAAATTCTAGAAGTTAGATTTTCCCTCTTCGCAAGGCTTGTTTTTGTTGCTAATTGTTGTTTGTTAATTTATTTACTTTTCTGAACTAATTCTGTAAAGTCTATTATATATGGGTGCTAAGGTCTCTGCTCAGTGATCTTAGTGATCAGCTAATGATTGGACAGAGATTTCCTTAAATTCCTGGAACCACTGAGACTCCTAGTCTTTGCTGAGTGGCTCTTTGTGTCTGCTGAGGCACATCTTCAACACTCAGCTAGGCAGTTTATGACTCTGCCTTAGTGTTCACTTTCTGGTTATGCAGAGCCTCAAAGTCATCCAGAAGTGATGATTTAAGGAATTCTCAGGTATTTCTTGAGAATGCACACAGCTTTGGACATGTGTATAGACTTATGCATGAGTGTGGTCTTATAGATTTCTGGGAATATATAGGAACTTTTCAAAGCCTTCTATGGATGTATAATCCCCCAGTTTTTCCTTTTAAGCTTTTTGATTAGCCTATCATTTGTCCAGCTGTTATCCATTGCATTAGGCAACTTCAGTGTTAAACAATTGCCAATAATAGTTTTAAACAAATCCCCCTCAGGATAAGGCTATTCAATAAAAAAATAATAATAAACAAATAAATAAATAAAGGAAAAGGCTATTCAAACTGAGTGATCTTTTAGTGTCTTAAAGAAAAGACTTACTAATGGGATATTTTAGAAAATCACCAGATAAATCAAATAATGATAGGTCTCTGGGAATGGGGCTTTGAGGGAGGTCCCACCCCATTCTAGTCCCCCTCCAGTGGCTGTCAGGCTACTGATTTTCTTTTTTTTTTTTTTTTAAAGATTTTATTTATTTATTTGAGACAGAGAGAATGAGAGAGAGAGAGCATGTGAGAGGGGGGAGGGTCAGAGGGAGAAGCAGGCTCCCTGCCGAGCAGGGAGCCCGATGCGGGACTCGATCCAGGGACTCCAGGATCATGACCTGAGCCGAAGGCAGTCGCTTAACCAACTGAGCCACCCAGGCGCCCTGGGCTACTGATTTTCATTCTGATTATATATTATTGGTTTTTAAGGCTAACTGCGGGAGCTGGAGAAAGGATAGAATAGACCAAGTTAAAACACCAAAAAGCTTACTGCTCTTATCACTATTCAACCATTTTTCTTCAGTTAATCCTCATGAGATTATTGTAGCCATTTGCTTGATTTCTGGAGTTTTGAAAAAAAATGATTCTTAAAATTTTGCCAATGCTCTCATTGATTTTGGAGAAGAGAAGATTTTCAAAGGTACTCATTTTTCCATTCCTAATGATGTCATCTTTTTTAAATTTTAAAGTCATCACTAAACTCAACTTATAGGGTCCAGTTTATACAGTTTCTTGTTCATGCAGCATGGTTACTACTAAAAATGTTAATGAAAATACATGACTTGGAATAATTGATTACAAGTGGAAGTTGCATATTGGGCAATATCAGGAGATAGAATATGATATGTAAAAGTCAAATTATGAAAGAAAAAGACTCACAGATGAAGTCTGCCCAAAAATTCTTTCCAAAAACATAAGTCAAGGACACTAAGGCATGTGAATAATGGATAAAGAAGAAAGAAAATTGAAGAAATATAGCCACCTCCAAAAAATCTAGCATCATTGAAATGTATAGTTCTCATAACTGTAAAAGGCAGAGATCAGTGAAGGCAGACGTTAGAATTGTAAGAGGAAATGAAAACATGATCAAAGAAGATGGCAAAATTATTGAAGTATTAAATGAATTTCTTAATTGATTTACAAAGAAGGATAATAGCCAAATGCCAGCTGTCATTTGCTATTTATAGATCATCTTCGTGGACTTCAAAGTCAGCATTACAGGTGAGCTTAAGCAAGCCATGCAGATTCAAAACCAATATTCTCCTCAACCAAATGGTGTTAATCCTAGGTACCCAGATCAGACCAGAGTCACCTCTCTCAGTGACCATGGGCAGTACTTGGAGGGAAAAGACTGTGCCAGCTTAGGCTGCTGCTGAACAGTTTGAAATAATATGTTACCATTCTCTGTACCTTGTCTTGATATTGTCTTCTGGAAATGAGCTACCCATTTGAATGGAATTTTGAAACAATGGAAACAACTGACTTTCCATTGAAATGGAACCTTCTGTGTGAAAGATGTAGCGCTGTGTCAAAAGTTAAAGGAGGAATACCTACTATTTTTTAAAGCAGTGTCCTAACATAATTCATAATTTAAGAATTAAAAAAAACCTGTGACCATATTATATCTCTTAATAAAGGAACATACATCACCTTTCCCCTCTATTTGTTTCTTTTGTTTCTTCTTTAAATCTCTTTTTTTATTTGATTTTGATTTTATTTTTAAAAATAAGAGACAGAAATTCCTATAATGTTTTACTGTTGGGGAAGAAAATTCATATATATCAACATTGAATTGTGGGAAAAAATGAGTTATCAGAGTGGGTGTTACTATCTACTTGTACAGATGTAGAAAGGTAACTCTGATAAATGTTTGAATAAATATCTTTTTATTGTGAAGTAGAACTCATACAGAGAAGTGTACAAAACATGAATGTACAGCTCAATAAACTCACAAAGCACACACCCATGTAACGGCCACCCAGGTAAAAAAAAAATAGAACATTTACAACACCCCAGAGACCCTCCATGACTGTTCTTTTCAAAGATTGTGTTGCAGTTAATTTTATTAAGTGATTTTGTGATAATTTGAGAAATAAAGATATTTTGGTGAGGAAGGGGGTTGTTATGAAACCATATTTAGAAAATAGTGTATGATAGGAGGGAGAGAGAAAATATGGTGGAGAAGTAGGGAAACCTATTCCAAACGGTACCTGGAATTGAGCTGGATATCTATCAGACCACTCTGAAAACACACAAAATCAGCCTGAGAAGTAAGAAGATATATCTGGATCTCTACAAAGAGAATATTGGAGGTGGTTGGTTTCGAGATATGAAGCCAGGAGCTGTGATTCCACGGGCACATATCTGAAGATAAATGGAAGGGGGAGGGAGCCGAGCCATCGGGATCCTACACTGCCAGTGTGCTATAGCCTCTCACAGTGGGGACAGGGCACAGACTCACAGATCGGTAGTGGTGGGGAAAGGACTTTAGGGCAGCCCCCCCCCCCCCCAGACTGAAACCTGGAGCAGTGGGACTGTGCGTGCGAACTGGGGGCAGCTGGTGGTTTTAGAAGCACAAAGGGCAAAGACGTGCCCCGACCTGGAGGCAAGGACTGGGAGTACTGCTGAGGGGCACACAACCAGGACACTGCTGTTTTTAGTAGCATAGACAGAAACAGAGATAGTGTGGCCTGGAGAGCTCACTGAAGAACAGACTGCGGCTCTCTGTTCTGAGGCAGAGGGTTGGAAAAGTTCACTTCTGCTCTGACTCTTGGAAGAGACACAGAAAGCCCCCAGGGAAAGCCGCCAGAGAACAAAAGCCACAAAAAACTGGTTTTCACTGAGCCCATCCAGCCTCCCAAGAAGGGGCAGGGCAACCTGCCCAAACAGGGTTGCCTGAGTAACAGCACGCCAGCCCCCTCCCCCAGAAGACAGGCTGGGAGCACAAGAGGCCAGCCACCCTAAGGTCCCTATAAAACAGGTGCATCTTGCTTGGGTTATGGTCAATAATTTGTACTCTGTACATTCCCTCAACCACCCCTCAACAGAATGACTAGGAGGAGGAACCCCCAAAATAGGAAAGACTCAGAGACTGTGACTTCTGCCACAGATTTACAAATGGATGCAGATATAACCAAGATGTCGGGGATGGAATTCAGGGTAGCAATTGTGAAGACAAGAGCTAGAATGGAGAAATCGATTAATGGCAACATAGAGTCTCTAAGGGCAGAAATGAAAGCTGAACTGGCAGAACTTAAAAATGCTATCAATGAGATCCAATCTAATCTAATCTAACAACTAGGGTAAGTGAGGTAGAAGAACAAATTAGTGATCTAGAAGACCAATTGATAGAAGAGAAGGATAACGAGTTGACCAGGGAGAAACAACTCAAAATTGATGAAAACAGAATCAGAGAAATAAGTGACACCATGAAATGTTCCAGTGTCAGAATTATTGGGATCCCTGAGGGGTGGAGAGAGAGGACTAGAAGATATATTTGAGCAAATCGTAGCTGAGAACATCCCTAATCTGGAAAATGAAACAAACATTCATGTCTTGGAGGCAGAGAAGACCCCTCCCAAGATCAAGGAAAACAGGCCAATGCCCCGGCATGTAATAGTAAAACTCGCAAATCTTAGAACCAAGGAAACCATCTTAAGGGCAGTTAGGGGGAAGAGATTCCTTATGTAAAGAGAGAGGAATATCAGAATAACGTCAGACCTATGCAAAGAGACCTGGTAAGCCAGAAAGGGCTGGCAAGACATATTCAGGGTACTAAATGAGAAGAACATGCAGCCAAGAATACTTTATCTGGCAAGGCTGTCATTTAGAATGGATGAAGAGATGCAGAGCTTCCAAGACCAGCAGAAACTGAAAGAATATGTGACCACTAAGCCAGCCCTGCAAGAAATATTAAGGGGACTTCTATAAAAGGAGAAAGACCCCAAGAGTGATATAGAACAGAAATTTACAGGGACAATCTATAAAAACAAGGACTTCACAGGCAACATGATGACGATAAATTCATATCTTTCAAAAATCACTCTCAAAGTGAAGGGCCTAAATGCTCCCATAAAATGGCACAGGGTTGCAGATTGGATAAAAAGACAGGACCCATCCATATGCTGTCTACAAGAGACTCATTCTAAACCTAAAGATACATCCAGACTGAAAGTGAAGGGATGGAGATCCATCTTCCATGCCAGCAGACCTCAAAAGAAAGCTGGGGTAGCAATTCTTAAATCAGACAAATTAGATTTTAAGCTAAAGACTGTAGTTAGAGACACAGAAGGACACTATATCATTCTTAAAGGGTCTATCCAACAAGATGATCTAACAATTGTAAATATCTATGCCCCCAACATGGGAGCAACCATCTACATAAGCCAACTGTTAACCAAAATAAAGAGTCATATTGATAATAATATGTTAATTGTAGGAGACCTCAATACTTCACTCGCAGCAATAGACAGATCATCTAAGCAGAAAATCAACAAAGAAATAAGAGTTTTGAATGACACACTGGACTAGATGGACCTCATAGATATATACAGAGCATTGCACCCTAAAACAACAGAATACTCATTCTTCTTGAGCGCACATGGAACTTTCTCCAGAATAGACCACATACTGGGTCACAAATCAGGTCTCAACCAATACCAAAAGATTGAGATTATTCCCTGTATATTCTCGGACCATAATGCTTTAACACTGGAATTCAATCACAAGAAAAAATTTGGAAGATATTCAAGCACTTGGAAGCTAAAGACCACTCTGCTCAAGAATGTTTGGGTTAACCAGGAAATCAAAGAAGAACTTAAACAATTCATGGAAACCAATGAGAAAGAAAACACTTAGGTCCAAAACCTATGGGATGCTTCAAAGGCAGTCCTAAGGGGGAAATACATAGTCATCCAAGCCTCACTCAAAAAAAAAGAAAAATCCCGAATTCACCAACTAACTTTACACCTTAAAGAACTAGAAAAAAAACAACAAACGATGCCTAAGCCACGCATTAGAAGAGAAATAATTAAGATTAGAGCAGAAATCAGTGAATTAGAAATCAGAAACACAGTAGAGCAGATCAACAAAACTAGAAGCTGGTTCTTTGAAAGAATTAATAGGATCGATAAACCTCTGGCCAGACTTATCCCAAAGAAAAGAGAAAGGACCCAAATTAATAAAATTATGAACGAAAGGGGAGACATCACCACTAACACGAAGGAAATATAAACAAATATTAGAAATTATTATCAACAACTATATGCCAATAAATTAAGCAACCTGGAAGAAATGGATGCCTTCCTGGAAACCTATAAACTGCCAAGACTGAAACAGGAAGAAATTGAAAACCTGAAGAGGCCAATAACAGTAATGAGATTGAAGCAGTGATCAAAAACCTCCCAAAAAACAAGAGTCCAGGGCCTGATGGATTCCCTGGGGAATTCTACCAAACGTTCAAAGAAGAAATAATACCTATTCTCCTGAAGCTGTTTCAAAAAATAGAAACAAAAGGAAAGCTCCAGACACATTCTATGAGGCCAGCATTACCTTAATCCCCAAACCAGGCAAAGACCCCATCAAAAAGGAGAATTTCAGACCGATATCCCTGATGAATATGGATTCCAAAATCCTCAACAAAATCCTAGCTAATAGGATCCAACGATACATTATAAGGATCATCCACCACAACCAAGTGGGATTTATCCCCCGGATGCAAGGGTGGTTCAACATTCACAAATCAATCAGTGTGATAGAACACATTAATAAGAGGAGAGAGAAGAACCATATGGTCCTCTCAATTGATGCAGAAAAAGCATTTGACAAAATACAGCATCCTTTCCTGATTAAAACTCTTCAGAGTATAGGGATAGAGGGAACATTCCTCAAGTTTATAAAATCCATCTATGAAAAACCCACAGTGAAGATCATCCTCAATGGGGAAAAGTTGAGAGCCTTTCCCTTAAGATCAAAAACACGACAAGAATGCCCACTCTCGCCACTAATGTTCAACATAGTGCTAGAAGTCCTAGCAACAGCAATCAGACAACAAAAAGAAGTAAAACGTATTCAAATTGTAAAAGAAGAAGTCAGTCTCTCTCTCTTCACACATGACATGATACTTCATGTGGAAAACCCAAAAGACTCCACCCCCACATTACTAGAACTCATACGGCAATTCAGTAATGTGGCAGGATACAAAATCAATGCACAGAAATCAATTGCTTTCTTATACACTAACAATGCAACTGTAGAAAGAGAAATTAGAGAATAGATTGCATTTACAATAGCACCAAAACCCATAAGATACCTCGGAATAAACCTAACCAAAGATGTACAGATTCTACACACTAAGAAGTACAGAACAGTTAACGAAAGAAATTGAAGAAGACACAAAGAAATGGAAAAACATTCCATGCTCATGGATCAGAAGAATAAACATTGTTAATATGTGTATGCTACCCAGAGCAATCTATACCTTAAACGCCATCCCAATCAAAATTCCAATGACATTTTTCAAAGTGCTGGAATAAATAATCTTAAAATTTGTATGGAATCAGAAAAGACCCCAAATCACCAAGGAAATATTGAAAAAGAAAAACAAAGCTGAGGGCATCATGTTGCCTGATTTCAAGGTATATTACAAAGCAGTGATTATCAAGATAGCCTGGTACTGGCACAAAAACAGACATATAGACCAATGGAACAGAATAGAGAGCCCAGATATGAACCCTCAACTCTGTGATCAAATAATCTTCGACAGGGGAGGAAAAGATATGCAATGGAAAAAAGACAGTCTCTTCAATAAATGGTTCTGGGAAAATTGAACAGCTATATACAGAAGAATGAAACTCGACCAATCTCCAACACTATACACAAAGATAAACTCAAAATGGATGAAAGACCTCAATGTGAGACAGGAATCCATCAAAATCCTAGAGGAGAATATAGGCAGTAACCTCTTTGACATTAGGCACAGCAACTTCTTTCAAGATACATCTCCAAAGGCTAGTGAAGGAAAAGCAAAAATGAACTATTGGTACTTCATCAAGGTAAAAATCTTCTGCACAGCAAAGGAAACAGTCAACAAAACAAAGAGGCAACCCACAGAATGGGAGAAGATATTTGCAAATGACACTACAGACAAAGCGCTGATTTCCAAGATCTATCAAGAACTTCTCAAACTCAACACCCAAAACACAAATAATTAAGTCAAAAAATGGGTAGAAGACATGAACAGTCACTTCTCCAAAGAAGACAATCAAATGGCTAACAGACATATGAAAAAATGTTCATCATCATTAGCCATCAGGGAAATTCCAATCAAAACCACTTTGAGATACCACCTTACACCAGTTAGAATGGCAAACATTGACAAGGCAAGAAACAACAAATGTTGGAGAGGTTGTGGAGAATGGGGAACCCTCTTACACTGTTGGTGGGAATGCAAGTTGGTACAGCCACTTTGGAAAACAGTGTGGAGGTGCCTCAAAAAATTAAAAATAGAGCTACCCTATGACCCAGCAATTGCACTCCTGGGCATTTACCCCAAAGACACAGATGTAGTGAATAGGAGGGCCATATGCACCCCAATGTTCATAGCAGCAATGTCTGCAATAGGCAAACTGTGGAAAGGACTGAGATGCCCTTCAACAGATGAATGGATAAAGAAGATGTGGTCCATGTATACAATGCAATATTATTCAACCATCAGAAAGGATGAATACCCAACTTTTACATCAACATGGATGGGACTGGACAGGATTATGCTATGTGAAATAAATCAAGCAGAGAAAGTCAATTATGATATGGTTTCATTTATTTGTGGAATATAAGGAATAGCATGGAGGACATTAGGAGAAGGAGGGGAAAATGAAGGGGGGGAATTCGGAGGGGGAGACGAACCATGAGAGACTGTGGACTCTGAGAAACAAACAGGGCTTTAGAAGGGAGGGTGGTGGGGGCATGGGTTAGCCCAGTGATGGGTATTAAGGAGGGCACGTACTGCATGGAGCACTGGGTGCTATATAAAAGCAATGAGTCATGGATCACTACATCAAAAACTAATGATGTATTATATGCTGACTAACATAACATAACAAAATAAAAAAAAATACTGTATGATTGAAGTTGAAATTGGGAACTAACCTTTGAAACTTAAATCTGATGGCAGAAGAAAATAGATCGTTGTGTTGGTAAAAGTGGCATAAACCCAAAAGAAAATCTTATATGCAACTGAGTATTGAACTTGTCCCACCCCACCCCAGGGAATTCTCAGTTTCAAACTGTGCAAAGCTCAGTAGAAAAGTGACAGGTCAACAAAAAGTAACACTTTCTTAGTCTGAGACATGAGTTAATTAGATTTTACTGACATCTGCTAAAGTACAGACAAGCAGTTGGCCTCCATAAGCTCACATCAAATATCTCTAACAATGTTGTGTCTGATACTCACACATGATCTCAGTTTTAAACAATTTAGCAATCATATTGAATATTAACACTTACAGAGCACATACTATGTGCCAAGCACTGTTCTAAATATTTTGCATGTATTAACTCTTTTAATGCTCATAGTCCTTTAAGAAAATGGAGAAACTGAAGCACAGAGAGGTTAAGTGCATTACCCATGGTCACTCTTGTAGGAGGTGTCAAAGCTGGCACTCAAACTCAGGCTGGCTGGCAGCAGAGTCTGTACTGGAATTATTAAGCTATTCTGCCTCCATGGAAGGAATTTGAAAATGGCTGTTCCTTGGTATAAACATTGGCCTTTCTTTGGTCATGATCCATAGCATATATGCATTTAATAGTTTAATTATGAAGAATAACTCACTGTTAGCATAGCTATGACTATTAACTGTACTTTAATATATAATAGATGTCCATATAGACAAGAATATATCTGAGATTCCTATTGTGATATGAAAGATACATGGAATTCAAACATGTATGACAAAGTCAAACATTTGCTCATGGGCATAAAATTTTTTGATAAAGAGAGAAACTCTTATTTTTCAAGATTTTTTTGAAAAAGAAGGTATATTGATGAACTTATATAAGCAGTATTTATTAGTAATATTGCAGACAGCCCATAGTTAACATAGTAGTAGTAACAGTTTGGTGCCCCTGTCATGATTAATTTAAGGGGTCAGTAATTTTATCACCATTGCTTTTGCAACATCAGTGAAAATGTCAACACCGGGAAAAAGGCAAGGAATATCTTAGTATTACTATGAAAATAGTGTTGATCTTTCAGATTCCAAGAAAAGATCTCAGGAACCACCAGGAATACATGGACCACACTTTTTTTTTTATTTTTATTTTTTATTTTATTATGTTATTTTAGTCACCATACAGTACATCATTAGTTTTTGATGTAGTGTTCCATGATTCATTGTTTGTGTGTAACACCCAGTGCCCTCCTTAATACCCATCACGGGCTAACCGCCCTTTAAAAACTGCAAACAAAACCATTTACTTTATTTTTGTCCTATTTGGGAACAATTACACTTTTTTGAAATCTTATCTCTCACTTCTGTCTCATGAGCATGATTGACTTGCAGCCATCTGACTCCCTTGTTCTACAGATTTGGTTCTCCAGGCTGTCCATGCTCACATCCAGACACTATTTGCATGTCCAAAACAAAACAAAAACTGTGCCCAAGTCCAGAAGTTAAGAGCTCCCTGACTCAAGGTTAACTTTTTCCCTTGACTTCTTACAACATGAATTTCTTCTAGAAACCCTTGAATTCCTGCCTCAGCCTGGCCCTACATCTAGTTATCTGTTAATTTTACTCTCTATTTGAAGTTTGCCCAGCAAATTCGGTGAATGGTGGGAGACAGCTGGTAGGAAGAAATAAGAATTAAGATTGATAAAATAGAGGATAGTAAAGGTGTCTCCTTGCAAGAAAGCAAATCCTCAGTGAGGTTGCTCTCCCACTATTGTGTCAAGGTGAGTTGAATCATTACTAAATTCTTGGCAATCAATGGTCATCTCCTATGACTTTCAGGGATTGGAAATATTCAGTCATTCTTAGCAGCTTGTACCAATAATGGAAAAAACAAATGAAATAGCACAGTTTTTCCTCTTCCTTCAGGCAAGTTTCATGGTAGATAGCTTACTATGACAGATAAATTTAAGGCTGACATTTTTGTTCCATTTATTATGGCTCTTCACTGTGGCTGCACAGTTCCCTTGGGAACAGTTCCCTATTAAGCATTACTGAAGGACTGTATTTCATAGGAAATCTGACCCAGCTAATTCTGACAATGTTAAGGGGAGAATAGTAGGACCTTAAGTTACAGCAAGCAAAGGGTCTAGGTGGGTAGGAAATCTGAGTCTGGGCAAATGGTAACCTTCATCCATGGCAGTTTTTTATCATCACTATCATTAGAATCTTTTCTCCATAAAATTTAAAAATTTTAAAAATCTTTTTGTCTTCTCCCTTTTCTTTATAAAAAGAATCTAAAGATTTCAAAGCTGGCTAAATTTTATTTTTAGATTATAGGAGGTTTTGACTCCTCCAACCATGTTCAGATTACAGTAAAGACACTTAAAATACTTTTACCTGATTCTTTTTTTAAAAAGATTTATTACTTGAGGGGGTAGGAGCAGAGGGAGAGGGAGAGAATCCTCAAGCAGACTCTTGAGGATCTTGAGCGCAGAGCCCGATGTGGGGCTTAATCCCAGGACCTTGAGATCATGATCTGAACCCAAATCAAGAGCCGGACTAAACCGATTGAGCCACCCAGGTGCCCCAAAATACTTTTTACTTGATTGTTAATATTTACTATGGCATCAAAACTTTTTAATACATTAATTAAACACTTGCTAGGTGCAAAAGTCTATAGGGACTGTGGGAAGATAAAGAAATAGCATATACCTCCCTCCCTAAATCTCAAAGTGGGGTGAGAGAAAATAGAGAAAGAGGCAGAAAGGTATTAATTACTTATAATAGAAACTTGTGATGCATAATGAGATATGATATTGACTCAGTATGGTATCAGGCTACCTCATGGTTCTAATTATGATACTGGTGGTGGTGAAGGGCCTGTCCCAGGCGCATGATGTTTTCCTAATGAGCCCTCCCCAGCCTTTCAGGCACAGAGACTGGTGGTTGATGAGGAGCCTGCTTTTTAAGCACTGACCCAGGTAGAGGTTGTTCACTGTCAATGGCTATCACTCAGGCACATAGATAGGCAGCCAGTCTGTGGAGAAGAATATTTGTCTTTCTCACAACTCTTACTAAACACTGCACTTAGAAGTAATAAGTCCCCTCTGGGAAGGAGCTACTTATCCTCTCTTGGGCAACACCATTGGAAATTATTGCAAAATGATTATTGTTTGTTAGTTTAAAGGGAAAATAACCAAATTTAAGGATAATCAAGGTGTTATCATTAATACCAAGCAATTTGCTGAAAAGGCTTTTTTTTCCAGTTTTTTTTTTTTTCAGTTAGGTTATTAACATCATAAAGTGAGATGAGGATCAAAATATTGTCTGGAGTGTCTCCTCTCTCTAGGAGATAAGAGGCAAGTCAAAAATCAAAGAGAACTTCATCTTCTATCCAACTCAGCTTTGTTTGGAAAGGAGGTAGTTAAGTTACAACATCAAGAAAGTGGCGGTTATAAAGCTTGCCTTCTATTGCATGCTTTTGCAGCAGCAATTACCTCAGCTACAAATCTCATTTACAGAACTCCTTGAAAGTGCTATCTGAACGATGGCAGAATACACTGGAAATCAATGGAGGGTGATTTCATTCCCAAATTGAAGTTATTATTTAATAGTCAGGGAAAAAACACACACATGCACACTCCAACCACCTTCTTACTCATTAATAGATTCCTCAGTAGCAATTATGAGGCTCAACTTTCACAAATTCAATTACTCCTCAAAAATATGAATTATAAACACTCTTTACCAATTGAAATGCAACAGCATCCTAGTTTCCAGAAGGAAAATAGACAGGAGCTGTTGGAAATGATCCTATTCATGATGCTAATAAGTAACAGCCTAGTACGTAGTCTGCAAAGCAGGCTAGCGCCTGCCTCTCTGCACCTACCGTTATGTGGTATTTTCTTTCCCAATTTATAGTATCTTAGCAACCATCATGCATGTTAGTACTAATGGATCTAAAAATGATGCACTGGGAAATCTGTCCCTAAGGGCTTCATGCTGCTAGAGGGACACTTTCTCCCTTGGAGGGTATGTCAATAGCTAAATAGATGTGTGGGAATCAGAGTCGTTTTCTTTGCTCTGAGATTTTGCTGTCCTTTCTGATCCTGTGGAGTCAGAGAGCCTGTAATCCAAGTTTAATCTAAATAGATGGCAGTGCTGCCATGAGATCCTAATTCCACACCAATATTCAATAGCACAGCAGAGGAGCCTGAAGATATTGTCTGCTGGAGATGACCTTAAGTCTAGCAAAAGTGTTACTGACAATGGCCCTAAATTTCCACCTTATTTACTATGCATGGATTTGAGTTAAGACAGGAAGGACACAATCAAAATTTTCATCTAACCCAGGATTGGTAAGGCTTTAGGTCATTCTCAGCCATTCTCATTTTACTGTGAATTAGATTAGCTATCAGCTCCATTAGGACCCTCTGATAGAGGTTGGATCTTTTTTGATATAGAAAAGATTGAAAACTAGGGATAGGGCCTAAGATCTGGAGAAAAGCCAAATGAAAAAAAGCCAGAGAAAAGTCCTCTTACCCTTAATTTTGGCCCAGGTACTCCAAAATCAGTGGTCAGATGCTATCAGAGACTTTTCCAGATAAGCCTTGTATGACGAGCTAGACTTTACTTGAAAGGAGTAGTAAGTCCATTGTAAAGTGGAATGGTCTATTAGCTTCACAGTGTTGTCAAGGGAGAGATTTTATAGCTAAGTAAGACAGTTCTGAGTAATTCAGTTATAACATACATTCTATCATCACTGTTCCATGATCCTGAATTCTGATCCTCCTCTCTGACCACAATCTCTTGTGCTTCTATGGCTCTTTACCCCTTATTACCCATGGAATGCTCTCTTATTATTCCCATCATCTCCTTCAAACCCTTAAGTAATTCCAGTTCTCCCAGTCCTTTACCTCCCACTGTGGTTTGCCTTCATATTCACTTAGGCTCTGTTGGCACTGTTTTGAAGATGTGCTCACTAACATCCTGGGATTCCTTAGCCCCTTAATAATCTGTCAAAGTTGTTGCCTTGTCAATCCAAACCCTGGATAACCTCTACCAATTTCTTTTTTGCTTCTGAGGTATTGAATATTTCTAAGGAAAGTCACGAAATCATGACTGTATTATCCCCTATAGCCATGCTAGGTAATTTCAGCTGAGCCTTCTTAGCTACTCATCTACATTTCTTTTCATGACTTGCTGATTCCCTTTACCATTTACTCATTCTTTTGACAAACCTTTATTAGGCAATTATTATATTTTATCTGTGGCCAAAACACTGAGGATACAATGATGCTCAGGACTGACAAGAACTCTTCCCTCATGGAGTTTATTATTTAATGAAGGACTGTGGAAAATAAGCATGTTTTAAAAAAAAGCAATTTCTTAAAAGAAAGTTCTGTGCAGAAGGATAAGTGTAAGACTACCAGAGATAAGAACAAGCTCAGGGTGTTCAAGGGACAGAATGAAAGTTGGTGTAGGTGGACTTCAAAGGGAAAGGAAGAGTGATAGGATGTAAGGTCACAGAGATAGGCAAGAGACCATGAAAAAGACTTAGGATTTTATTCCCCCTTCTTTTTTTAAAAAAAAGAATTTATTTATTTATTTGAGAAAGTGACAGGGAGAGTACAAGCAGGGGGAGGGGCAGAGGGACAAGCAGATTCCCCACTGAACAGGGAGGGAGCCCAACACGGGGCTGGATCCTAGGACCCTGAGATGATCACTTGAGCCGAAGGCAGATGCTTAACTGAACCACTCAGGTACCCTGATTTTATTACACTTTCAATGGAAAGCTATTGGAGAGTTTTAAGTCCTGTATCTAGTTTATGCTTTGAAAGGATGACTCTAGTCGCTGTGTGGTGGATGTAAGAGGCAAATGTGGAAACAAAGATACCAGTTAGGAGGCTGATAAAAGATCCAGGTGAAGGGTGATATTGGTTTGGACTAGGGTTGTAGCAGTAAAGATGGTGAAAATGTTTGGATTTCATTGCAGAAGTCAAAAGCTGCAAGAATATGCCCAGGGTCTAATGAAATGACAGCTGTTACCTTTACAAATCATATTTAAATAGTCATTTTATTTGTCTGAAGGAGAGAATGTATGTTTTCTTTTCTACCCACCCCTCCCCACTTTGGTTCTAGTTCTGATACAATTGTAAAAAAAATGCTGTAAGCATCTTTTTTCTCTGAGTGCCTTCTTCTTGTCCCTTTCCTGGGCTTGCTCTCCTTCAATGCCCAGCACATATTTCTTGCTCCCTTTTTCCATCATCCAAACTACCTAAGTCTTACTACTTCTCTTCACAGAGGTGACTCCAAAATGAGAATCTCAGTAATCATAAAAAGCTGTAAGTAAAGAGGTTTTTGAGCAGAATTGGGGACTAAGAGCATCTCTAAAATCACTCGCAGCAAACCACATAGGACTGATCTCAGTGTCTACTACTGAGCAAGGTTTCCAAGAAGGTATTTTTAACTACTCTTCTATGGTCAGACATAGAAATACCAGACTTCTTGGAAAAAAATGGGTTTTCAAAGGAGCCAGCAGATTTCATCAGGTTATTTTATATTTGCTAAGCACTGGAAAGGTTTATAAGGAAATAGAAAATTGATCCTGATCTGTGCATTTACTCTGAACTTATACCATCTCTTATTTAGCAAGCTGAAAGCAGTGCCAGAGTTAATGTATATTACCTTGCTAATCTTGACATCCCAGCTGTGAGGCTACAACAGTAGTCAGATTTCTCATTTTCCAGTTCAATCGATCAACACAGATATTTTTAAAAGCATATACTAGTTTGAGCAGTCATGACCTAGCTTTTGGCCTAAAATACAGATGTGTAATCCATGATTCCTGTATCAGGGATACAAGCTGAATGTATAAGAAACAATTCAAGACCAAAGCAGCAATTGATCATATGCTAACCTGTATCATATAGATTCTAATAGCATGAGTTCTGAGACAGAAGTATCAATTTTCATTTAATGTTGAGCTTTAGACTGTTAGACCTGGGAGGGAACTCAGGGTCTTGTCTGCTCGTTTCATAAGTGATCCAGGATCTGAGACCCAGACAGATAAAGTAAATGAGCCATG
This sequence comes from Phoca vitulina, assembly GCF_004348235.1. Lineage (NCBI taxonomy): Eukaryota > Metazoa > Chordata > Mammalia > Carnivora > Phocidae > Phoca > Phoca vitulina. The sequence goes on from NW_022589742.1 coordinate 16,592,797, forward strand.
ATCACAGCAAAGTCAGTAGTAGAGTCAGGACAGGAACCCAGGTGGTCTCTGAATTCCAGCCCAGTGTTGTTTACATTCTAAGAAACTTTCCCATCCAGTCATGTTCTTGGTGTGCTTCTTTGTTGCTGCATTTTATTGGCCATTGGATTGTGATTTTATTAATGTAAAGGGAACATCTACAGTTTCCTTAGCCATTTAAGCACTTCACTCAAGAATGACTTCATTATGAATATCCTAAATCTAGGGCCTAATGTTGTGTGACACAGGTCTCTGAGATACATATTCAGCTGCTCTTAGCATCTATCAGTAATCTCCGGGCTCTGCTCTATGCTCACATAATTAATCAACAAGGGATTGACAGTCAGCAGCATTTGTTGACTCTGAGCTGGGTTGGAGGAGATTTGGTCCTTGTTTGCCAGGAAAGCTTAGTCTAATGGGGAAGGCAAACATGCTATTAATGGTGGGGGTCTTACTGTAATAGAGATACAATCCCTGATATCAAAAGGTTTCTGGCTTGATTTAGAAAGAAAAAAAAACACCCAGAAAACATAAAATATACATATAAAACACACGTGCAAACACACATACATACATCACAGTCACATATGCATATACCAAATTGTAACATATCTATAACAAAGAACTGAAATGAGTAAATCCATGAATTTGGGTTTTACATTATTTTGAAAAGTATTATGTGTTTAAGCAAACCCATATATCCTGGTTAAATGAGGCAGCTAGCTGAACTTGAATTTCTCCTACATAATGTAGGGTGTGTTGAAATTCAAATATTGTTCTCATTTGATGTGGACTCTGATAATTTTGATGGAGACAGATCATTTTACTTAAAACAAATGCTCACCTGACAGTAAAGGTGAAAATGTGATCTTATTCCTGAATTTCCTTTGTATTGATATTATTTAGTGTTTAACCTTGACATGGAATAAGAATAGGTATAAGTGGTAAAGAAACTGGTCTTTATTGAGTACCTATTATACACCATACGGTTTATAGAAATTATCCTTACAACAGTCCTATGAAATATGTATTATATCAATATTAAAATGAGATAACTGAGGCTGAGATAGAATTGGAAAGCAGATCTGTCTAAGTCACCTCATGTTCTTACCATAAAATAGTATATAGACATTCTGAAGTATTCTGTTTAGATTCTGACCATTTGGAGTAGGGCGAGAGAGCTAGAGCTTTCCCAAAAAAACCTTGGGCAACAATTCCAAACAGTTTGATTATTTTAAAAACTATTTTGGTGTATGACAAATATTGTAGATAATGAATAAAGTTTAAGAGATCAAAATATAAGCAAAGTAAAAATTTGCTTTTAATGAGGTTGTCTGAGGTCTTCAGTTGTTTCTGATCAAAGAGTGGATATTTTGCCTGATTAGTATTCCTCAGAGAGCAGTTACTTTGCAGATTTAAACCCCCTTTGATTGAGTACATGTAGTTACTGGACCTTTATCTAAACCAAGGTTTTGGATAAAGATAAGAATAAAGGGGGGCACATAAAGTAGATACGAACTAAGATTCAGAGAAATTTCTGATTAGTTTCAGGCAATGAGAGTTCTAGTCAAACAGTGAAAATTTAGATTTAAAGGCAAGTGGGGAGGGGTGTACATTATAGCTTTTGTAAAAAGCAGCTATAGAGTGTTGACATATTCATCATGAATTATTCTTTGGTAATGTACTTTCTTGAGTGGCAATGTGAGAGATGTCAAATCTTTATGAAGAATACTTGCATTATAACATTTAAAATCTTTTCTGCATAGGTGATTTTTCAGTAAACTCTTACTCATCTGTGTTATTCTAGTAAACATAAAATACAAAGTTAGCCTTTTAGAAAGTTCTGATGTTAAGGGAGTGAGGAGATTAGATCAAAGAGCAAAGTTACCCCACTCCCTCCTGACAAGGGTATGGTGAGGACATTGGTTTCTGATAGAACATTTTTAACCTGATATTTTCTTTTCTTAGTGTTAGATAATATTATCAGTTGGTTTGAATAAGTTACATAGTTAGTGACTTAGTTAAGTTACAGTCCAATAAAATCTCAATTAAATTAAATCTAATTAACTTGGACCCTTAGTTATACAGATTTGTCATTTATTGTCATTAAATGTCCCTTCCTGAAGAAAAAAAATAAGTAAAATGATGTCGTATTGGGTATTTGGTAAAACAAAAATATCTCTATAGGAAGTCTTGAGCTCAATACAATTACTACAGTGTCCTGTATCTCTTTTTTGTTCTATGTTCCTAAGGTCATGGACAGTAAATACTGAAGCTCAGAATGATGACTCCTTATGAACCTGAGGCACAAAGGAATGATTCAGTTTATCCTTTAGATTCTAAGTTCTAATGCAGAGAAGTGTACTGAGATCTTATGGAAAGATTTGCCAACAAAAATAAATGGTGAAATTATGAAGAATTTTCACAGGGTATGACCGAATCTTGGCAGGTTAGAATAGTGGACTGAAACTAACAAGATGAAGTATAGTAAGTGCTAATCAAAAGTTCTATACTCAACTTCCTTTCCACCTCCAAAAAGAAAAAAACTCAAGTGAGAAAGCCAAGGCTGAAGTGACTGCTTGTGAAAAAAGCCTATGGTTTTTAGTTGGCTGTAGTGGCAAAACCAGTCAATGCTGACGTTGTAACCAAAAAGCTAATCTAATCTGATAGTACATTGTAATTTTTTTGGAAGGTTACAGTAACACTATTATCTGTGCTAGTCAGATCACTTACATAACACACTGTTTGTGGGGGATCTTTTAAGGAGAATATTGAAGTGTAATAAACAAAGGTGACCAGGATGGTTAATAGTTTCTATAAGCAAGGGTTGAAGGAACAGAGTGTCAAACCTGAGTTGAGGGTAGAGGGCATATAGTCTTTTTGTAACTTATTAAGTGCTGATGTGTAGAAGACAATAGATATATTTTGTGTGGCTCCAGAGGTTCTCACTATGACCAGTGGACTTTAGAAGATAGAAACATTTCTGGGTTCTGTGAGTTGATTCCTGCACTCTGCAGGGAGTTGTATTAGATGGCCTTGCCGATTCCTTCAATTTACACCATTCAAGCTTCTGAAATGTATCCAGCTGATTGTTAATCCTTTCCACACTTTAAGCATCACTGTACAAAATTCATTTGGCTGGAAAAGAATGAAATCATACCAAGTTAATTTGAACTGGATTCCTTCATACCAAATGTGGGCATTTCTGTACTTTTTTTTTTTACTTTGTCTTCATCATTTTTATTTTTCTCTATTTCTTTGTCACTCTTTCTTTGTCCCCTAATTTTTAAATTATTTTTTGGAGGTGCCATTTATCAAAATCAGTGAGACCTAAATTATAATACAGTTATACAGTATTAAGATGATCTCTAGTATTGTGGGCTGACTATAGGTACATAAATCTATAAACAGTGGATTTCAAAAGTTGACTCCCCTTTTTTTCTGTGTGGAAATTAAAGTTTAAGTCCTGGAAGGAGGAACAATAACCTTTGGGTTGATTTGTAAGATATCTGAAAAAGTAGTACAATTATGAAACCTGAGAAAGTAATTGCTCAAAAAATTCATTATTTTGCAGTTTTAAAGGCAGCAGTGGCAGCAGCAACAGTCTTTGCCTGAGTTAGACACAGTGATCATGGTAAGAGATTGTTTCATAGAAGGGCATCAGGCCATCCTATAATCTCCATTAGCCCTGCCTTACTCAGTACAAAAACACTTCAGGTTAATAGTGTCTCAGCTTAATTGGTAGAAGATATGTGTAGTCTACCACTATAAAAATAGACCAACCTTACTAAACACATGGAAAGATGTTTAATGTCACTAGTCATCAGGGAAATTCAAATTAAAACCATAGCGAGATATAACCACACACCCACCAGAATGGCTAAAATTAAGTAGATTGACAACAACAAAGCTTTGTGAGTATGTGAAGCAACCAAGACTCTAGTACTTTGCTAGTAAGAGTATAAAATGTTGCAACCACTTTGGGAAACAATTTTGCACTTCCTTATAGTTAAACATACACTTACCCTGTGCCCCAGCATTTTGGCTTCTGGGCACTTTTCCCAGCAGAAATGAAAATATATGTCCACAAAAGAGACTTGTACAGAATGCTTAAAACAGCTTTACTTATAATATCCCCAAGATGGAAAGAGCCCAATGTCTCTTAACAGGAGAATAGATGAACAAATTAAGATATATCAATTTATTGGAATACTACTCAGCAAAAAGAATGAATTACTGATACATGATAAAACATAGATTAATCTTTCTAAAACCACTTTATTGATGTATTATTGACATATAAAATGCATGTGTATTTAATGTGTACAATTTATGAGTTTGGAGATAAGTATACATCCATGAAACTATCATCACAATCAATGCCATAAACATATGCATTGCCTCCAAAAGTTTCCTCCTGCCTTATCTGTCATCTACCATCTATCTCTCTATCATCTATCTATCTATCTATCATCTATCTATATCTGTCTATCATCTATCTATCTATCTATCTATCTATCTATCTATCTATCTATCTATCTATCATCTATCTATCATCTGTCTATCGGTAGAAACACTTAACATAAGATTGACTGTGATAGCATATTTTTCAGTATACAATTCAGTGTTGTTAACTATGGGCACTGTGATATACAGTAGATCTTTAGGAATTATTCATTCTTTATAATCAAAACTTTGTGCCCTTTCACCAACACCTCCTTGTTTCCCCTTCCCCTAGCTTTTGGTAACCACCATTGCGCTCCCTGCTTCTGTAAGTTTGACTATTTTAGATTCTTCATATAAGTGTGATCATATAGTATTGTTTCTTTTGTGTCTGGTTTATTTCACTTAGCATAATATTGTATAAGGTTTCATCCATGTTGTTGCAAATGACAGGATTTCCTTCTTTTTTTTTTTTAAGGCTGGCCAAGAATATAAATGGAGAAAGGACGTTCTCTTCAATAAATTGATCAATCTTACATACACAAGGTTGAATGAAAGAAACCAGAACCAAAGAGTATATAATTCCATTTAAATGAATTTTGAGAAGAGACAATCAAAACAGTGGTTGCCCAGCCTGGGGGTTGTAGTGAGGGATTGACTGGAAAGGGGTAACAAGGAAACTTTCATCCTTTGTCGAGATGATAGAAATACTCTATATCTTGATTTGGGTGTGCTTACAGGAATATATACATTTGTCAAAACTCATTAAATTTGTACCCTTAAGATGTGCATTTCTTTTTTTTTTATTAAGATTTTAGTTATTTATTTATTTGACAGAGAGTGAGACACAACAAGAGAGGGAACACAAGCAGGGGAAGTGGGAGAGGGAGAAGGAGGCTTCCCGCCGAGCAGGGAGCCCGATGTGGGGCTCCATCCCAGGACCCTGGGATCATGACCTGAGCCGAAGGCAGATGCTTAATGACTGAGCCACCCAGGTGTCCCAAGATGTGCATTTCTTTATACATAAATTTTACTTTAATAAAAGCAAAATTAAAAAAAATAGAATTAGGAAGTAGAACCTTTCATATAAAGCAGAGCAAGAACCATGTGTTTAGTAGCTTGATATGGAGATGCAGCTTCAAGACAGGCTCCCTAGGTAGGCCTTTAACCAGATCACCATACCTAAATTCTCTTATCACACAGAAATTCTGGAGTTGCCACTGGGTTGACTCCTGTGGAAATTAATAGCTGAAAAGAGGACATGATCTTCAGAGGCCAAGACATCCCTGGATGGTCTGGATATTGGACCATTGAAACATGCACCCAATCTAAAAGGGGATCTAAAGAATAGAAGGAAGTCTCAGAAAGGAACATTTGAAGGGTAGGGAAAGAGCAAAGCCTTTCATATGGGTTTTCATGGAAGCTATTTGTTAAAGGAAAAAGTATGGCTTTAGAACCTGACAGGCCTTGCTTATAATCCATGCCTTTTCATGTACTCAAGACTTCATCTATGAAAATGGAGCTCATTCCATCTACCATAAATAATTTAAGTTAGAATTATAAATAATAGCTATAAATCATCAGGTTCTGTGGGAAACATCTAGTTCAATGGCTTGTATGTGGGTAAATGGGAGCTAATATTAACATTGTTCCATCCTCTGCTATTACCTCCAGAATAGCCTCTACAGTTTTATACTTTTAAACTTTGACCTGCTTAAGCTGTCAGGCCTTCCCTCAATGGAAACTCTCCTTTCCTCTTTAATATGCCATTATATGCCTATAGTTCAGGTTCTGACTCCTTTTTTTTAATTTAAATTCAATTAGCCAACATATAGTACATCATTAATTTCAGATGTAGAGTTCAATAATTCATCAGTTGCATATAACACCCAGTGCTTGGGGCACCTGGGTGGCTCAGTTGGTTGCGTGTCTGCCTTTGGCTCGGGTCATGATCTTGGGGTGGGATAGAACCTCACATTGGGCTCCCTGCTCAGCAGGAAGCCTGCTTTTCCCTCTCTCTCTGCTGCTTCCCCTGCTTGTGGTCTCTCGCTCTCTCTCTCTCAAATAAATAAATAATAATAATAAAAAAAAACACCCAATGCTCATCACATCACATACCCTCCTTAATGCCGGTCACCCAGTTACCCACCTCCCCTCCCACCTGTCTTCCAGCAATCCTCAGTTTGTTTCCTATGGTTAAGAGTCTCTCATGGTTTGTCTCCTCTTTGAAGGGAGCTACTCTTCCCTGTTAGGCCTGGCAAATTCCCAAGAATCTTTACTTCTGCCTAGGCCTAAAGCTATTTATTTTATAGATATCTGGTAGAGTAGTACAAATTAGATGGACTTTGAAATTGGACAGAATTTGTTTCAAATCCTGGCTCTACCACAGAATAGCTGTGTAAATTATGGAAGATAACTGAACCTCACTGAGGTTTGGTTTTCTCATCTATAAAATGAAGATAATAGTATTTACCTCAGAATATTGAATTATATATGTGTAAAGCACCTAGAATGATGTCTGGCTCATAGTAGGTGCTCACTAGATAGTAGCTATTACTATTAGGCTCAAAGGTCCTAACTTGGTCCATCTGTAGGGTAGACCCACTTGCTTGCACTTGTCTTCCTTTTAAATGTGTTATCTGTCTTCCTATTTCACTTTTATTCTTTGTTGCTTGGTGCCCAGTGTGAACTAATTACTGCATATACACTCAGTCTGTGCTATGCCTGAGCCCTTTTGCCTAGTTGAGACTTCTTCCTCAGGTTTGATACCACAGCTCATCTGCTTTTTGTTTAAGTTAATATCTAAAATTATGGTATGTGTTTTCCTCTTAGTCAACCTGTACTCTCTTGACCTAACTCCTTGGCACTCTGGCTATTAGCCTCTACCTGTTTACCATGAACCTAACATGAACTATCTGTGACTTGGCTCAATGTCCTGACTTCTCTTGGCCTGCCTTGTCTTAGTATAACTCTCAATTCAACACCAACATTGAATTGCTAGTTACTCTTCCCAGTGTCTTACATTCCCAAGTATGTCCTATTCTATTGGGAAGAAAAGGCCATGCCCTTATGCATTTGTTGTTCTGTTTAGTGGCAAGTATGTTTAGTCAACATCTATTTTCTGATTACTAAAGAACAGCCAATGCTACTATATTGTCCAAGATAATAAACACTGTTACATATGGCTATTTTAATTAAAATTAAAAGTAATTAAAATTAAAAGTAATTAAAATTAAATAAAATTAAAATTTCAGTGACCCAGTTGTACTAGCCATATTTTAGGAACTTAATAGACACATGTGGCTAGTGGCTATTGTATTATCTAGCTCAAATATGGAGTCTAGACTAGGACATTATAAAATGTATGTTTAATTATAGCATCTTGAAAGTCTGTTGGAAAGAGAATGTGGAATGTTAGATGAATTTTATCTCTGGCCTTTTAGCCAAAAGGGACAAGTATAAAATAGTTAAGGGCATGGACTTGAGAGCCAGATGACCTAGGTTAAAAGCATGCCTCTAGTATTTACTAGCTGTGTTACCTTGGGTAAGTCTCTTAGTTACTCTGTGACTATTTCTCTATCATGTGAGGATTAGGTGAGAAAAAAATATGTATATGTACACACATACACACACAGAATTTAAAATAGTACCCAGTGCATAGTAAGTCTTGTATACATGTTTGTTTTTATTGTTGTTGTTATTGGTCTTGTTATAAAATTGGAGGATAGTGGTTTGGAAACTTGATTTTAAGGCAGTCGTTTACCAGCAATGCAGCTTTTATAAGTTATGAGCAGCAGAAGCAGTGGTTTAAAAAACAAAGATTTGATGATGATTGAATACCTGTGATATGTTAGAGGAAAGAGACAAAAATCAGGTTGCATGTTTTACACTTGGGACTTAGCATGGCTTTCCAGGGGGAGTAGGAAATGGATATGTTTTATTTCCATACTAAGTTTCAAATCCTGGGGAGATCTCCCAAGTGAAAGAGGAATAAAACAGCAAGAAAGTCAAGAATAGGCAGAGAGGAGTATTAGGCTAGAAAATCAGATTGAAAAATAATCTCTTTAAAGATAGTAGTTGCAGCAGGTGGGGAACACCCACTGAAGGATATATTGAGAAAACAGCTGATTTTTAGTAAAGTCAGTGAGTTAGGAGGAGAGTTGGGCAATGAAAAGCTTAAAGAAATACAAAACAATACAAAGATGTTAGAATCCCTTGCTCTTCTCTCTCCCCTTTTCAGTGCTAGCACACTACCTATAAAGACAAGGGGCCCATCCCCATGTTTTAATGAGGGTTAGAAATATTTGAACCTCAAAATTGTTATCTTATAGGTCTAACTCAGGATTTGGATTCTGTACCATAAAAGAATTTCTTTGGGTTAAAGTATCAAGTAAGTGTACTCCAAAACTTTTTGAATAACTCAAGCCTAATCTAGTCTAGCTTTTGTTGACTGGGCTGAAAGACATCCTGGGCAGACATGTTACCCTTGGTTCCCTTCCTCAACTAAAGTCCATCTAACCTATGATTTCCTACCTCTAGCAAAAACTCCTCAGGCCAGTTTAGTTACTTCCTTGTAATGGCAATGGGTCTGACTGATAAAAATGCAGATGGACTCTCCCAAGGAAGAAAATCAAGTAACATATCTGGGTATCCTTGTGTGGTCACAAAGAGTATAGAGTCATTTGGTATTTAATTATATCCACTTAATAATTAAACTGAATCTTAAAACTCAATTACAGTAAACAGTCTCTGCAAAAATAGAGAAGCAATAGAACAGTAGTATTATGTATTTAATGAGACGTAAGTAAGTTATGATTCAAGCAAGGAAAGTGGCAAGGAGGTTGGATCAAGCTGAAAGAGACGACATTACAGTAGTAGCCAGGGGCTTAAATATGAAAAGCGTGTTCTACCATGCTTAGAACACAGTTGGCAACACAATAAATATTGATTAAATAAATGAGCATTGGACAGTTGTGATAAGGATTTTAGATTTTATACTGGTGGTGATAAACTATTAGTGGGGAGTTGAAAATAAGATAAGATTTTAAGAGATAATTAGCAGAGAGTGTTGACAAGACTTGATTGTGTTTGAAGGAATAAGAGAGATAGAGGAATCAAGATTGACTCGTATATTTCTGTCACAAACAACTGCATGAATAGTGGTGTCTGTCATTCACTGAGAACCCTGGGGGAGGAATAAATTTGAGGTGGGGTAGATGATAAGTCTAGTTTGAAAAATGTTGAGTATGAGTTCCCTGTGTGTCATCCAAGTGGAGATTTTCTGTAGGAAGCCAGATAATGAACCTGGGCCTCGGGAAGTATAATGGGGCAAAAAACCAATTTGGAAAATGATTAACAAAGGGCAGAAGAGTAGATGGTATCTCCTAGGATGAATTTAGGAAAGAGAGTCAGGGAAGAAGCCTGTAGTATATCAATATTTAAGTGATGGATGAAGTAAAATGAGCCAGCAAAGGACAATGAGGAGAAACAGTATGAGAACCAAGACCAAAAAAAAAAAAAAAAATGGTGCTGCAAACATCACCAGAATAATTACTAAAAAATAAACTGATGGGGCATGTGGGTGGCTCAGTCAGTTAAGCGTCTGCTTTCAGCTCAGGTCATGATATTGGGGTCCTGGGATCAAGTCCCGCATCGGGCTCCCTGCACAGCGGGGAGTCTGCTTCTCCTTCTGCCTCCCTCTCTCTCTCTCTGTGTCTCTGTCTCTCATGAATAAATAAATAAAATCTTAAAAAAAAAAAACTGATGGTCAGTGGAAATATATGGCACACAGAAATCAAAGATTTTTGCATTTAGAGGTAATTACTGAGCTTAGGGAGATAATTTTAATAGCAAGAGTTTTTCAGTAACCAGATTTTATATATATATGTTATATATAACATACATATGATATATATAAAGATATATATGGAGAAGACTTGAACATATTTGTTGACTGATGGAAAGAGTCTCTTGCTTGGGAGAAGTTAAAGTGAGATTATGGCATCTTCCCTTTTATAGAAAGGACATAGAAATGAAATTTTGACTGAGGTCAAAAAAGCTACAGCACTACTGGAGTGAGCCGTGCCTGAAAATCTCATCTGGTGCATGAGTGATCATTAATTGCCTCCTCTATTGAGCATTAATGAGAAGGCAGTAGTGACCATTAATTAGGAGATGTTTGCAAGATGAGAAAAAAGTGTTCACTCTTGGGAAACTCAATGGATGACATTAAAGGACACTGGCTCCTAACAGGATTAAAGAGGGGGAATTAATGACTTGAAAACTTGAATAAAAAGGTGTCATGAAATGGCATCCAGGCAAGTGAAAGAAATCAGAAAATTTCCATCTTGAAATGGCTACTAAATCTGTCTAAACAAGTAAAGGGAAATGGACAATTGAAGTAATTATTTTAAAATCTCAAGGTCTCCAACCCCATTATGGAGAAAAGATAAATTTATAAGATCAGTCAGGACTTCTCAGGAGTAAGCAGAGCTCAGGGTTTATCCCTGGGGTTTGTGGAGCTCAGAAACAATCACACTACTATCTACCTATCATATTCTACTGACCTCCTTCCCCCTATTTATCCAGACAGAACCACATTATAAGGTACATGAAATAAAAAGCTAAAAGGAAAACCAAATGAAGCAAATTATTCACAAAAAGCCTTCTTCCTGTGGGTGTAGTTCCAAGGAGTTGGAACAGTCCCTTCATTTTAATTGGGTCATGAGCTTTAAAGGCCTATTTATGCATGTGAGGTTCTGACTTGGTTTCCTTTATTTTAGCGTCAGATGGGATCCATCTTCTCCCCTCAGCTACAACCTTAAGGTCCAGCTTCCCTTGGGTATTCCCCTCTTTCCTTAAATGTTGCTTGTCTGATAATTTAAAGCATAACTGAGACCACTGAGTACTCATTTAGAACCACATGAGTGGATCTGCAAGGCTTACTGCTTTAGGTAGCTTTTGGAGAAGTTACTTCAGGACCAGGAGGAGTTCAGTTTCCATTTTTCATTTTTTAATTCTGTCAGCAAATATTTATTAAGCAGTAGCTATGTTCCAGGCACACTGCTAGGCACTGGAGATATAGCAGTGAATGAGACAGGGCCTGCCTTCTTGGGGATTATATATGACTGGAATTTTGGCCGCAGAAGTTTCTCAAGCCTTCATCACTTGGCTTAGCCTCTGATGTTGCCAGACCCTAAGTTGGACAAAAGACCACTTTGTCCTGCCCTGTGACTTGACTTCATGCTGACCCCTTCACCCTGCCTGCTCACTGGCTTGCCTTACATTTGCATTTAGCCTCTTGGGTTCCAGACATGGACCTTGAGACACTTTTGCTGCTTTGCAGATGTTGGGGGTGGGGGGCACCAGTACAGAAAGCCATTTTGTATCAATCTTGTTTGTGTAGGCTGCATTGCCACATTTGGGAAGAAGAAACGAGAGAGAATTAGAAAAGTCAGGAAAAGACTGAGGCTCAGGTGCTGGCTGTTGGCTCCACTGCCCTTGGTAGATTTTGAGACGTTGGGCAAGTGAATGCAATCTCTTCTCTGTATCTTTATTTATACAATAAAAAAGTTAAACTAGATAAGTGATTCTCAGTATTTTCAATGATGAAGGACTCTTTTTATTATCAAAGAATTTCACAGATTGCCCTGATAGTAATGTGTACTTAATGTATCTGTGAGTTGAATACTTAACAACAGTTAGACTATAATGTGAAAATTTTCTTTAATAATTACAGCATCATATACAGTTTGAAAAAATATAGTACTTTGTTAATTCATTTAGTTATTTATTCACAATTGACTAGCATGTGGCAGGAGCCTTCTTGCTGAGTGGTAGGGAAAAGATGAAAGAGCCAAGGTCTCTACTTTCAAAGACTCATGGTCCATTAGGGGAGACAAAGTAAGTAGACAGTTGTAGGGTGATAGATAGTGTGGTGCTCTGGCAGCTTAAAGAAGGAACACTTAATGCAGCCTGAGATCATCAAAGAAGGCTTTCCTGTGGAGGTCATGTCTAAGCTAAGGCCCAAAACATCAGTAGGAGTTATCCAGGCAAGGAGAGAAGGGGTAAAAGGCATTTCAGCTGAGAGGACAGTAAGGCATGTTATTTATTCTGACTACAAATTATCCTAGTGTACATAGATTCCTGTGATAGCACCTTACCTCAGGTGTCTTTAGCACATAGAATAGGAACTGCTAGACTAAATATACATTAATATTTCTCATAACTCTTAGGATTGATGGTACTACACCTCTATTTTTTACATGATTAATATAAGCCTGTTAAAAAGTAAAAAATGCAAACAAACCAAAGGGATATACCAATAATTCTAGACAATGGACTTTTAGTGAAGTCACATTTTTGTTTGTTTAATTAAATTATGGAGACTTTGAGATTTCAATCTGCCCAGTTCTTCTTGCAAGTGCCCCTACTTTATGAGAATATTCAAGGGTGCCCTAGAGTCGTCCTTGTCAAGTGCTCTGCCCCTGCTACCAAAGGTCCTCGGGATTGGTGGCTTTGCTCTATATGGTTATGTTCTACTCATGTCCACTGTTCCTACCACTACTTCAACCATGGAGTAAAGACCTTGCAAGATATCCCATGTGTCTCACAGCTGATAAAAGGCTGAAATTTTGAGCAGGACTGGCTATATAATTAATTTTGGGGGCTTAGTGCAAAAAGAAATTATGAGCTCCTTGTTCAAAAATTAAGACTTTCATGGTGGCAGTCATAGAGCATTGAAACAATTGTACAACCCTTCTAAGTGTGCACTGCACGTGTTACATACTTTTCATGACATTTTACTGAGTGTTTGGGGATCATGGAAGGAAAATACAGCATAGAGGATACTTCACCATCACCACTAGTAGTACATGTGGCTCTCTCATGGCCCATAGGGACAAATCTATAATCAGGGTTTCATAAAAGGCATTGCTCTACTAGCTCTTAGCTTGCTTCTGTGTGGCCAGGACCTAGCTAACTGCCACTCCCTGCCCCAAGCAACAAATAGTATTAGCATGTTTACACAATGCATTCTAGGTTAAGCTCCAGCTCCTTCCATGTCCAGAAAGAGGAGAAGTTTCCCATTACTTCCAAGTGAGGACCAATTCTCATGTTCTCATTTCTTCCCCAAGCCTTGTCATTTTTAAGGATTACTGTTAATGAGAATGTCAACTTTTCTGAAAGGGCAACCCCCACTCTCTCTTAGTTGAGGCCTTGTTGAATTGTACCTTTACTCTTTAACCCTAAAGACAGTGAAATTAGAAGACGATTTATTTAGTATCAATACATTTCCTAAAGTTTTGGTCATTTGGTTTCAAATTAAAAAGTATAATGCATAGAGTACTACCAATCTCATATAATTTAAGCCACATAAACCTGTTGTGGTTCTCTTTTTATAGGAATTAGAGTTATGCAGCAGGTAAAATCACATCTGTGCATTTTTCTTATAGTTCTCTAGGTCTCAACTAAAGTTAACCATCAAGAAATTGCTGAACACTTCCACATCTTAAGTTTACAAGCAACAACCCAAGCACAGTGTAGTCTAAATTCATAGAAAACCACCACCCTACAACCCTCAAAGCAATAAAGTCTGCAGATACAGCCCTAATTCAATCACACATGACAATTTACATTATGGAGGAAAATAGTTACTTCTGCATCTAAAATGTCTACATTCAGGTTACACTATAGTTTTCTCCAAGAAAAAATAGATTTTTAAAATTTGTGTCACAGGGAACCTTCCCCAAAACAAAAGAGCAGCTTGCCCCAAAGGTGGCTGAGTTCTTACTATGTGAGAGAAAGAAAATAGCTTATAGTCTTAACATGACAGTTTTCCCCTCTTGTTTCCATCAAGATTTCTTAGAGCCAGTTCTCAGTCAAGGTAAGGTTATCCTGTTTCAAGAGAAAAAAGAAATAAGTTACTTATAATCCTGTAATCATTAAAGACTTTTGGAGTATGTTTAGCTAACATGTTGCCTTTATTTTTTTAATATTAATTTAAATTGTACAAGAAAACCATGAATACATCCTAGCCATAAATCTTTAATAAAGAATAGAATAGAAAGTGAAAATCCCTCTTGACTCCCACCCCTACCCCACTTTCACTCTCTTCCCTAGGGGTATCTATGAAAAGAGGTAACTACTGAAAAAGATCATACTCTTTGATCTTATTTTATACATTTACATATATATGTGAATGTATGCATACATGTAACTAGGATAATACCTAGAGTATGAATGCTCAGTCAGAGGACACATATTTTTAAATGGTCATGAACACTTCCAAATCTCTCTCTAAAACAACATGATCAATTCAACTACAGTGCATAAAAATGCCCACTGGACCGCATCCTTAACCAACATTGGATGTTACAATTATTAATTTTTCTAATCTATTTTTATACTCTCTACACTAATGCCATAATTGTTTTTATATAAGACAGCTAATTTTGATATCTAGTGGAGCATGTGCTCCTTCTCTAGGCTTCATTTTTCTCACATGTAAAATGGGATTAATAATGATGTCCTCTTCATAGGGCTGTTGTGAAATTCAGAAAGGTAGGCAGGAGAAAACATGTACAGGCTTTATAGGGTTTGGGAAAGAATTTGTGTTTTATTCTAATATGATAGGAATTAAAGAAGAATTAAAGAGGATGTTTTAAGCATGTGAATGATGTGATTTGATATATGCTTTAAAAGGTCCTCTGGCCAGGAACATTGGTGCTGACAAAATTAAAAAGAGGCCCATATACTGGTTTGCTGCTTTCCATCCCAGAGAAATATGTGTTGGGATAGTCACAAAGAGAAATAATAGGGAGTAAAGTTGTGAGCTTTCGCAAATAAAAATACAGGATGCCCAGTTAAATTTGCATTTCAGATAATGAATAATTTTTCTTTTTTCTTTTATTATTATTATGTTAGTGACCATACAGTACTACATTAGTTTTTGATGTAGTGCTCCATGATTCATTATTTGCGTATAACACTCAGTGCTCATTAAAACATGGGCCCTACTTAATACCCATCACCTGGCTACCCCATCCCCCTAACCTCTCCCCTATGAAACCCTCAGATAGTTTCCCGGAGTCTAGAGTCTCTCATGGTTCGTCTCCCCACTGATTGCTGCTGCTCTTCAGTTTTCCCTTCCTTCCCCTAATGTCCTCCGTGCTATTCCTTATGTTCTACATATGAGTGAAACCATATGATAATTGTATTTCTCTGCTTGACTTATTTCACTTAGCGCAATCCCCTCCAGTTCCATCCATGTTGATGCAAATGGTGGGTATTCACCCTTTCTGATGGCTGAGTAATATTCCACTGTCTATATGTACCACATCTTCTTTATCCACTCATCTGTTGAAGGGCATCTCAGCTCCTTCCACAGTTTGGCTATTGTGAACATTGCTGCTATGAACATTGGGATGCATGTGGCCCTTGTTTTCACTATATCTGTATTTTTGGGGTAAATACCCAGTAGTGCAATTGCTGGGTCATAGGGTGGCTCTATTTTTAACTTTTTGAGGAACCTCCATACTGTTTTCCAAAGTGGCTGTACCAACTTGCATTCTCACCAACAGTGTAAGAGGATTCCCCCTGTCCGCAACCCCTCAAACATTTGTTGTTTCCTGCCTTGTTAATTTTTGCCATTCTAACTGGTGTAAGGTGGTATCTCAATGTGGTTTTGATTGGAATTTCCCTGTTGGCTAATGATGTTGAACATTTTTTCATGTGTCTGTTAACCACCATTTGTATGTCTTCTTTGGAGAAGTGACTGTTCCTGTCTTCTGCCCATTTTTTTGACTTGAATATTTGTTTTTTGGGTGTTGAGTTTGAGAAGTTCTTTATAGATCTTGGATACCACCCTTTATCAGTAATGTCATTTCCAAATATCTTCTACCATTCTGTGGGTTGCCTTTTAGTTTTGTTGACTGTTTCCTTTGCTGTGCAGAAGCTTTTTATCTTGATGAAGTCCCAGAAGTTCATTTTTGCTTTTGTTTCCCTTGCCTTTGGAGACATATATTGAAAGAAGTTACTGTGGCCAATGTTGAAGAGGTTACTGCCTATGTTCTCCTCTAGGATTTTGATGGATTCCTGTCTCACATTGAGGTCTTTCATCCATTTAGAGTTTATCTCCTATGTTTTCCTCCAGGATTTTGATGGATTCCTCTCTTACATTTAGGTCTTTCATCCATTTTGAATTTATCTTTGTGTATGGTGTAAGAGAATAGTCGAGTTTCATTCTTCTGTATATAGCTGTCCAATTTTCCCAGCACCATTAATTGAAGAGACTGTCTTTTTTACATTGGATATTTTTTCTTGCTTTGTCAAAGATTAGTTGACCACAGAGTTGAGGGTCCATATCTGGGCTCTCTATTCTGTTCCATTGATCTATGTGTCTGTTTTTGTGCCAGTACCATGCTGTCTTGGTGATCACAGCTTTGTACTATAGCTTGAAATCAGGCAACATGATGCTCCCAGGTTTGGTTTTCTTTTTCAACATTCCCCTGGTGATTCAGGGTCTTTCCTGGTTCCATACAAATTTTAGGATTCTTTGTTCCAGCTCTTTGAAAAATGCCATTGGAATTTTAATCGAGGTGGCGTTGAAAGTATAGATTGCTCTGGGCAGCATAGACATTTTAACAATGTTTATTCTTCCAATCCATGAGCATGGAATATTTTTCCATCTTTTTGTGTCTTCTTCAATTTATTTCGTAAGTGTTCTGTAGTTTCTAGAGTATGGATGTTTTACCTCTTTGGTTAGGTTTATTCCTAGGTGTCTTATGGTTTTTGGTGCTATTATAAATGGAATTGATTCTCTAATTTCTCTTTCTACAGTTACATTGTTAGTGTATAGGAAAGCAACTGATTTCTATGCATTGATTTTGTATCCTGCAACATTACTGAATTGCTGTATAAGTTCTAGTAATTTTGGGGGTGGAGTCTTTTGGATTTTCCACATAAAGTATTATGTCATCTGCAAAGAGAGTTTGACTTCTTCTTTGCCAATTTGAATACCTTTTATTTCTTTTTGTTGTCTGATTGCTGAGGCTAGGACTTCTAGCACTATGTTGAACAGTAGTGGTGAGTGGTCATCCTTGTCATATTCCTGACTTAAGGGAAAATCTCTCAGCTTTTCCCCTTTGAGAATGATATTAGCTGTGGGCTTTTCATAGATGGTTTTTATAAAATTGAAGAATATTCCTTCCATCCCTATACTCTGAAGAGTTTTATTCAAGGAAAAATGCTGTATTTTGTCATATGCTTTTTCTGCATCAATTAAGAGGATCATATGGTTCTTGTTTTTTCTTTTATTAATGTGTTCTATCACAATGATTGATTTGCGAATGTTGAACCACACTTGCATTCCCAAGAACAAATCCCAACTGGTCGTGATGGATAATTCTTTTAATGTACTGTTGGATCCTATTGGCTAGGATCTTGTTGAGAATTTTGGCATCCATATTCATCAGGGATATTAGTCTGTAATTCTCCTTTTTGATGGGATCTTTGCCTGGTTTTAGGATCAGGGTAATGCTGGCCTCATAGAACGAGTTTGGAAGTTTTCCTTCTGTTTCTATTTTTTGAAACAGCTTCAGTAGAATAGGTATTATTTCTTCTTTAAATGTTTGCTAGAATTCCCCTGGGAATCCATCAGGTCCTGGACTCTTGTTTTTTTTGGAGATTTGTGATCACTGCTTCAATTTCATTACTGGTTATTGGTCTATTCAGATTGTCAATTTCTTCCTGTTTCAGTCTGTATAATTTATAGGTTTCCAGGAAGTCATCCATTTCTTCCAGGTTGTTTAATTTATTTTCATACAGTTGCTGATAATAATTTCTAATTGTTTCTATTTCCTTGGTGTTAGTCGTGATTTCTCCCCTTTCATTCATAATTTTATTAATTTGGGTCCTTCCTCTTTTATTTTGGATAAGTCTGGCCAGTGGTTTATGGATCTTATTAATTCTTTCAAAGGACTAGCTTCTAGTTTTGTTGATCCACTCTACTCTTTTTCTGGTTTCTATTTCATTGATCTCTGCTCTAAACTTTATTATTTCTCTTCTCCTGCTCCATTTAGGCTTCATTTGCTGTTCTTTCTCCAGTTCCTTTAGGTGTAAGGTTAGCTTATACATTCAGGATTTTTCTGCTTTTTTGAGTGAGTCTTGGATGGCTATGTATTTCCCCCTTAGGATTGCCTTTGCAGTGTCCCATAGGTTTTGGACCGATGTGTTTTCATTCTCATTGGTTTCCATGAATTGTTTAAGCTCTTCTTTAATTTCCTGGTTGACCCAAACATTGTTTATCAGGATGGTCTTTAGCTTTCAAGTGTTTGAATTCCTTCCAAATTTTTTTCTTGTGATTGAGTTCCAGTTTCAAAGCATTGTGGTCTGAAAATATGCAGGGAATATTCTCAATCCTTTGGTATTGGGTGAGGCCTGATTTGTGACCCAGTATGTGATCTATTCTGGAGAAAGTTCCATGTACATTAAAGAATGATTATTCTGTTGTTTTAGGGTGGAATGTTCTGTATGTATCTACGAAGTTCATCTGATGCAGTGTGTCATTCAAAATACTTGTTTCTTTGTTGATCTTCTTCTTAGATGATCTGTCTATTGGTGAGAGTGGAGTGTTGAGGTCCCCTACTATTAATGTATTATTATCAATATGTTTATTTTGGTTAACAGTTGGCTTATGTAGTTGGCTGCTCTCATGTTGGGGGCATAGATATTTACCATTGTTAGATCTTCTTGTTGGATAGACCCTGTAAGAATGATATAGTGTCTTTCTGTATCTTTTACTACAGTCTTTTGCTTAAAATCTAATTTGTCTGATATGAGAATTGCTACCCCAGCTTTCCTTTGAGGTCCGTTGGCATGGAAGATGGATCTCCATCCCCTCACTTTCAGTTTGGAGGTGTCTTTAGGTTCAAAATGAGTCTCTTGTAGACAGCATATGGATGGGTCCTATCTTTTTATCCAATCTGCAACACTGTGCCATTTCTTGGAAGCATTTAGGCCATTCATGTTGAAAGTGATTATTTATTTATTTTTTTAAGATTTTATTTATTTATTTGACAGAGAGACAGTGAGAGAGGGAACACAAGCAGGGGGAGTGGGAGAGGGAGAAGCAGGCTCCCCGCTGAGCAGGGAGCCCGACGCGGGGCTCGATCCCAGGACCCTGGGATCATGACCTGAGCCGAAGGCAGACGCTTAACAACTGAGCCACCCAGGCGCCCCGAGAGTGATTATTGAAAGATATGATTTTATTGCCACTGTGTTGCCTGTGAAGTTGTTGTTTCTATATATTGTCTCTAAATTTGTGGTCTATATTACTCTTGGGGTCTTTCTTCTTTTATAGAACCCCCCTTAATATTTCTTGTAGGGCTGCCTTGGTGATCACATACTCTTTCATTTTCTGCTCGTCCTGGAAGCTCCTTGTCTCTCTATCCATTCTGAATGACAGCCTTGTTGGATAAAGTATCCTTGGCTGCATTTTCTTCCCATTTAGTACCCTGAATATGTCTTGCCAGCCCTTTCTGGCTTGCCAGGTCTCTGTGGACAGGTCTGACGTTATTCTGATGTTCCTTCCTCTGTACCTAAGAAATCTTTTCCCCCTAGCTGCTTTCAGGATTTCTTCTTTGGTTCTAATATTTGCAAGTTGTACTATTATATGTTGGGGCATTGATCTGTTCTCATTGATCTTGGAGTGGTCCTTTCTGCCTCTTGGACACGAATGCTTGTTTCCTTCCCCAGATTAGGGAAGTTCTCAGCTATGATTTGCTCAAATATATCTTCTAGTCCTCTCTCTCTCTCCACCCCCTCTGGGATCCCAATAATTCTGACATTGGAACATTTCATGGTGTCATTAATCTCTCTGTCTGATCTCTTGGGCTTAAACTGTTTTTCCCAGGCCTCCTAGGTTACCTTCTTTTCTATCTTATCTTCTAGCTCACTAATTCTTTCTTCTGCCTCATTTACCCTGGCTGTTAGGGTATCCAGTTTAGACTGCCTCTCAGTCATAGTGTTTTTAAGTTTGGCTTGATTAGATATCATTTCTGCCCTTAGAGATTCTATATTGTTGCTAATGTTTTGCTCAAGACTAGATATTGACTTCATAATTGCTACTTGGAAGTCTATCTCTGACATCTTGCTTATATCCATATCCTTTAGGTCTGTGGCAGAGGCCATAGTCTCTGATTCTTTTCTTTGTTGGGGGTTCCTCCTCTTAGTCATTCTGTTGAGGGGTGATCAAGGGAATGTACAGAGTCCAAAGTATTAACCACGACCTAAGCAAGATGCACCTGTTTTATAGGGACCCTAGGTTTGTCGTCCTCTTGTTCTTCCAGCCTGTCTTTGGGGATGGGGCCTGCCACACTCTTACTCAGGCAACCCTGCTTGGTAGAGTTGTCCTGCCACCTGTCGGGGGGGTTGGCTCAGTGAAAAACAATTTTGGGGGCTTTTGTTCTCTGGTGGCTTTCCCTTGCAGCTTTCTGCATCTCTTCTGAGAGTCAGAGCAGAAGTTACCACATCCAAAACTCTGTTTCAGAACAGAGAAATCACAGTCTGCTCTTCACTCTGCTCTCCAGGACAAACAGTCTCCATTTCTGTCTGTGGTGCTAAAAACCACAGCCTCCCTGGTTGTGTGCCCCACAGCAACTCTCCCAGAAGTCGATCCCAGGGCCATGCAAGTCTCTGCCCTTTGTGCTTCTAAAACAACAAGCTGCCCCTGATTTGTGACCATGCACCCACAGCTCCTGGATCCTGTCTGGGCGATGGACTAAATTCCTTTCCCTGCCGCTACTGGTCTCGGAGTCCGTGCCCAGTCCCCAGTGCGGGATGCTTTTGCACTCAAGTGTTATATCATCTTCCTGGCATCAGCTTATGGTGGCTCCCTCCCCCTTCTGTTTATCTTCTGATATCTGCCTGCAGAATCATGGCTCCGCTCATCATACCTCCAGACTTCCGGAGATACTCTGTAGAAATCCAGATATATATTCTTTACATCTCAGGCTGATTTCATGGGTGTTCAGAATGGTTTGGTAGATATCCAGCTAAAATCATGGGACTGGTTGAAATAGGGTCCCCTACTCCTCCTCTGTCTTCCATGCTCCTCTGAATAATTTTTCAGTATACATTTTCCTAATAATTGTGGCATATTTCTATTAAAAACAAATTGTTTGTTGTTTATGTGAAATTCAAATTTGACAAGGCACCCTGTGTTTTACCTGGTAACTCTAGCAGGGAAGTTGTTACTATGTAAACTATCATAGCTCCTTTTTTTCCCTTTTTAAAACAGATCTAGGGTACCTGGGTGGCACAATAAGTTGTGTCTGACTCTTAGTTTTGGCTCAGGTTGTAATCTCAGGATTGTGGGGCTCAGCGCTGGGCATGGAGCCTGTTTAAATTTCTCTCTCTCCTTCTCCCTCTGTCCCTCCCCGCCCCCCACTCTCTCTTTCACATGCATTCTTTCTCTCTCTCAAATAAATAAATCTTTAAAAAAACCCAAAATATAGATCCTCTCATCTCTATTTTCTGAATTCTCAGGGCCTTTTATCTGTCCCTTAGTAAACTCCTTGACAATAGAGCTCATGTCTTAGTAAATTCTGAGAGCAGGACTCATTCACTGCTGTGCTAAACACAATGTCTGCATGTAGTAGTTACTCAGTAAATACTGGTTTAGTGAAAAATGGAGATTTATAGAAATGAGAGGCAGAGGTGACTTGAATAGCTGCAGTCTCATTATTTTTGGTTTCCCTTCTGTATTCCTGAGTCAGAGTAATCTGTGGAGTCTACTGAGAGATGATTCTAATTAGTACATATGATGATTTATGGAACCTGGGACATTAGGAGGAACTGGTCCCCTTTGATTAAACTTCTTGCCCAAGGATGACACATATTAGCTTACGAGCTCTATTAGTGAGGTCTCTCAAGGCTGTGTGGGCTGTTCCCTTCCCTGCAGCAGCACCATTTACTCTCTGGCTGCCTCATTCTACTCTTTTCCCCCCAAAGGAGACCAGCTCAAGTTTCAAATATAGGACAGTCCAGCCTTAGTTCTTCATAGTTAATTGTCAAGGTTTTTTTTTTTCTTTCTTCTTCTGAGAAAGGTAAAAGGAAACTTGCTGCCATCCCATGTATTTTGTGAGGTGCTGAATGACTTAGTGGGTTCTTTTTGTCAGGTGGAGTCAAGAAGCCAATTCTAATAAAAGTGTCAGAATGAAGTTTACTCCGGGAGGTGGCAGAATGATGTTTATTCCTCCCCCCCCCCACAAGGAAAAGTAGTTAATGTTAAATTTCTTGCCTTTAAACTTGGTGTCAGGGAGGAATTGAGGATGGGACATATGGCTTTCTCTGCCACTCCCATATACCACAATATTTATGTATAACATTTATAAATAAAATATATAATCTATATCATATTATTATTTATTGTATTAATAATATGTTATATTATTATATATTATATGTATAAATGTTTACATGTACACATATTATGTCATATATATCTATATCTGCATATAGATATCTCTCTCTATATATATCTATCAAGGTTAGATCTACTGGAAATAATGAACACCAGAAGCTATCTTAAAGGAGGAATAAATGACACATGGAGCCTGGGAGATGTATGTAGAGGGGAAAGGAAAGTCAAAGTTTGAGAAAGGAGGTGAGGATGTATGGGTCATTTGAATATACATCAGCATCAACAGCAGCCAGAGTTCCATCTCCATCTCCTTAGTACGTCCATGAGTTTTAGAACTTGCCCTTTAAAACTGAATGTCTGTCTTTGGGATGAGCAGCTTGGAATTAATTTGAGGTTGCCAGTAGTTAAATCTATCTTCAGAACTGAGGTGCGTGATGTTTGAGCTGATGTCTTAACATACATGTGCATAAGGCATTCTATCTTTATTTTATGGAAATCACCAATCTCTTGTTATTTTGGTCTAGATGTATTTTTAGATTTCTACATCAGTGACACCTTGGTTTTCCTGGTTTAGTTTTTTTCTTTTTTTATTTCTTGGATTGTTTGTAGCATCTGAAAAAATAACTTCCTTATTTGAAACAACACTGACTAAATACTGTGGAGTTTACGTTGAATTTGGGTCCTGAATTGGATCATAGCCAGGGATGTAGGTGAATAGGTAGTTCTTTCTGTGGTTTGTGAGGAACTGCTAAAATACCTTGATTACTCACTTTCACGACCCCCTTCCAATAGAGGCTTTGACATCCCACCTGCATATGTAAATTTCAAAAGACACAGTTACTAGGCAAAGAGACATTCCAAATGTGGATCCCAGGTGTGACTGTCTTGGATCCCGTGCTTTAGAGGTCTCCTTCTGGATCACCTAAGTAAAAAGCAACTCAAAAGGGAGCTGATAGGGAAGATAAAGTAAATCTTACAGAATTAGGAGAAATTGACCACTCCATTAGCAAGAGTATTTTATATACCCCTCCAATTGATAGATCAAGCATATAAAACTTAGTAAGGATAGAGAAGACTTGAATAACAAAATTAATAAGCTTGATCTAGTAGATGTATACAATTAGAATACTCTTCTCAACTATTAGAGAATATTCTTTTCAAGCACACAACAAACCCACCATGTCCTATGCTTTGAAACAAATTTTAAAAAATTTATAGGAATTAGTATCATACAGATTATATTCTCTAACCAAAATGTATTTAAGTAAGAAGTAAGTAACAAAAATGTAACCAACTCCCATATATTTGGAAATTTGAAAGCATATTACTATTTAACTCATGGGTAAAAGAACAAAACAGAATTAGAATTCATCTGTAAATTAATAAAAAATGCATATCAATGTCGAATGGGGAATTACAGATAAATTGGTACTTAAAAATATATGGTCTGAAATGCTTATATTAGAAATTATAAAAAACTGAAAAGTAATGTTAGATATCTAACTTAAGAATTTCAAAAATACAAGAGTAGAGTAACAGCAAAGATAAGATATGTAGAGAAATAAATGTAAGAGCAGAATGTAAAATTTAAGGTGCTATATAAAGCAGTAGTTCTCAGTATGTATTGTATGATAGGCTCACTTTGGGAGTTTTTATTTTTATTTCATTTATTTTGTTATTTTTGATTTTAATTTCAGTGTAGTTAACATAGAGTGTTATATTAGTTTCAGGTGTACAATAATATGATTCAGCAATTATATACATTACTCAGTGCTCCTCAAGATAAATGTACTTTTAATCCACTTCACCTGTTTCACCCATCCACCCCACCCACCTCCCCTCTGGTAACCATCAGTTTATTCTCTATAGTTAAGAGTCTATGTTTGGATTTTTTTTAATGTTAGACATCTCTTTTATTTTGTTATTTATTTTTATTTTTCAGGGGTAGAAGTCAGTGATTCATCACTTATATACAACACCCAGTGTTCATCACAAGTGCCCACTCTAATACCCATCACCCATCTAGCCCATCCCCCCACCACCTCCCTACATCAACGCTCAGTTTGTTCTCTATTATTGAGTCTATTATGATTTGTTTCCCTTTCTCCTTCCCCACTTCCCATATGTTCGTCTGCTTTCTTTCTTAAATTCCACATGTGAGTGAGATCATATGGCTGTTGTCTTTCTCTGACTGACTTATTTCACTTAGCATAATAAACTCTAGCTCCATCCATGCCATTGCAATACACACACACACACACACACATACATACCACATCTTTATCCATTCATCAGTCGATGGACATTTGGGCTCTCTCCATAGTTTGGCTATTGATAATTCTGCTACAAACATCAGGGTTTATACCTACCCCTTTGAATCTGTATTTTTGTATACTTTGGGTAAATACCTAGTAGTGTAATTGCTGGATTGTAGGGTAGTTCTATTTTTAACTTTTTGAGGAACCTCCATACCGTTTTCCAGAGTGGCTACATCAGTTTGCATTCCCACTAACAATGTAAGAGTGTTCCCCTTTCTCCACATCCTCTCCAACACCTGTTGTTTCTTGTGTTGTTATTTTTAGCCATTCTGACAGGTGTAAGGTGGTATGTCATCATGGTTTTGAGGTGTATTTCCCTGATGATGAGTGATGTTGAGCATCTTTTCATGGGTCTTTTAGCCATCTGGATGTCTTCTTTTGAAAAATGTCTGGGCGCCTGGGTGGCTCAGTTGTTAAGCGCCTGCCTTCGGCTCAGGTCATGATCCCAGGGTTCTGGGGTCGAGCCCCACATTGGCTCCCTCCTCGGCGGGAAGCCTGCTTCTCTCTCTCCCACTCCCTCTGCTTGTGTTCCTGCTCTTGCTATCTCTGTCTCTGTCAAATAAATAAATAAAATCTTAAAAAAAAAGAAAAATGTCTATTCTTGTCTTCTGCCCATTTCTTAACTAGATTATTTATTTTTGGTATGTTGAGTTTGATAAATTCTTTATAGATTTTGGATGCTAACCCTTTATCAGATATCTTCTCCCATTCTGTAGGTTGCCTTTTAGTTTTTTGATTGTTTCCTTCAGTGTGCAAAAGTTTTCTATCTTGATGAAGTCCCAATAGTTCCTTTTTGCTTTTGTTTCTCTTGCTTCCAGCAATGTGTCTAGCAAGAAGTTCCTACAGCTGAGGTCAAAGAGGTTGCTGCCTGTGTTCTCCTCTAGGATTTTGATGGTTTCCTGTCTCATGTTTAGGTCTTTAATCCACTTTGAGATTATTTTTGTGTATGGTGTAAGAAAGTGACCCAGTTTCATTCTTCTGCATGTGGCTGTGAAGTTTTCCCAACACCATTTGTTGAAGAGACTGTCTTTTTTCCATTGGACATTCTTTCCTAGTTTGTCAAAGATTAGTTGACCATAGTGTTGAGGGTCCATTCCTGGGTTCTTTATTCTGTTCCATTGATATATGTGTCTGTTTTTGTGCCAGTATCATACTGTCTTGATGACTATAGCTTTGTGATATAGCTTGAAATCCAGTTTTGTTTTTCTTTTTCAAGATTGTTTTGGCTATTCAGGGTCTTTTGTGGTTCCATACAAATTTTAGGATTATTTGTTCCAGCTCTGTGAAAAATGCTGGTGATATTTTGATAGGGATTGCATTAAGTGGGAAGATTGCTTTGGGTAGTATAGACATTTTAACAATGTTTGCTCTTCCAATCCATGAGCATGGAATGATTTTTCCATTTCTTTGTGTCCTCTTCAATTTCTTTCATAAGTGTTTTATAGTTTTCAGTGTACAGATCTTTTACCACCTTGGTTAGATTTATTCCTAGGTATCTTATTGTTTTTTGGTGCAATTGCAAATGGGATCAATTCCTCGATTCCTTTTTCTGCTGCTTCATTATTGGTGTACAGAAAAGCAACAGATTTCTGCACACTGATTTTATATACTGCAACTTTGCTGAATTCATGTATTAGTTCTAGCGAGTTTTTGGTGGGGTGTTTTAGGTTTTCTACATAGAGTATAATGTCATCTGCAAATAGTGAAAATTTGACTTCTTCCTTGCTGATTTGGATGCCTTTTATTTCTTTTAGTTGTCTGATTGCTGAGGTTAAGACTTCCAGTATTATGTTAAATGGTAATGGTGAAAGTAGACATCCTTATCTTATTCCTGACTGTAGGGGAAAGGCCTCAGTTTGTCCCCATTGAGGATGGTATTAGCTGTGGGTCTTTCATATATGGCTTTTATGCTGTTAAGGTATGTTCCATCTATCCCTACTTTGTTGAGGGTTTTTATCAAGAATCGATGCTGTATTTTGTCAAATGCTTTTTTTTTTTGCATCTATTGAGAGGATCTTATGGTTCTTATCCTTTCTTTTATTACTGTAGTATATCACATTGATTGATTTATGAATATTGATCCATACATGCAGCCCAGGAATAAATCCCACTTGACTGTGGTGAATAATTCTTTAAATGCACTGTTGAATTTGATTTTCTAGTAATATATTGAGAATTTTTGCATCCATATTCATCAAGGATATTGGCCTGTAATTCTCCTTTTTAGAGGTCTTTGTCTGGTTTTGAAATCAAGGTAATTTTGGCTTCATAGAATGAGTTTGGAAGTTTTCCTTCCATTTCTGTTTTTTGGAACAGTTTGCAAGGATTAGGTGTTCAGTCTTCTTTAAATGTCTGGTAGAATTCCCCTGGGAAGCTCTCTGGCCCAGGACTTTTGTTTGTTGGGAGATTTTTGATTACTGATTCAGTTTCATTGCTGGTTATGGGTTGGTTCAAATTTTCTGTTTATTCCTGTTTCAGTTTTGTAGTTTGTAAATTTCTAAGGATTTGCCCATTTCATCAGGATTGCCCAGTTTGTTGGCATATAGTTTTCATAATATTCTCTTATTGTTTGTATTTCTGTGGTGTTGGTTGTGATCTTCCTCCTTTCATTCATGATTTTATCTATTTGGGTCCTTTCTCTTTTCTTTTTGTTAAGTCTGGCTAGGGGTTTATCAATTTTATTAATTCTTTTGAAGAACAAACTCTTATTTCGTTGATCTGTTCTACTGGGTTTTTTTGTTGTTGTTGTTGTTTCTATATCATTTATTTCTTCTCTAATTTTTATTATTTCCCTTCTTCTGCTGGCTTTAGGCTTTATTTGCTGTTCCTTTTCTAGCTCCTTTAGGTGTAAAGTTAGGTTATGTATTTGAAACTTTTCTTGTTTCTTGAGGTAGACCTCTAGTGCAATATACTTCCCTCTTATGACCTCCTTTGGTACATTCCAAAAGTTTTGGACTGTCATGTTTTCATTTGCTTCCATATACTTTTTTATTTCTTCTTTAGTTTCCTGGTTGACCCATTTATTCTTTAGTAAGATGTTCTTTAAGGTCTATGTATTTGTGGTCTTTCCAAATTTTTTCTTGTGGTTGACTTCAAGTTTCATAGCATTGTGGTTGGACAAGATGCATGGTATTATGATCTTCATCTTTTTGTACTTGTTGAGGGCTGATTTGTGCTCCAGTATGTGATCTATTCTAGATAATGTTCCATGTGCACTTGAAAGGAATATGTATTCTGCTGTTTTAGGATGAAATGCTCTGAATATATCTGTGAAGTCCATCTGGTCCAGTGTGTCATTCAAAGCCCTTGTTTTCTTGTTGATTTTCTGCTTAAATAATCTATCCAATGCTGTAAAAGTCCCCTGGTATGTTAAAGTCCCCTACTATTATTGTATTATTATCCATGAGTTTCTTTATGTTTGTTATAAATTGATTTATATATTTCGGTGCTCCCAAGTTGAGGACATAAATATTTACAATTGTTAGATCTTGATGGATAGACCCCTTAATTATGATATAATGCCCTTCTTAATCTCTTTTATAGCCTTTTTTAAAAAATCTAGATTGTCTGATATAAGTATGGTTACTCTAGCTTTCTTTTGATGTCCGTTAGCATGATAGATGGTTCTCTATCCCTTCACTTTCAATCTGTAGGTGTCTTTAGGTATAAAATGAGTCTCTTGTAGGCAGCATATAGATGGGTCTTGTTTTTTTATCCATTGTGATACCTTTGATTGGAGCATTTAGTCCATTTACATTCAAAGTGATTATTGAAAGACATGAATTTAGTGTCATTGTGTTACCTGTAGAGTTGGAATTTCTGGTGATGTTCTCGGGTCCTTTCTGGTCTTTGTTGCTTTTGGTCTTTTTTTCCCCAAAGAGTCCCCCTTAATATTTCTTGCAGGAGTGGTTTAGTGGAGTGGTTACAAACTCCTTTAGTTTTTGTTTGTCTGGGAAACTCTTTATCTCTCCTTCTATTCCGAATGACAGTCTTGCTGGATAAAGTATTCTTGGCTGTATATTTTCCCACTTAGCACATTGAATATATCATTCCAGTCGTTTCTGGCCTGCCAGATCTCTGTGGACAGGTCTGCTGCCAGCCTTATGTGCCTACTCTTGTAGGTTAAGGACTTCTTGTCCTGAGCTGCTTTCAGGATTCTTTCTTTGTCTGTATATTTTGTGAATTTGACTATGGTATACCTTGATGATGGGTGGCTTTTGTTGAATTTAATGTGAGTTCTCTGTGCTTCTTGGATTTTGATGTCTTTGTCCTTCCCCAGATTAGGGAAATTTTCAGATATAATTTGCTTAAATAAACCTTCTGCCCCCTTTTCTCTCTTTATCTTCTGAGAATCCTATATTATGAATATTATTCCATTTTTATAAGTCACTGAGTTCCCTAAGTCTACCTTTGTGATCCATTACCTTTGTTTCCCTCTTCTTTTCAGTTTCATTATTTTCCATAATTTTATCTTCAGGATTATTGATTCATTCTTCTGATTCATCTGTCCTTGTTTTTATGGCATCCATTTGGGTTTGCATTTCAGTTTTAGCATTTTTTAATTTTGGCCTGACTTTAGTTCTTTTATCTCTGTAGGAAGGGATTCTCTAGTGTCATCTATGCTTTTTTCAAGCCCAGCTAGTATCCTTAAAATTGTTCTTTTAAATTCTAGTTCAGACATCTTAGTTATATATGTATTGATTAAATCTCTGGACATCATGTCTTCCTGTTCTTTCTTTTGGGGTGAATTCCTCCATCTTGTCATTTTGGAGGGAAAAGAAGGCAAATAAAATAACATAAAAATTTAAAAAAAAAATAGTGAAATAGCGAAAGCTAGATCCTAGGTGTGTTTTGGTCTGCTTGTTATGAGAAGCTTAACAGAAAAAAGATGGAAAGAAAGAAAAGACAAAGAAAAAAATTTAAATTAAAATATATAAAATAAGATTAAAAAATAAAAAGTTGCTCTTTTTGTATAAACAAAACAAAAACAAAAACAAAAACAAAGACAAAAACAAAACCAAAAACAAACAAAACACCCAAAGGAAGCTGGATCCTGTTTCACCTAGAGCTGAAACTTTGCAGCATTCTATGACTGCCACACGCAGTAGACTTGGTGCAGGTGAGAGGTCTGTGTTGATCTTCTGGGGGGAGGGGACTGCTACTCTGATTCTCATGTGGACTTGCCCTAGTGGAGATTCCTTTACAGGGCATAGGGGGTTGGGGCTTGGTGTAGCAGCCCTGGTCTCCACTTGGTGGTGCTGTTTAGTTCACTGAGGTTGATCAAACTGGTAGGCATGGGGAGAAAATGGCTTTGCCCTGTTCTCCCATCTCTGAAGTGGGAAATGCACGTCACCCTTCTTCAGGAAGCCCTCATGGACATGCAAACAATGACCCCTCCTGTGACCCTGTTTTCTATCAGATCCCCACCCTCACCCTGTCTGTGTCCAAGCTGTTTCCCTGCCAAACAGCGCAGCACTCCTGTGTTTTATCTCAGGCATGGCTGTGTTTCAAAATCCCACACTTCAGAGGCCCCCGCAGTAGGGACATGCATTGATCCTCTGAGGGAAGGTCTTGCTGCTCTGTGTCCAGTGCTGGCTTGTCCCAGAAGACAGTTGTGTGACCACACAATGGTTTGGAGTTTATGGTAAATCACAACATACAGCTGGCACCAGGGATTACTGCCCTCAGCCAGTGTCTTTTTTCCTATAATCGTGAGCAGGGCAGCTCAATGGAGCCTGCAGAGTCCTTTGCCCACAGGAAGGTTGTATCACCTCTCCCAAATGCACTCCAAGCAGGGAAACCACTTCTCCCAGTGTGACCCAGGCTACCTGCTGCTGGGGCTATGCCCTCCTCTCCCATACGAGCACCACTCATCTCCCCAGGTACCACACTGATGATGTTGCAGACCTCCAAAACTTCAGACTCTGTGCTCTGCTGTTTATTAAAAAAAAAACAAAACAACGTGGTGTTGTAACCATCTCCTTTTTTCCCATCAATGGCTTCAAGGGAATACTTTTCTTGTGCAGCCCCCCCTGCATGTGTTTTCACTCATTTTTTTTTTTTTTTTTTTTGCTTTCTCTCTCTCTCTCTCTCTCTCCTCCTTCTCCTCTTTTACTCCTTCTGTGATCAGGGCTCCCTCCCCTGGGCAGCACCCATGGCTCCTTTCTCCCATAAATTAATTGTCTGCAGTTTCTACTGTCAGCAGATTTTTTTCTGGTTTGTAGACATGCAGCTTCGTTCTCTAAGACTTCGGATTGATTTCTTGGGTGTTAAGAATGATTTGATATTTATCTAGCTGTGTTCGAGGGAGGAGGCAAGCTTAGGATCGCTCTACTCCTCCACCATCTTACCTCTTTCTTCTCAAAAGTCTGTTTTTTGTTTGTTTGTTTGTCTTTTTTCCCTTTATTCATTTGCTTCTTAAAATCTAGATGTGAGTGAAATCATATGGTACTTTTCTTTCTCTGACTGACTTATTTAGCTTACCATCATACTCTCTAAATCCTTCCACGTTATTGCAATGGTAAGATTTCATTCTTTTCTATGGTAAATAATATTCCAATGTATGTATATATATCACTACTTCTTTATCCATTCATCTATTGATGAACACTTGGGCTGCTTCCATAATTTGGCTATTGTAAATAAGGCTGCTATAAACATAGGAATGCATATTTCCCTTTCAATTAGTGTTTTCATATTTTTTAGCATTTAAAAAAATATTATTATGTTATGTTAATCACCATACATTACATCATTAGTTTTTGAGGTAATGCTTCATGAATCATTCTTTGCATATAGCACCCAGTGCTCCATTCAGTATGTGCTCTCTTTAATACCCATCACCAGGCTAACCAATCCTCCCACCCCCCTCCCCTCTAGAACTTTCAGTTTCTTTCTCAGAGTCCATAGTCTCTCATGGTTCGTCTCCCCCTCCGATTTCCCCCCCTTCATTTTTCCCTTCCTGCTATCTTTTTTTTTTTTTTTTTTTTACATATAATGTACTATTTATTTCAGAGGTACAGGTCTGTGATTCAACAGTCTTACAAAATTCACAGCGTTCACCATAGCACATACTCTCCCCAATGTCTATCACTCAGCCACCCCATCCCTCCCACTCCCCACCACTCCAGCAACCCTCAGTTTGTTTCCTGAGATTAAGAATTCCTCATATCAGTGAGAACATATGATACATGTCTTTCTCTGATTGACTTATTTTGCTCAGCATAATACTCTCCAGTTCGATCCATGTCATTGCAGATGGAAAGATTTCATTCCTTCTGATGGCTGCATAATATTCCATTGTATATATATACCACTTCTTCTTTATCCATTCATCTGTCGATGGACATCTTGGCTCTTTCCATAGTTTGGCAATTGTGGACATTGCTGCTATAAACATCGGGGTGCACGAACCCCTTCAGATCCCTACATTTGTATCTTTGGGGTAAATACTCAGTAGTGCAATTGGTGGGTCATATGCTAGCTATATTTTCAACTTTCTGAGGAACCTCCATACTGTTTTCCAGAGTGGCTGCACCAGCTTGCATTCCCACCAACAGTGTAGGAGGGTTCCCCTTTCTCCGCATCCCCGCCAACATCTGTCGTTTCCTGACTTGTTAATTTTAGCCATTCTGACTGGTGTGAGGTGATATCTCATTGAGGTTTTGATTTGGATTTCACTGATGCTGAGCGATGCTGAGTACTTTTTCATGTGTCTGTTGGCCATTTGGATGTCTTCTTTGGAAAAATGTCTGTTCATGTCTTATGGCTATTTCTTGATTGGGTCATTTGTTCTTTGGGTGTTGAGTTTGATAAGGTCTTTATAGATTTTGGATACTAGCCCTTTATCTGATATGTTGTTTGCAAATATCTTCTCCCATTCGTGTCGGTTGTCTTTTGGTTTTGTTGACTGTTTCTTTTGCTGTGCAAAAGCTTTTATTCCTGATGAAGTCCCAATACTTCATTTTTGCCCTTGCTTCCCTTGCCTTTGGTGATGTTTCTAGGAAGAAGTTGCTGTGGCTGAGGTCAAAGAGGTTGCTGCCCGTGTTCTCCTCTAGGATTCTGATGGACTCCTGTCTCACATTTAGGTCTTTCAACCATTTTCAGTCTATTTTTGTGTGTGGTGTAAGGAAATGGTCCAGTTTCATTCTTCTGCATGTGGCTGTCCAATTTTCCCAACACCATTTGTTGAAGAGACTGTCTTTTTTCCATGGGACATTCTTTCCTGCTTTGTCGAAGATGAGTTGACCATAGAATTGAGGGTTCATTTCTGGGCTCTCTATTCTGTTCCATTGATCTATGTGTCTGTTTTTGTGCCAGTACCATACTGTCTTGATGATGACAGCTTTGTAATAGAGCTTGAAGTCCGGAATTGTGATGCCACCAGCTTTGCTTTTCTTTTTCAACATTCCTCTGGCTATTTGGGGTCTTTTCTGGTTCCATACAAATTTTAGGATTCGTTGTCCTATTTCTTTGAAAAAAGTGGATGGTATTTTGATGGGGATTGCATTGAATGTGTAGCTTGCTCTAGGTAGCATTGACATCTTCACAATATTTGTTCTTCCAATCCATGAGCATGAAACATTTTTCCATTTCTTTGTGTCTTCCTCAATTTCTTTCATGAGTATTTTATAGTTTTCTGAGTACAGATTCTTTGCCTCTTTGGTTAGATTTATTCCTAGGTATCTTATGGTTTTGGGTGCAATTATAAATGGGATCCACTCCTTAATTTCTCTTTCTTCTGTCTTGTTGTTGGTGTATAGGAATGCCACTGATTTCTGTGCATTGATTTTATATCCTGCCATTTTACTGAATTCCTGTATGAGTTCTAGCAGTTTTGGGGTGGAGTCTTTTGGGTTTTCCACATAAAGTATCATATCATCTGCAAAGAGTGAGAGTTTGAATTCTTCTTTGCCAATTCGGATGCCTCTTATTTCTTTTTGTTGTCTGATTGCTGTGGCTAGGACTTCTAATACGATGTTGAATAGCAGTGGTGATAGTGAACATCCCTGCCGTGTTCCTGACCTTAGGGGGAAAGCTCTCAGTTTTTCCCCATTGAGGATGATATTCACTCTGGGGTTTTCATAGATGGCTTTTATGATATTGAGGTATGTACCCTCTATGCCTATACTCTGAAGAGTTTTGATCAAGAAAGGATGCTGTACTTTGTCAAATGCTTTTTCTGCATCTATTGAGAGGATCATATGGTTCTTGCCCTTTCTTTTATTAATGTATT
Source organism: Phoca vitulina (assembly GCF_004348235.1). Classification (NCBI taxonomy): domain Eukaryota; kingdom Metazoa; phylum Chordata; class Mammalia; order Carnivora; family Phocidae; genus Phoca; species Phoca vitulina. The sequence continues at coordinate 16,627,232 of NW_022589742.1, forward strand.
TTATCACATGGATTGATTTGCGGTTGTTGAACCAACCTTGTAGCCCAGGAATAAATATCACTTGGCCATGGTGAATAATCCTTTTGGGCGCCTGGGTGTCTCAGTCGTTAAGCGTCTGCCTTCGGCTCAGGTCATGGTCCCGGAGTCCTGGGATCGAGGCCCGCATCGGGCTCCCTGCTCCGCGGGAAGCCTGCTTCTCCCTCTCCCACTCCCCCGGCTTGTGTTCCCTCTCTCGCTATCTCTCTCTGTGTCAAATAAATAAATTAAAAAAATCTTTAAAAAAAATAATCCTTTTAATGTACTCTTTGATTGAATTGGCTAGTATTTTGGTGAGAATTCTGGCATCCATGTTCATCAAGGATATTGGTCTATAATTCTCCGTTTTGATGGGGTCTTTTTTTTTTAAAGATTTTATTCATTTATTTGACAGACAGATTGTGAAAGAGGGAACAGAAACAGTGTGAGTGGGAGAGGGAGAAGGAGGCTTCCGGCTGAGCAGGGAGCCTGATGTGGGGCTCGATACCAGGACCCTGGGATCACAACCTGAGCCAAAGGCAGATGCTTAACGACTGAGCCACCCAGGTGCCCCTTTTTTGATGGGTTCTTTTTCTGGTTTAGGGATCAAGGTAATGGTGGCCTCATAAAACAAGTTTGGAAGTTTTCCTTCCATTTCTATTTTTTGGAAAAGTCTCAGAAGAATAGGTATTAATTCTTCTTTAAATGTTTGGTAGAATTCCCCTGGGTAGCCTTCTGGCCCCGGGCTCTTGTTTGTTGGGAGATTTTTTATTACTGCTTCAATTTTCTTAGTGGTTATAGGTCTGTTCAGGTTTTCTATTTCTTCTTGGTTCAGTTTTGGTAGTTTATATGTCTCTAGGAATGCATCCATTTCTTCCATATTATCTAATTTGCTGGCATAGAGTTGCTCATAATATGTTCTTATAATTGTTTGTATTTCTTTGGTGTTGGTTGTGATCTCTCCTCTTTCAGTCATGATTTTATTTATTTGGATCCTTTCTCTTTTCTTTTTGATAAGTCTGGCCAGAGGTATATCAATCTTGTTAATTCTTTCAAAGAACCAGCTCCTAGTTTTGTTGATCTGTTCTACTGTTCTTTTGGTTTCTATTTCATTGATTTCTGCTCTGATCTTTATCATTTCTCTTCTTCTGCTGGGTTGAGGCTTTATTTGCTGTTTTTTCTCCAGCTTCTTTAGGTGTAGGGTTAGGTTGTGTATTTGAGACCTTTCTTGTTTCTTGAGAAAGGCTTGTATTGCTATATACGTTCCTCTTAGGACTGCCTTTGGTGTGTCCCAAAGATTTTGAATAGTTGTGTTTTCATTTGTTTCATTTGTTTCCATAAAATTCTTCTTTAATTTCCTGGTTGACCCATTCATTCTTTAGTAGGATGCTCTTTAGCCTCCATGTATTTGAATTCTTTCTGACTTTCCTCTTGTGATTGAGTTCTAGTTTCAAAGTATTGTGGTCTGAAAATATGCAGGGAATGATCCTAATCTTTTGGTACCAGTTGAGACCTGATTTGTGACCTAGGATGTGATCTCTTCTGGAGAATGTTCCATGGGCACTAGAGAAGAATGTGTATTCTGTTGCTTTGGGATGGAATGTTCTGAATATATCTGTGAAGTCCATTTGGTCCAGTGTGTCATTTAAAGTCTTTATTTCCTTGTTGATCTTTTGCTTAGATGATCTGTCCATTTGAGTGAGGGGGGTGTTAAAGTCCCCCACTATTGTATTGTTGTCTATGTGTGTCTTTGCTTTTGTTAATAATTGGCTTATATAATTGGTGCTCCCATGTTAGGGGCATAAATATTTACAATTGTTAGATCTTCTTGTTGGATAGACCCTTTAAGTAGGATATAGTGTCCTACCTCATCTCTTATTATAGTCTTTGGTTTAAAATCTAATTTATCTGATATAAGGATTGCCACCCCAGCTTTCTTTTGGTGTCCATTAGCATGGTACATGGTTTTCCGCCCCCTCACTTTCAATCTGGGGGTGTCTTTGGGTCTAAAATGAGTCTCTTGCAAACAGCATATTAATGGGTCTTGTTTTTTTATCCAATCTGATAGCCTGTGTCTTTTGATTGGGGCATTTAGCCCAATTACATTCAGGGTAACTATTGAAAGATATGAATTTAGTGCCATTGTATTGCCTGTAAGGTGACTGTTATTGTATATTGTCTCTGTTCCTTTCTGGTCTATGTTACTTTTAGGCTCCCTCTTTGCTTAGGGACCTCTTTCAATATTTCTTTTAGGGTTGATTTCCTGTTTGCAAATTCCTTTAGTTTTTGTTTGTTCTGGAAGATTTTATCTCTGCTTCTATTTTCAATGATAGTGTAGCTGGATATAGTATTCTTGGCTGCATACTTTTCTCGTTTAGTGCTCTGAATATATCATGCCAGTCCTTTCTGGCCTGTCAGGTCTCTGTGGATAGGTCTGTTGCCAATCTAATGTTTCTACCACTGTAGGTTACAGATCTCTTCTCCTGAGCTGCTTTCAGGGTTTTCTGTTTGTCTCTGAGACTCGTAAGTTTTACTATTTGATGCTGAGGTGTTGACCTATTTTTATTGATTTTGAGGGGGGTTCTCTGTGCCTCCTGGATTTTGATGTCTGTTTCCTTCCCCAAATTAGGGAAGTTCTCTGCTATAATTTGCTCGAATATACCTTCTGCCCCTCTCTCTCTTTGTTCTTCTCCTGGGATCCCAATTATTCTAATACTGTTTTGTTTTATGGGATCACTTATCTCTCAAATTCTGTCCTTGTGATCCAGTAGTTGTTTATCTCTCTTTTTCTCAGCTTCTTTATTCTCCATCATTTGGTCTTCTGTATCACTAATTCTCTCTTCTCTCTCACTTATCCTAGCAGTTAGAGCCTCCAGTTTTGATTACACCTCATTAATAGCCTTTTTGATTTTGACTTGGTTAGACTTTAGTTCTTTTATTTCTCCAGAAAGGGTTTCTCTAGTGTCTTCCATGCTTTTTTCAAGCCCAGCTAGTATCTTTAAAATCATTATTCTGAACTCTAGTTCCGACATCTTACTAATGTCTGTATTGATTAGGTCCCTGGCAGTCGGTACTGCCTCTTGTTCTTTTTTTTGAGGTGATTTTTTCCGTCTTGTCCTTTTGTCCAGAGGAGAATAGATGAATGAGAGAACAAAATGCTAACAGGGTAACAACGACCCCAGAAAAATATACACTAAACAAATCAGAAGAGACATGAAACCGGGGTAAAAGAAGGGGAAATAAAGAAAAAAGAAAAAAAGAAGAAAAAGAAAAAGGTAAAAAAAAAACACAAAAAAACAAAATATGATCAAATATGATCAGGCTGGTGCATAGTTCAGTGCCATACACTAAATTTTGGGCATATTTGGTCTGTTAGAATAAAGTGCCTCCCAAAATTTTAAAGAAAGAAAAACTTATATATGTACAAAAATAAGGGTAAATATGATGAAGGGATGGAATATGACTGTAAAGATGAAAATTATAAAAGATTTTATAAAAGGAGTTGATAAGATAAGAAGTGGGTTGAAAAAAGAAAGAAGAGGATTAAAAAAAAATGGAGAGAATGTGATCAGGCAGGAGAATAGAACAAAGCCTTACACTGGAGATTTAGGGTATGTTTTGGTCTGTTAGAAGAAACTGTATCCCCAAATTTTAAAGAGAGAACAACTTATATATATATACACACCAAAAATAAGGTTAACTACTATGAAGGGATAGAATATGACTCTAAAAATGAAAAATAAAAAAGATTTTTTAAAAAAGCGTTGATAAGATGTTGGTTGAAAAAGGGAAAAAGAAAAAGTCAAAAAAAAAAAAGAAAAAGAAAATTAAAAAATTAACTTTGAAAGGCTAAAGGATCATTGGAAAAAAACCATGAATTCTATGTGCTATATTCCCCTAGTGCTGGAGTTGTGCCATTCTCATTGATTGGTAAACTTGATGTTGGCTGGCTATTTTTGCTGATCTTCTGGGGGAGGGGCCTGTTGCCGTGGTTCTCAAATGTCTTTGCCTGAGGCAGAATTGCACCACCCTTGGCAGGGGCCGGACTAAGTAATCTGCTTGGGTGTGCTCTGGGGAACTTTTGTTCCCTGCAAGCTTTCCATACAGCTTTGGAGGATGAGAGTGAAAATGGCGGCCTCCCAATCTCCACCCCGGAGGAGCTGAGAACTCGGGGCCCCACTCCTCAGTGCGCCCCCAGAGAAAAGCAGTCAATCACTCCCATCTCCCCGGTGTCCGGCAGCACTCCATGCTCACCTGGCCTTTGACTGAGCGTTTCTATCTCTGGCGCATGACCCTGTTTGGAGCCTCCAAACCCAGCAGCTCCCTGCAGTGCGTTCCCGCGCCACTCCTCCTGGGCTAGGAAGAGGAGTCTCCCCAGATCTGCCACTTATTGGCTCTCTGCTAGAAGAGCAGTGGCCCGACTGTGCCACGGATCACGGTTTATGGTAACCCTGAGCTGAGAGCCCACTCCTCGGCTCCGTCTTTGCAACGGGCTTCCCTGCTCTGATACCTGGGAGCTCTGCCACACTCAGGCACCCCCGGTCTTTCTGTGACCCCAAGGGTCCTGAGACCTCACTGTCCCAGCGAGGGTTCCACCCCCTGCTTAGCCACTGGAGTGACATCCCTCAGCAGAGCCAACTTCTTAAATTTCCAATTTTGTGCTCCGCTGTTCTATCACTTGCCAGTAGCGGCTGACGGAGGCCCCCTCCCCCGCCGTCTGTCTTCCCGAATATCACCTCAGATTCACTTCTCTTACCTACCTTCCAGAAAGTGGTTGCTTTTCTGTTCATAGAGTTGCTGCTATTCTTTTCTTCAATCTCCTTTTGAGTTCGTAGGTTTTCAGAATGGTTTGATCCCTATCTAGGTGAATTCCTGGGACCAGACAAAACTTAGGTCTCCTACTCCTTCACCATCTTGCTCCTCCAGTGTTTTCATATTCTTTGGGTAAGTACCCAATAGTGTAATTACTGGACATAGGGTATTTCTAGTTTTAAGTTTTGTTTTTTTTTTTTTAAAGATTTTATTTATTTATTTGAGACAGAGAGAATGAGAGAGAGAGAGCACATGAGAGGGGGGAGGGTCAGAGGGAGAAGCAGGCTCCTTGCTGAGCAAGGAGCCCGATGTGGGACTCGATCCAGGGACCCCAGGATCATGACCTGAGCTGAAGGCAGTTGCTTAACCAACTGAGCCACCCAGGCGCCCATATAGTTTTAAGTTTTTTAAGTAAAAAAAAATTGTAAATTCTTGTAAGTTTTGGTTAGAGAATATAATCTGTATGATACTAATTCTTATAAATTTTAACAATTTTCTTTTTAAAGCATAGTGCATGGTTAGTTTGTTGTTTGCTTGAAAAGAAATCTCCATACCATTTTCCAGAGTGACTACACAGTTTGCATTTCCACCAACAGTGCACAAGTGTTCCTTTTTCTCCACATCCTCGCCAATACCTGTTGTTATTTGTGTTATTGATTTTAGCCATTCTGCCAGGTGTGAGATACTCATTGTAGTTTTGATTTGAATTTCCTTGATGATGAATGATGTTAAGCATCTTTTCATGTGTCTATTGGCCATCTGTATGTCTTCTTTAGAGAAATATCTGTTCATGTCTTCTGTCCATTTTTATATTGGATTATTTGGGTTTTTTGGTGTTGAGTTTTATGAAGTCTTTATATATTGTGGATACTACCCCTTTATTAGATATGTCATTTGAAAATATCTTCTCCCATTTAGTAGGTTGTCTTTTAGTTTTGTTGATTGTTTCCTTCACTGTGCAGAAGGTTTTTATTTTGATTAATCTCAATAGTTTATTTTTGCTTTTGTTTCCCTTGCCTCTGGAGACATATCTAGAAAAATGTTGTTAATGGCTGTTGTCAGAGAAATTACTGCCTGTACTCTCTTCTAGGATTATTATGGTTTCAGGTATCACATTTAGGTCCTTAGTACATTTTGAGTTTATTTTTGTGTATGGTGTAAGAAAGTGGTTCAGTTAATTTTTTTGCCTGTAGCTATCCAGTTTTCCCAACAGCATTTATTTAAGAGACTGTTTTTTTCCCCATTGCATATTCTTGCCTCCTTTGTCAAAGAATAATTGACCATAGACGTGTGGGCTCATTTCTGTATTTTCTATTCTGTTTCATTGATCTATGCATTTATTTTTGTGCCATTACCGTACTCTTTTGATTACTACTGCTTTGTAATATAACTTGAAATCTGGAATTGTGATACCTCCAGTTTTGTTTTTCCTTTTCAAGATTCCTTTGGCTATTTAGAGTCTTTGGGGGAGTTTTTAAAAATGCAGATATTCAGCCCTCATCCCAGACCAATTAGATCAGAACCCACTGAATGAGTGCCCTTAGACATCACTGTTTTTTTAAGAGCTTCCTCAGTTGATTCTAGTAGGGAGACAGGATTGAGAACCAGTGATAAAAAGGATAAACAGAAAGAAAAGTGGTATTCTAAAAAGTACTAAAATTGGCAATTCTTTGGCAGTACTGATCACAAAGATAGAAGACACACAGTGTAATATGACTAAAGAAAAATGGGGTAAAACTACAATTCAGTAGATATTAAAGTGAAATTAAATCATTTTGTGAATGACTTCATGACAAGAAATTTGAAATGTAAATGAAAGTAAATTTTTCTTTAAAAAAACTCATTAAAACAGACACAAGTAGAAATAGAAATTACGAATTATTAGTTTAAAATATTTCCCAAAGAAAACACCAGACCCATATAGTTTACAATTTGATCTATGGATTATCTGAGCACCATATCATTCCAATCTCACACAGAAAACAGTGAACACCTCAAAATTATTGTATAAGGCTATTAATAACCTTGTCAAAAAATTGATAATGTTGATATAAGGAAGGAAAATTACAGAGTCTCACCCATTAACTTAAATAGAAAAGTTAAAAAGAAAACATTAAAAAAAAAAAAAAAAAAAGAAAACATTAGCCAACTGAAACAAGCAATGTATAAAAAGTATAATACATCATAAATACAGTAGGTTTCTTTTAGGAATTCAATATTCAACATTAGAAACTCTTTCAATGCAATTCAGTACTATCAGTTTAGAAAATTAAAGTTATATGATTGATCACCTAAATATATGCACACAAATAAACTAAATTTAACATCCATTGATAATTAAAAAAAAAAAAACTCTTAGCAAACTAGGAATATAAGAATACTTTCTTCACCTGATAATATGTATCTGCTAAACACCTTTAGCAGCACTAATAATTACTCATGAACAATTAGAAGCATTATTATAAAATCAGGAACAAAAATAATGCTCCTGATCACCACTTTTATTCAGTTATATGGGTGGCCATTGCAGTAAAGCACAAAAATAAAGTTATATGAATTAGAAAGATAGAAACAAAAAATGTTATTTGTAGGTAAAATGATCATCTAATCAGGTAATGGAAAAAGAAGAATCTATTTATTAGAATTAATAAGAGGTTATCCAGGTTATTAGACACAAGATCAATATACAAAATCTAGACACCAGCATTTCCAAACACCAGCAACAAATAATTTGAAAATGTTATTAACTAAAATATAGCGACTATTTAAAATACCACCATTTAAAAATTTTAAATGCTGGCAAAATTTTGAATTAAATCTAACTAAAAATATATAATATCTTTAAGGAGAAAATTTTTAAAACGTTGTGAAAGGCATTAAATTGAGAGATTTATCTTGTTCATGGGGACAAAAACTCCATTTTGTAAATATGTCAGTTCTTCCCAAATTGATACTTTTAATAAAAATCCCAGCAAGATTTTTCATGGAACCTAAAAAGCTGAATTTAAAAAGTGCAAACCATAAAGGAAAAAAAAGATTGATGACAGTAAAATAAGAACTTTTGATCATCAAAAGACATCTTCATGAAAGTAAAAAGCCAAAAACAGGAGAATATATTTGCAATGCATGTAACAAACAAGGGATCAGGAGCCAGAAAATATCATTATCCTGAATTAAAAAGAAAAAGACAAATATCTCAGTAACAACATGGGCATGAAAGACATTTCATAGAAGAGGAAACACAAATTTCTGATAAAAATTATGAAAAGACCATGAGACACCATTCACAGAAATGGCTAAAATGAAAAACACTGATACCATAAAATGTTGGTGATATTTTTGTTTTGTTTTGTTTTGTTTTTTGAGAGGGAGAGAGAGAGAGAGAGAAGGGGGAAGGGCAGAGGGAGAGAAAGAATTTTAAGCAGGCTCCATGGAGCCTGATACAGGGCTCGATCTCACAACCCTGAGATCATGACCTGAGCCAAAATCAAGAGTCAGATGCTTTAACCAACTGAGCCACCCAGGTGCCCCAAATCTTGGCAAGGTTTTGGAGCAACTGGAGCTCATATGTTGCTGGTAGGAATGTAAAATGATAAAACTACTTTAGAAAATTATTTGACAGATTCTATTCTATGACCCAGCAATTACAATCCTAGGTGTTTATCCAAGGGATATGAAAACTAGTCCACAACAAACACTGTTCAAGACTGTTTATAGCAAATTAATTAATAAAAACATCAACCTAGAAATAATTCAGGTGTTCATCAATAGGAGAATGGACAAAGTATGTATTCATACAATGGAATACCAGTCAGCATTTAAAAAGAAAGTACTACTGATATATGCACAATATGGATGAATTTCAAAAATATGCTAGGTAAAAATATCTGACACAAGAGCATATATACTCTATGATTTTATTTGTATTGAGTTGCACAGTAGGCAAAACTAGTCTACTGTGATAGAGCTCAGGTCAGTGGATATTTCTAGTCTGGTATGAGGGGTCTGGAGTGGGGACAAAGAAGGGACAAAAGGCAATTTTCTGAGTCAATGGAATATTTTATTTCTGGATAGGGATCCAGGTTACACAGCTATATGCAAAATAAGGTCTGTGTATTTCACTGCATGCAATTATTCATCAATTTTAAAATGTGATGTAAATGCTGAAAGTGATTATTTTGTGGAAATAAAAAAATTAAAAGTTTAGTTTGGGTTTGAGACAAAATTTCCAGTGATAACATCATTTTCAGATTAAAAAAAACTACGCTGTAAACAGCTTAAAAAGAAGAAAATATAATATAGTTCAAAAAGTGGCTCTGGTTTAGGCAAAGAAATGCATTGATGGTGGATATGAAAAGTTAGAGTAAAATTAGTTTATGGAAAAAATGAATAAAATTTCATTCTCATTAGTTATCATGGAAATAAAAATTGTAACCACCATTAGTAAGTCTATTAGATTGGCAAAATTTTTGAAGTCTGATAAAATCAAATGTTGGTGAAGTGTGGAACCATGGAGATTCTTCATATACTGCTAGTGGGAGTGTATTGATGTGGTTGCATTTGAAAATAATTTGCCATTTATTGGTAAGCTGAGGATATGACTACCCTATGACCCCAAAATTCTACCACTTGTATACTATAGAGATACATGTCCAGGTTTTATTTTACCTCTCCTAGAATAAAAGCCCCCATTCTAACAAATTGCCTATCTACCTATCTGACTTCATATCATTTCACTCTTTCTTCCTCACTCAGCTCTAACCTCATAATGTTCTTGCTGTTTAACACTCCCAAAATGCCCCTATCTTAGGACTTGTGCATTTGTTGTTATCTCTATTTGAAACACTCTTCACCTAGAAGAGAATGGCTTGCTCCCTCACATACTTAGAGCTTTACTTAAATATCATCTTTTTAGAGAGCTTTACTGTGACAATGCTGTCTTAAAATTATACTCTGCTAATACTCCCTAACTCATTTTTCTGCTCTATTTTGTATCCGTAGCATTTTGTATCATCTTATATGTTGAATATTTTTTATCTGCTTATTGTCTGTCTCCCTCCAGTGCAATATAAACTCTATGAAGCCAGATATTTTTTAGGGGGGGAGGGGCAGAGGGAGAGAGAATCTTAAGTAGGCTCCATGCCCAGCACAGAGCCCGATGCAGGGCTTGATCTCACGACCTTGAGATCATGACCTGAGCTGAAATCAAGTGTCGGAAGCTTAACCAGCTGAGCCACCCAGGCACCCCCATTTTTAAAATAAAGATTTTATTTATTTATTTATTTATTTTTTATTATTTTTTTTTTTATTAAGTTCAGTTAGCCAGCATATAGTACATCATTAGTTTTTGATGTAGTGTTCAATGATTAATTAGTTGCATATAACACCCAGTGCTCATCACAACATATGTCCTCCTTAATACCTGTCACCCACTTACCCCATCTCCCAACCCCCCTCCCCTCTGAAACCCTCAGTTTGTTTCCTGGAGTCCAGAGTCTCTCATGGTTTTTCTCCCTCTCTGATTTCTTCCCATTCAGTTTTCCCTCCTTTGCCCTGTGATCCTCCGTGCTAGTCCTTATATTTATTTGTACTATTCCTTACATTTATTTATTAGAGAGAGAGAGGGAAAGTATGAGCAGGGGGGCAGTGCAGAGGTAGAGGGAGAAGCAGACTCCCCCTGAGCAGGGAGCCCAACATGGGGCTCCATCCCAGGACCCTGAGATCATGACCTGAGCCAAAGGCAGATGCTTAACTGAGCCACCCAGGTACCCCAAGATTTTATTTTTAAGTAATCTCTACACCCACTGTGGGATTTCAGTTTATAACCCCAGGATCAAGAGTTGCATGCTCTACTGACTGAACCAGCCAGGCACCCTGAAGCCATACATTTTTAACTGCTCTTTTTCTATTGAAATCCATGGGCCCAGATTAGTTCCTGGTCCATAGTAAGTACTCAGTAATTCTTTGTTTAATGAATGCATGGATGTTCATAACAGTTTTATATATTTATGTATATGTTATTAATTAATTTATTATTGATCCCCTTCACCTACTTCATTCATTACCCCCACCAACCTCCCCTCTGACAACCACCAGTTTCTTCTCTGTATTTAAGAGTCTATTTGGTTGGTTGGTTGGTTTTGTTTTTTATATTCCACATATAAGTGAAATCATAAGGTATTTGTCTTTTTCTTTCTGACTTATTTCACTTAGTATCATACTCTTTAGGTCCATCCATGTTGTTGCAAATGGCAAGATCTCATTTTTTATGGTTGAGTAATATTCCATTTTGTACATACAGACACACACACCACATCTTTATCCATTCATTTATTGATGGACACTTGGGTTACTTCCATATCTTGGCTCTTGTAATAATGCTGCAATAAACATAACAGGGTATATGTCTTTTTGAATTAGTGTTTTCATTTTCTTCAGGTAAATACACAGAAGTGGAATTATACTATTGTATTGTATTTCTATTTTTAATTATATATACATATATATAAGTATTATATAGTCCCACAGCAGTGGGACCCAGCAGTGCACAAGGGCTCTCTTTTCCCCACATCCTTGGCAGTACTTGTTATTTCTTATATTTTTGATACTAGTCATTCTCACTGGTGTGAGATGATATCTCATTGTGGTTTTGATTTGAATTTCTCTGATCATTAGTATTGTTGAGCATCTTTTTGTATGTCTGTTGGCCACCTGAATGTCTTTGGAATAGTGTCTGTTCAGATTTTCTGCCTATTTTTTAAATCAGACTTTTTTTTTGATATTGACTTGTATGAGTTTTTCGTATATTTTAGATATTAGCCCCTTATCAGATATACCATTTGCAAATAACTTCTTCCATTCAGTGGGTTGCCTTTTTGTTTTGTTGATGGTTTCCTTTGCTGTGCAAAAGCTTTTATTTTTGGTATGGTCCTAATGTCATTATTTTTTAAATAGAATTTATTTTCAGAGCAGTTTTAGACTCACAGCAAAATTGAGCATAAAGTACAAAGTTCCCATGTGCCTCCTGTTCCCACACACCTACAGCCTCATCCACTATCAACATACCCCACCAGAGTGGTATATTTGTTGCAATTGATAAACCTACATTGACACATCATTATCACCTAAAGCCTCTTGGGTTCACTCTTGACATTGTATATTCCGTGTATTTTGACAAATGTATCATGGCATGTATCCATTGGTATTATATTATACAGAACAGTTTCGCTGCCATAAAAATCCTTTGTGCAAAGCATTGTTTTTAATAGCAAACATGTGGAAACAACCCCAATGTCCATTGATAAGAGAATGGTAAATAAAATATATTGTATTCATACAAGGAAAGACTATACCCTTGTGAAAAAGAATCAACTATGACTACACATATCAGCATGAATGAATCTCACAAATATGACATATAGTAAAAAAAAAAAAAGTCATATATATAATTCAAAACATGTAAAACTAGAAATGTATGTTTTAGGGCTCCATATGAATTTAGTAGAACTATAAAGTAAAGTTAAAAATATAATCAACATGTTTTAAGATAGTGGTTACCTCAATATGGAAAGGAGATAGGATAAAAAAAATCTTTAAAATTATTGGTAATATTCTTTTAAAGTAAATGATGGTGACATGCATTTTATCTTATTCTGTATCTTTATATTATATATATATGTTATATATATTATTTTGTATGCATAAATATTTCAAAATTTTAAAAATATAAAATGTAACTCAAGAGGGTGCTACTTTAGATGGAGTGGTCAGAAATAGTCTCTATGAAAGTTAGAGAAAAGCAAATACCATACAATTTCACTCATATGAAGAATTTTAGAGATAAACAAATAAACAAACCAAAAAAAAAAAGATGAAAAACTGGCTCTTAAATACAGAAAACAAACTGGTGGTTACCAGAGGGAAGGTGAGTGGGTAGATGGGTGAAATAGATAAAGAGAGTACACTTATCATGATGAGCACTGAGTAATGTATAGAATTGTTGAGTCATTATTTTGTACACCTGAAACTAATATAACACTGTATGTTAATTATACTTGGAAAAAAAACAAGGAACCATCTTTATGAGAAAATGACATTTGAGCTGAAACCTGAACAATATGATGGAGTAAGCCATGCAAATATTTAGGAAGGCAAATTATAGACAAAGAGAACAATTTTTTAAGACTCTTAGCAATGATTGAAGGAAGCCCAGAGAAGAAAGGGGTTGGAGAAAAGGAAAAAATGACTTAAATAGCTGAAGTACTCAGGTGAAAGAGGAAGATTTATTCTGGATCGACACAAAGGTAGAACTATGGCCAATGGGTGAAAGCTAGGAGACAACTCAGTAAATGATAAGGAAAAATTTGTAAGAATCAGAGCCTTACATGAAACTACTTCCAGAAATAGCAAGTTCTTTGTCACTGAAGTGATTCCTAGTAAATTGGAAGGTTTGTCATGTGACTTGTATATGTGCATATTTTTATTTTATTGCCTTTCTGTATTCATTTCTTCCTTTTTGAAAAATAGCTCTCAATTTCCATTAAGGGAATGGGATTTTCTACCTCCATGTACAATGCTGTTGCAACTGTTAAGATGCTCTGGCTTACTCTTGCCAAGTGGTGAGCTTGAAACCCTAGCTAAATTTCTCTTTCTCTCTGTCCTGGGACATTCTTGTCCCCATTAGTGCATGATAGGAGGCAGAAGATCCATTCCAGAGGGCATTCCAGTGATTAATATCTGTACTAGAGAGGTGTAAAAGTGTTTGTCAGGTTTGATGGCAAGGGCTTAAAGCTGTGTTTGCATAGCATTTTATTTCACATATGATTGACATAAGTTGTCTATGTAAAAGAAGAGGACAGCTAATCCACTCTCTGATGGCATCCATTGGCCCACTCTGAAAAGACTTTTAGTTAGCTTCTGTTATCTTGATCTCTGGAACTAACTTGGTTCCTGTCCCTTTTGGTCCTAGTTCTTTGTTCCTTTTATTTTGTGATACACTGTTCCAATAAATTCCTTTTTAAAAAAATTGGTTTCAATTCAGTCCTCAAATTCAACATATGTATTCTGCTTTCTTTGCATTCATTACACAGCCAGTATGGTGTGGTATTATCTGCTTCTGATTGTAAGATCTCAGAAGGGATGGAAATACTCACTAAAGCATGAGACCTTTCACTTGGCCTTTAGTGACCATATGAATGGTGAAATTACTTGAAGTGAGATGCTTTGATCATATTCTCCCTTTATTATGGTTACTGAAACCATCCTACACCACTGTTTGAGTCCCTGCAGGCAGTGCTAATAATTCTAGATAGTCTTTTAGTTAATTTAGTCTAATTTTGCAGGTGCTGTTAGGAAAAACCAGCTGGCTTGAATAAAATGGCCCTCTAGATGCCAGCTAGCCATGATATTATTGGCTTTTTGAGCGTTCTCAGAATAACAGATGATATAATAGTAGGTTTTTAAAATCCCAGTTTAGATCTGATTTTGCTGCATTTATCTCCAATGATTTTGCAGAAGCAGTTATGATTCAGTTCTTTCCTGAATGAACTTCCCCCCCCTTCCTCCATTCTCTCAGCAAAAGAAATCTCTCCCTCTCCCTTTCTCTCTCCTTCCCACCCTCCCTCCCTCCATTCTTCCTCCCTTTTTTGTTTCTCTTTTACACACAAAGAGACAAGCTTAGACATAGTCATATAGGTAGTGGACAGACCTCAAGCCATTCTTGGTGCAACAGGAAAGCTCAACTTCCAACCTATTGATTGCAGATTGTAGAAATGCATGACATGCCCGTGTTAAAAGTTATTCGGGGCAAGCCAACACAATGATTACTTAATCATGTAAGTGCCATATTCATTCAAAATTCCAACTAATGTTGCCAAAGTAGCTCAAATATTGGAGAGAATGTTATTGGTCTTTTCTATTTTTAAGATCTATAGAGAAAAGAAGCCAAGGTATATCCATGCATCCTTGTTGAAATAAATTCTTTCTTTTGCCATGTTTCCTGACATGTCCATAGTTATTCCTTTAAGTTAAATCCTTCCTTAAAGTGAAGGTAAGCTAGCTTGTGAACTTTTAGTTTAGGGGAAAATATATGTGAAATAGATTTATAACCAATAAGAATTAGGAGATGAGATATTTTTATATTGAAGCTATTATCCATCATTAAACCCCTTACTGTGATAAGAGACTTTTTAAACTATGGATGAAAATCAAGAGTTTAAGAATGATCAGTAATTTGGATTGGTAATAGGAAAGTCAGGACTTCAAGTTTCCTTCCATAGCTTCAAATAGACTAATTCTACATTTTTTTAAGACTTTATTTATTTATTTGAGAAAGAGAGAGTGAGCATTGAACATGAATGGGGGGAGGGGCAGAGGGAGAGAAAGAAGCAGACTCCCTGCTGAGCAGGGAGCCCAACAATGAGTTGGGCTGGATCCCAGGCCCCCAAGATCATGACTTGAGCTGAAGGCAGATGCTTAACCCATTGAGCTACACAGGAGCCCCTGGACTAACTCCACTTTTATGTATTATGCATTTATGGCTTCTATATAAGACTTTGTTAAACAAAAGATTCAACTGAGGACTGAAAAAAGTCTGACAATCACTACTTGTGATTGTCATATAATTCTGGAAAGGATGGTAGAGATAATTTCTTCCAGCCATCTTATTTCATAGATAAGGAAAGTGAGGCATAAACAGATTATGCGGTTTACTCAAGGTCAAATAGCTAGCCAATGGCTGTAACCTCATGATCTTAGCTCTGCACATGTTGTTTCCATTTTCCAGAAATACTTTTCCTGTGCTTTTCTTGGCACTCTTAGGTTAATTTTTCCAGAGCAGAGGTGGTCAAACTATGGCCCATGGGCTAAATCTAGCCTGCAGACAGTTATTATAAATAAAGTTTTATTGGAATACAGCCACATCCATTCATTTCCTATTGTCCATAGTTCTTTTTGTGCTATAATAGTGAAGTTGAGTAGTTGTGACAGAGACCATATGGTCTGGAAAGCAAGAAATATTTCCAATCTGGCCTTTACAGAAAAGTTTGCTAACCCCTGACCTGGACCCTAAAGTCTGTTCTAACCTCTAACATCCCACTGAATGAAATCAGAAGAAAACAAAAAAAGTGAGGTTGATGACAGGTTTTGTGGCTTCATGCCAACAGAGTGAATCCTTGAAATGTCCCTTTTCCAATTAGCCCTTTCCTTGCTTGCCAGCTTCCAAGTCACTCCAACTGCTAATGCCTCCCCTCTTTACCCACTATTTGCCAGGCCATCTGCATACAATTGGTTTCCCTAGTAATAATTCTAGCAATATCTCTATTCACTCTCAGCCTAGCTTCTGATTTTTGAAGGGCCCACATCCATTTTTAGACATTTTGCAAAATGAAGATATTAAAAATACAGCAAGATTTTTAATAAGGGAGAAGAGAAGCTCCTTCTTCACCAGGAGTCAAACTCCATATAATGAACTGCCTCAGTTGCCTTGTGGCCTGTGGGATATTTTACACGAAATGCAGAGGTTGGCCTGGTGACACTGATCAGTATGTCCCAAAGAGTGTGAAAAAATTTTTCCTATTTATTTATTTAATGTTCCATGATTCATTGTTTGTGTATAACACCCAGTGCTCCATTCAGTACATGCCCTCTTTAATACCCACCACCAGGCTAACCCATCCCCCAAGCCCTCCCCTCTAGAAACCTCAGTTTGTTTCTCAGAGTCCATAGTCTCTCATGGTTCATTCCCCCTCCGATTCCCCCCCTTCATTTTTCCCTTCCATCTTCTTTTTTTTTTTGTAACATATAATGTATTATTTGTTTCAGAGTGATTCATCAGTCTTACATAATTCACAGCGCTCACCATAGCACATACCCTCCCCAATGTCTATCACCCAGCCACCCCATCCCTCCCATCCCCCACCACTCCAGCAACCCTCAGTTTGTTTCCTGAGATTAAGAATTCCTCATATCAGTGATATCATATGATACATGTCTTTCTCTGATTGACTTATTTCGCTCAGCATAATACCCTCTAGTTCCATCCACATCATTGCAAATGGCAAGATTTCATTTTTTATGGCTGCATAATATTCCATTGTATATATATACCAAATCTTCTTTATCCATTCATCTGTCGATGGACATCTTGGCTCTTTCCATAGTTTGGCTATTGTGGACATTGCTGCTATAAACATCGGGGTGCACATACCCCTTTGGATCCCCACATTTGTATCTTTGGGGTAAATACCAAGTAGTGCAATTGCTGGGTCATACGGTAGCTCTATTTTCAAATTTTGAGGAACCTCCATACTGTTTTCCAGAGTGGCTGCACCAGATTGCATTCCCAACAACAGTGAAGGATGTTTCCCCTTTCTCCACATCCTCCCCAACATCTGTCATTTCCTGACTTGTTAATTTTAGCCATTCTGACTGGTGTGAGGTGGTATCTCATTGAGGTTTTGATTTGGACTTCCCTGATGCTGAGCGATGTTGAGTACTTTTTCATGTGTCTGTTGGCCACTTGGATGTCTTCTTTGGAAAAATGTCTGTTCACGTCTTCTGCCCATTTCTTGATTGGATTATTTGTTCTTTGGGTGTTGAGTTTGATGAGTTCTTTATAGATTTTGGATACTAGCCCTTTATCTGATATGTCATTTGCAAATATCTTCTTCCATTCTGTCAGTTGTCTTTTGGTTTTGTTGACTGTTTCCTTTGCTGTGCAAAAGCTTTTTATCTTGATGAAGTCCCAGTAGTTCATTTTTGCCCTTACTTCCCTTGCCTTTGGTGATGTTTCTAGGAAGAAGTTGCTGTGGCTGAGGTCAAAGAGGTTGCTGCCAGTGTTCTCCTCTAGGATTTTGATGGACTCCTGTCTCACATTTAGGTCTTTCATCCATTTTGAGTCTATTTTTGTGTGTGGTGTAAGGAAATGGTCCAGTTTCATTCTTCTGCATGTGGCTGTACAATGTTCCCAACACCATTTGTTGAAGAGACTGTCTTTTTCCATTGGACATTCTTTCCTGCTTTGTTGAAGATGAGTTGACCACAGAGTTGAGGGTCCATTTCTGGGCTTTCTATTCTGTTCCATTGACTTATGTGTCTGTTTTTGTGCCAGTACCATACTGTCTTGATGATGACAGCTTTGTAATAGAGCTTGAAGTCCGGAATTGTGATGCCACCAGCTTTGCTTTGCTTTTTCAACATTCCTCTGGCTATTCGGGGTCTTTTCTGGTTCCATACAAATTTTAGGATTATTTGTTCCATTTCTTTGAAAAAAGTGGATGGTATTTTGATAGGGATTGCATTAAATGTGTAGATTGCTCTAGGTAGCATTGACATTTTCATAATATTTGTTCTTCCAATCCATGAGCATGGACTGTTTTTCCATTTCTTTGTGTCTTCCTCAATTTCTTTCATGAGTATTTTATAGTTTTCTGAGTATAGATTCTTTGTCTCTTTGGTTAGATTTATGCCTAGGTATCTTATGGTTTTGGGTGCAATTGTAAATGGATCAACTCCTTAATTTCTCTTTCTTCTGTCTTGGTGGTGGTGTATAGAAATACCACTGATTTCTGTGTATTGATTTTATATCCTGCCACTTTACTGAATTCCTGTATGAGTTCTAGCAGTTTTGGGGTGGAGTCTTTTGGGTTTTCCACATAAAGTATCATATCATCTGCAAAGAGTGAGAGTTTGACTTCTTCTTTGCCGATTCGGATGCCTTTTATTTCTTTTTGTTGTCTGATTGCTGTGGCTAGGACTTCTAGTACTGTGTTGAATAGCAGTGGTGATAGTGGACATCCCTGCTATGTTCCTGACCTTAGGGGGAAAGCTCTCAGTTTTTCCCCTTTGAGAATGATATTCGCTGTGGGTTTTTCATAGATGGCTTTTATGATATTGAGGTATTCAATGGGTCTTGTTTTTTTATCCAATCTGATACCCTATGTCTTTTGATAGGGGCATTTAGCCCATTTACATTCAGGGTAACTATTGAAAGATATGAATTTAGTGCCATTGTATTGCCTGTAAGGTGACTGTTACTGTATGTTGTCTCTGTTCCTTTCTGGTCTATGTTACTTTTAGGCTCCCTCTTTGCTTAGAGGACCCCTTTCAAGATTTCTTGTAGGGCTGGTTTCGTGTTTGCAAATTCCTTTAGTTTTTGTTTGTCCTGGAAGCTTTTTATCTCTCCTTCTGTTTTCAATGACAGCCTAGCTGGATATAGTCTTCTTGGCTGCATATTTTTCTCATTTAGTGCTCTGAATATATCATGCCAGTCCTTTCTGGCCTGCCAGGTCTCTGTGGATAAGACAGTTGCCAGTCTAATGTTTCTATCATTGTAGTTTACAGACCTCTTGTCCTGACCTGCTTTCAGGATTTTCTCTTTGTCTCTGAGACTTGTAAGTTTTATTATTAGATGTCGGGGTTTTGACCAATTTTTATGGATTTTGAGGGGGTTCTCTGTGCCTCCTGGATTTTGATGCCTGTTTCCTTCCCCAAATTAGGGAAGTTCTCTGCTATAATTTGCTCCAATATACCTTCTGCCCCCTCTCTCTTCTTCTTCTGGGATCCCAATTATTCTAATTTTGTTTCATCAGTGGTATCACTTATCTCTCAAATTCTGCCCTCATGATCCAGTAGTTGTATATCTCTCTTTTTCTCAGCTTCTTTATTCTCCATCATTTGGTCTTCTATATCACTAATTCTCTCTTCTGCCTCACTTATCCGAGCAGTTAGAGCCTCCAGTTTTGATTGCACCTCATTAATAGCCTTTTTCAAGGCTATTTCAACTTAGGTAGATTTTAGTTCTTTTATTTCTCCCGAAAGGGTTTCTCTAGTACCTTCCTTGCTTTTTGCAAGCCCAGCTAGTATCTTTAATATTGTCATTCTGAACTCTAGTTCTGACATCTTAGTAATGTTTGTATTGATTAGGTCCCTGGCAGTCGATACTGCCTCTTGTTCTTTTTTTTGAGGTGATTTTTTCCATCTTGTCATTTTGTCCAGAGGAGAATAGATGAATGAGAGAACAAAATGCTAACAGGGTAACAACGATCCCAGAAAAATATACACTAAACAAATCAGAAGAGACCCAATACTGGGGGAAAACAAAGGGAAAGAAAGAAAAAGGAAAAAAAAGAAAAAGAAAAAGAACAAAAGGATATGAACATATATGATCAGGCTGGTGAATAGATCAGTGCCACACACTAGATTTTAGTTGTATTTTGGTCTGTTAGAAGAAACTGCCTCCAAAAATTTTAAAGAAAGAAAAACTTATACATGTACAAAAATAAGGGTAAATATGATGAAGGGATGGAATATGACTCTAAAGATGAAAATTTTAAAAGATTTTATAAAAGGAGTTGATAAGATAAGCTGGTTGAAAATAGAAAGAAGAGAAATTAAAAAAAATAGGGGGAGAATGTGATCAGGGAGAAGAGTAGAACAAAGCCATACACTAGAGATTTCGGGTATATTTTGGTCTGTTAGAAGAAACTGTGTCCCAAAATTTTAATGAGAGAACAATTTATATATGTACCAAAAATAAGGTTAACTTCAGTGAAGGGATAGAATATAACTCTAAAAATGAAAAATATGAAAGATTTAAAGAAAAGAAATTGATGTTGTTTGAAAAAGGGAAAAAGAAAAATTCAAAAAAAAAAAGAAAAAGAAAAAAAGAAAATTAAAAAAATTAACTTTGAAAGACTAAAGAATCATAGGGAAAAAAGCCAGGAATTCTATTGCTGTATTCTCCTAGTGCTGGAGTTCTGTCGTTCTCATTGATCAGTAAACTTGGTCTTGGCTGAATGTTCTTGCTAATCTTCTGTAGGAGGGGCCTGTTGCCATGGTTCTCAAGTGTCTTTGCTGGAGGCAGAATTTCCCCGCCCTTGCCAGGTCCGGGCTAAGTAATCTGCTCCAGTTTGCTCTCTGGAACTTTTGTTCCCTGCAAGCTTTCCGTGCAGCTTTGGAGGAGGAGAGTGAAAATGGCAGCCTCCCAATCTCCACCCCAGAGAAGCCAAGAACTCGGAGCCCCACTCCTCAGTGTGCCCCCAGAGGAAAGCAGTCAGTCACTCCTGTCTCCCCGGTCTCTGGCCGCACTCCGTGCTCAGCCGGCCTGTGACCGAGCATTTCTATCTCTGGCACACAACCCCATTTGGAGTCTCCAAACCCAGCAGATCCCTGTGGTGTACTCCTGTGCCGCTTCTCCCGGGGGAGGAAGGGGAGTCTCCCTGGATCTGCCACTTGTTGGGTCCCTGCTGGAGGAGTAGTGGCCCGACTGTGCCGCAGATCACGGTTTATGTCAACCCCAAGCTGAGAGCCCACTCCTTGGCTCCGTCTTTGCAGCCGGCTTCCCCACTCCGGTATCTGGGAGCTCTGCCGCACTCAGGCACACCTGGTCTTTCTGTGACCCCGTGGGTCCTGAGACCACACTGTCCCAGCAAGGGTTCAACCCCCTGCTTAGCCATTGGAGCGACGTCCTTCAGCGGAGCCGACTTCTAAAAGTTCCGATTTTGTGCTCCACTGCTCTATCACTTGCCAGAAGTGGCTGACGGAGGCCCCCTCCCCCTGCAGTCTATCTTCCTGAATATTGCCTCCGATTCACTTCTCCACACGTCCTACCTTCCAGAAAGTGGTCGCTTTTCTGTTCATAGAGTTGCTGCTATTCTTTTCTTCGATCTCCTGTTGAGTTCATAGGTGTTCAGAATGGTTTGATACCTATCTAGCTGAATATCTGGGACCAGACAAAATTTAGGTCTCCTACTCCTCTGCCATCTTGCTCCTCCTGTCAAGAAAGTGAAAACTTAAAGGAATAGTCCTGTCCATTTGCAAGCAGTTGTTCAGTCTTGGCCAGTGACTAGGGAAGGACTGTAGGAGAGCAGTAGGTGGGGATTTAAAGGGCCACATTTAAGCTATAACTGATAAAATTGAGACTCAGAAAGATCAGGTCACTTTTGCAAGGTCACACAAGTATTAAGTAACTTTCAGAATATGGACCCAGATTTGTCTCATTCCAGTGCCTTTTCTTTTAACTACTTCACTAACTTGATTTTTTAATGGACAATAATATAAAACTTTTTAATGCTAAGATGTAAAAACCAGAAAGTAATCTTTCTCTGGGACTAGATGAAAGCTCTAAGAAGAGTAATATCTTTGCCTAAAGGCTGTTCCTGTTTGTACTTACTGGTCTTTTACATATAAAACATTTAGGTTATAGTTATATATTGTCAGTGTTTTTCAATTGCTGTGCTAAATCAATTTAACCAACATATTCTTAGTACCTAGTATCTGCTAAGTATGTGCCTAGTATGTGCAATGAGTATCATACAGTCATTTTTCTCAAGGAGTTCACAGATTGCCTACGAACATAAACATAGATAATTAACAAATATTTGTTGAATGAAAGAGTGATGTGTTGGGAATACTATGCTGGCTGAGAAAGACATAGGACTGATCTTCCTAGATCTCTCAGTTCGGTTGGTAAAGAAAATATATAGACAGATAATGAATGCATTGGATGATAAAGTAATAGAAGTGAGGAGTTAGGAATTTGGCAGATAAAGTGGGAAAGGATATTTCTGGCAAGAAAGCCTAGAATGTGTAAAGCCATGATGGTCTGGAATAGCATGTGAAAGGGATTTATAGGTTGTTCAATACTGGATGGTGAAAGGGGAGAAAGAATTGTACCTGGACACATAGGGGGACCCAAGGAAGTGATATTTTTCATTTAATGAGCATTTACTGAACATCATTTGTATAAGGCACTGGAATATGATCTGTAGGAACCATGATAAATAGAAAAAATTTCTGTAGAACTCTGTTCTCAGGATGATAGTCTGCTTTTGGAGATAAAAACAACTAGGGCACAGAAGCAAGGGCATGCATGTGTGATCCACCTTGCATATTTGAGTTCTGAGTTTTGGAAGGGGCTTTCCTGACTTGGATAGAAAATTTACACTCACCATGTTTTTCTCATCTTTTCCTGGTCTCCTGCTTAGCTTACTTTATGCCATATGTCTTCTTTTTCTGTTTTTTTTTTTTTTTTTAATCCTTACCTTTTCCCCTTCTCTATTCTTGTTTCTACTTCACCCTCTTGTCCCTTTTCTCTACTTTTTTTCTGTGAGTGTTAAATAAGTCCCCAGATCCAGTCTCTCTGTCTCTGTCTTTCTCTTTCTCCAAGGGCAGAGGACTTGGAAGGAGAATTAGGGAAAAGAGAATAATCTTTTCAGGTATTTTTCATTCCAACCTCAGACACAGAGAAATGTCACAGTCCCCTCATGTGCCAAATAGAAGGTTTTTGGACCTAAATCTAAGTTGTGGTCTTTGAAATTTAGATAAATTTATGTCTGGGCACTATCCCACATTCTGTTCAAAGTTCATTGCCCTCCCATTTTTTTCTCTTTAAATTAAAACAGACTCACATTTCATTATCACTTCTGGTTCTGAGTTTTTGCTTTCAATGAGTTCTCATTCTTACTGATCTCTTTCTCCCTCTACTTTCCTTTTCTAGCCTTTGTCCTATGCCAATCCAGAATTGGGAGCTCAATCACATTTCCTTGATTTCCACAACAAATACCCACCTATATAAACTTTTTGTTTAGAGTAATTTTATAGTATCACAGAAATATTTTTTTCTTCTCTCCCCTCACCAGAAACTCTAATTCAAGTCTTATGCAGGGAAGTTTAACACTGTATTTTTAGACTTTTTCTTTCCAGTCCAGACCCTCTTGGTCTCATCTTTATACCCAACTGACCAGCAAGATATTTGTTTAAAATATTTCTTTTCTGGGGGATTCTGTCTAGTTATTAAAATAACATTTTCACTATGATATAATCATAGTTAAAAGGATACCTTTTTCCTGGGAATTCTGCAAAACCCCACAGGAGCCACTAAGGGACTAGGGAGAAGATGGAGGCTCAGGCAGCAGGGCTTTGCACATCCACAACCTTGCTTCAACCATTTCAGCTTCACTTTGATCTCTTTTATATATTTGATTTCTTGAGCATTTGGGGTGAAAAAAAGTTTCCATTCCTAAAATTTGAAAACCACTGCTTAACAGTCGAAATTTATTAGCCCCTAAGGATAGTATGAGTTGAAGAATATAAATTTGTTCCACAAAGAAGGCAGAGAACATCAAGGATGCTGGATCTATATTATTTATTGGAAAATGATTCAAGGTAAATAAGGATGTTTGGAAGTCATGGCAAATTCCCAAGGTTGACATAAAGGAGGACAACTAGATCCTTTGGATAACTCATCAGAGGCTAAATTCTTGGTAGAATGGACTCTAGGGCATGATGGCATTTCTGGGAAGAAAAGACATTTTTGTTTGTGGCAGACTTTGGAGTCCAGCTATACTGTGTTTACATGGGATAGCAAGACTTGTCAAAGGTACAATTAAAGATAGAACTGACTTGGGAAGACCAATTGTTCATTTCCTACCTCTATTTTTCTCCAGTTGTGAGTTCTGAACAGTTCAGCATTTGAGTTTAGGATGATTTTACTATTTGATGCCATCCTAAAATCTTTCCTTGTTTCATGTGCTCCCTTGATCTTGAGTGTGCTTGACAATGTGAGACAGGACTCCAACTGTCTCTCAGATGGATTGGTTTGATATGCTACTATCATTTAAGAAAAATAAAATTCTATTAATTATGCATTTTTTCTTCACATTAACTTTTGTGAATAATTAAAAATAACTGATGAGTTTCCTGGGATTTAATAAAAACCTATGGTATTTTGGCTTGTTCTTCAGATTGAGGTCATTTGTGCATATCTTATTTCATGTTTAGATTATTTCTGCTTTAAGATAGGAGTTGTGTTTGATTTATCTTTGTGTTCTCCATACCAATGGGCAGAAATTAGGTGTGCAGAAATAATTTGTTGAATTGAATTTGTGCCATAGTAGACTATGGCCTACCATAGTATTTAATGTTAAAAAAAAGTGTTTTGTTGAAAATAAGTTGAGATTGGTAGGGAATCAAGAGGAAGGGAACTGGCTATGTGCTGTACATTACCCTTGGAATCTTGTCTATATCATCTCATTTATTGTGCTTTTACACCAATGCTACAGGTTTCATGATAGACATTTGGATCTTCTTTGCCATAGTCTTGGCTTCTTGTTTGATCTAATACATAGACTATGTGATTCAGAGAGTCTCAGGGCACCTGGGTGGCTCAGTTGGTTAAACATCCAACTCTTTATCTCAGCTCAGGTCTTAATCTCGGGTTGTGAGTTCAAGCCCCATGGTGGGCTCCATGCTGGGTGTGGAGCTTAAAAAAAAGTCCCATCTTGCCTTTGCTGCTATGACTTAATCATCAGGGCTGTTTTGGGGGAAGGGGGCTGTGGCCTGAGAGATACAGTGTCCATTCAGTCCCCAATAATTAGTTTTGATACCACTTTTTTTAAGCTTTTTTCATTGTGTTTAACACATCCACTTTATTGTATGTCTGAGGCTATCACAGGGCACAGAGTATTAAAGAGAAAACAATTAGACATACAAATAACCTTGGTACTATGGACTTGAAGTAGCCTCCAAATATAGCCTCTTTTTGACCTATAAAACATCTCAAGCCTAGGGCTCTTGAATCTCATAGCTACATCTTTTCATAGTTCTTAGTGTTACAGAATCTTCTTCTTGGTTTTTGCCCCCTCCGTTTTACTTTATTTTCCTTCCATACAGAGGTTTACATACCTTTTATTTTTTGTACTGCTGGCTCCTGGCAGTCCTTCAATTCAGTCACTTTAGTTAACATGCAACTATATTTGTTTGCTTCTCTAAATAGTTCCAGTGTAAATCACAGAATTGTGGGGTCACATATTGAACAGAAGGCTAGCCAAGAGGACCTAGACCATGGGGAGAACATTTCTTCCCAGCAGGTTAACTCAGATATGAAATCTGGATTTATGTAACAAATAAATCAAGGGATAATTTTTCACTTTACAGAAGGATTCATCATGGGGTTCCTTTAAATAGCTGGTTCCCTTAGTGCATATTACAATGGTATTCTGTTGCAAAAAAAAAATCAAATTCAAGTGTAAGTTTTCAGAAAATAGGCAATTATTATGACACCTGGTAAATTTTATAGATTTTTTTTCTACCTTGAAAATGATTTTTACAAAATAGGCCCAGAGTTAATATATATATGGCACGATAATATCATAATCATAAGGGGAGATAGGGTATTGAATAAGATCCAGTGTTTCTCCCCATAAACCACCTGCAGCTAAATCAGTTATAGTACTTTTATTTTATTTTTATTTTTTATTTTTTAAAAAGATTTTATTTGAGAGAGAGTGAGTGAGCAAGAGAGAGAACACGAGCAGGCAGAGGGGCAGAGGGAGAGGGAGAAGCAGACTCCCTGCTGAGCAGGGAGCCCAATGCAGTGCTCAATCCTGGGACTCCAGGATCATGACCTGAGCCAAAGGCAGATGCTTAGCCGACTGAGCCACCCAGATGCCCCGTCATATGATACTTTTAAAATGTAAACCCCCAGGGGAAAGATCTGAGACTATGTACCTTAAACTTCTCCAGGTGATTAGAATTGACACTGATGTTTTTGAGACCAAAGTCTTTTATTGGACTAGATTATTTCCTCTCTGTATCTTTCCTGCCTGTCTTTCTTTGGCTTTAAAGAAAAGCTCATGGCCATAACTGTTTTAACTGTTACATCAGTGAGGAAACAGAGACACTAACATTGGGACTGTGAAGGTATTAGGAGCAGGGATGGTGAAAGTGGTGTATATATGTTAGTGTGTGTTTGTGTGTATAAGGAAACTAGTCTTAAGATATATTTTTAAAAATCTATAAAATGTTCTTCTGTACACCCTTCTCACTTCTTTTGTATTTTACCCTTTGTGATAGGTGAGCCAACATTATGCAGGGAGTACGGACTGTTCCAAATTTTGGCTTCCTATGCTTTTTAACTATGTGTTGCCAAACAGTTTTGTATTGAGGGATGATTTTGTCCTTCATAGATCCCTATTTTTTTTCTTATTTGCTCTATTACTCTCTCCGTCTCTCATATCAATAAAAAACCAGTCACTCTGAATGCTAAGCTTTGTGCTAGTCATCATGTCAAGCTTGTAATAGAAAGATGGCCATGGTAATGAAGGGACTGAGTCAACCAAGAAGCTATTAGAAGGACCCATTTGATATGAAATGACTCTCTGACCCAAACAATAGAACTGACAATGAATAAGCAAAGTGAAAACACCTGTTATAACCGTTACACAGGTTAATAAAGATGGCATTACAAGCCTCCAGAAACTCCTTTTACTTCTTATATTCAATATATTCACTCACCTCCTGAAAGGTAACTGCAATCCTAATTTTTTTTTTTTAAGATTTTATTTATTTATTTGACAGAGTGACAGTGAGAGAGGGAGCACAAGCAGGGGGAGTGGGAGAGGGAGAAGCAGGCTTCCCGCAGAGCAGGGAGCCCGATGCGGGGCTCGATCCCAGGACCCTGGGACCATGACCTGAGCCGAAGGCAGACGCCTAACGACTGAGCCACCCAGGCGCCCCGGCAATCCTAATTTTTAACTTCATAGATTAGATTTTCCTATTTTGAATTTTATAAAATTTGAATCATATAGTTTTTACACTTTTGAGTATGGATTCATTCAACATTATGTTGATAATAGTTTTTATTTTGGATATATGTTGCAAAGGCCATTTGGCAGCTTGCATATTCACTTTCTTAATGTTGTCTCCTTTTGAACTGAAGTTATTATTTTTTTATTTATGTTTTTATTTTAATCCCAGTTAGCTTATATACAGTGTTATATTAGTTTCAAGTATACAATATAGTAATTCAACAGTTCCATATATCACCCAGTGCTGAAGTTACTAATTTTAATAAACTCCCATCCATTGTATTTTAATTCAGGTTAAAAATCTTCCCCTATCCCAAGGTCTTGAAGATATTACCTTATGTTATTTTTTGGAAGTTTTGTTGTTTCATCTTTTATATGTTCATCTATAATCCATCTTGAAATGATTTTTGTGCATGGTGTGTATCAAGAGTCAAGTTTCACTTTTCCCCTATGAATAGCTAAGTAATTCAACACTTCATTTTCCCACTGCTGTCTAGTGCCCCATTTGTCATTAGTCAAGTATCCACATATTTGTTGGTTTGTATCTGGACTTCATATTATATTCCATTGATCTCTTTGTAATAATACCACACTATCTTAATTATTGTGACTTCTTAATAAGTACTGATTATCTGGTAGTATAAGTGCTTCAACACTGTTTTTCTTTTTTAAGATTGCCTTGGCCATTCTTGGCTTTTTGTATTTTCATTTAAATGTTAGAATTACGTTGCTAATTTCTACCCTATAAATCTATATGTAGAGCAATTTGGGAGAATCAACATCTTTGAAACATTGAATCTCCCAATCCATGAACTTGGTGTATTTTCCCATATATTTTAGTCTTCTTTAATTTCTACCAGTAATGCCTCATAGTTTTTCTGCATAGATTATATCTTTTATTAGATTTATTCATAGGTATTTGGTTTTTCTTTTTTTGTTGTTGCTATTGTAAACGGTACCTTAAAAGATCTGTATTCTTATTTATTGATTATAGAAAAACAACTTACCTGTGTATATGGATCCTGTATCTAGTTATGGTGCTAATTATTATCATAGTTGACATTTATATTCCTTTATATTTTATATCTAATACAATTCTGTCATCTGGAAATATTGAGAGGTTTATTTCTTCCTTTCCAATCCTTAAACTTTTAGTTGTTTTTTCCACTTGATCTCTTGTTCTAGTGAGCATCTTGAGTACAGTGCTGAATACAAGTAGTGATGGGAGACATTCTTGTCTTATTCCTGATCTCAGGAAAAAAAAAATCTTTCAGCATTTTACCTTAAAGTATTGTTTGCTGTAAGTTCTGTGTAAATCCTTTGTTAGACTAAAGATGTTCCTTTGTATTATTAGATTGCTGAGAATTATTTTTAAAAATCATGAATGGGTTCTGAATTTATCAAATGCTCTATCTACTTCATTTGAGATGACCTTATTTTTTTTTCTTCATTTTGTTCATGTGTTGAATTGCAGGATTTGTTTTTTTTATTTAAATTCAATTAGCCAACATATAGTACATCATTAGTTTCAGATGTAGTGTTCAATAATTCATCAGTTGCATATAACACCTAGTGCTCATCACATCATGTGCCCTCCTTAATGCCCATTACCCAGTTACCCCATGCCCCCATCCACCTCCCCTCCAGCAACCCTCAGTTTGTTTCCTATAGTTAAGAATCTTTCATGGTTTTTCTCCCTCTCTGATGACTTCCCACTCAGTTTTCCCTCCCTTCCCTTATGATCTTCTATGCTGTTTCTTATATTCTACATATGAGTGAAACCGTATGATAATTGTCTTTTTCTGATTGACTTCTTTCACTCAGCATAATACCCTCCAGTTCCATCACATCGATGTAAATGGTAAGTATTCATCTTTCTGATGGCTGAGTAATATTCCATTGTGTGTGTGTGTGTGTGTGTGTGTGTGTGTGTATGGAAATCTTGGCTCTTTCCATAGTTTGGCTATTGTGGGCATGGCTGCTATAAATACTGGGGTGCATGTGCCCCTTCAGATCATTTGTTTTTGAAAGTTAAAGCAGCCTTGCACCCCTGGAATGAATCTAACTTGGTTACATCAGGTTTTGTTTCACATGTTTTGATGCTATGTTCTCAGGCACATACAAATTAAAAATTATTATATTTATATCTTCTTGATGAAATGTTTCATCAAATGTAGTGTCTCTCTTTATCATCAGTCATGTGTCTTACATTAAAGTCTATTTCTTTCTGTTTTACTAGAAGTACACAATCTCTGTTTGTCTAATGGAACCATATCTTTTTTATTTTTCAATTATTCTGTCCTTTAACTTTCAGTATTTCTGTGTCCTTATATTTAAGATACATCTCTTGTAAGCAGCATATAGTTGTTTTTAATCAAATTTGATAATCTATATTTTTCTTGGAGTATTTACACCATTTATATTTAATGAAATTATTGATTTAGGTTTAAGTACACCTTCTAACTAGTTGTTTTTATCTTTTATTTGTCCCATCTGTTCTATGTTCCCTTACTTCCCATTTATTGTCTTATTTTAGATTAAGTATATTTTAAATGTTTCATTCCTCCTTTCTATGAGCTTATTGATTATATATTTTTTCTTACTATTCTTTTAGTGGTAATGATAGAAATTATAGCATGCATTTTCAACTTAAAAATATTAAATTTATTAATGTTTTTCTGACTTCTCAGACAAAACAGTGCCCTGAGGATACTTTAAATGCATCTAACCACTCCCCTTTTGAGTTATTATCATTGGATATTTTAATGCTATATATGTTTCAAATCCCAGAAAACATAGTTATTATTATTATCATCATTTTGTATTATCAGTACTCATTTAGATTTGCCCATATATTTAATATTTCATTTGCTCTTTACCCTTAACTGCATCTCCATTAATATGGGTCTGTTGGTGATTATTTCTCCCAACTTGTTAGTATTAACATGTTTATTTTGTCATTATTTCTTCTTTTAATTAATTAGAAAAATTTGGAAGAGTTTAAGATTTACAGAAAAGCTGTTGAGGTAGCAAGAAAATACCCACATACATCATATCCATTTTCCACTATTAATTAACATCTTAACATTAGTATAACATATTTGTTGCAATTAATGAACCAATGCTGTTATATTATTTTTAAAGTCAACATATTATCAGATTGCCTTTATTTTCTTAGTTTTTTTCTTGTACCTGGATCCTTTTCTTTGTTTTTTTTAATGACATTGGCAGTTTTGAGTAGTATTGATGAAGTGTTTTGTAGACTGTCACTCATTTGGGATTTGTCTGATATTTTCCTCATGATTAGATTACAGGGTGATGGGTTTTGGGGAAAAAGAACAGAGAGGTAAAATGACTTATCACTGTTGATATTAACTTGATCATCTGGCTAAAGTAATATTTGCAAGGTTTCTCCACTATAAAGTTACTATTTTCTCCCCTTTCCATATTGTTCTTTTCTCATCATTTTTGAATGATATTTTCAGTGAGTATGGATTTTTAGGTTAGCAGTTATTACCTCCCTCCCTTTGAATATGTCTTCTATATATCAGTTTTAATGTATCTTTGAACTCCTTTTATGACTTTTCCATTGTTGATGATTTTTAGCATCTTTACTGTATTTCTTTTTTTTTAATTTTATTTTAGTATGTTATATTAATCACCATACATTACATCATTAGTTTTTGATGTAGTGTTCCATGATTCATTGTATTTCTAAATGTGGTTTTGTTTATCCTGCTTGAGTAACTTAAATATGTGGCCATTTAAATCTGTGCCTTGATGTCTCTCAACAGTTTTGAAAATTTGAGCTGTTGTTTCTTTAGATATAATTTCTGCCCCATTGTACCTCTATTGTCCTTCTAGGAGTACTGTCATTCATTTGTTGTTAGATAATTTCACTAGTTACAATATATCTCTTGAAGTCCATTCTATATTGCCCAACTTTTTGTTTATTTATGCTTTGGTCAGATCTATGTATTACCCACTTTCATATCTTCCAATTTACTAATAATTTTTCTTTGTTGTCTAATTTCTTCCGTGTTGTTTGCTTTTAAACTCATGGGTTGAGTTCTTAATTTGAGTTCTTAATTCTTAATTTGAATTCTTAACACTCTGTTCTGGAATTTCCATTTCATTTTATAATTTCCAGTTCCCTATCACAGATCCCCATCTTGTTGTTTAAATCCATAAACCTATTAATCATAGTTATTTTAATTTTCTGTATAACTTCTTTAATATCTGGATATCCTATGAGTCTGTTTCTTTTTTTCCTAGCTTTTGGATAATTACTGGTCCTTTAGTATTATTGGTTATTTTGATTGAATATCACAGTTCATGTGTAAATAATTTTAAAGTTATTCAAAACTCTGAATGATGTTACCTTTCTCCAGAGGGGATTTCTTTTTTGTTTTTGGCATTCAGTTAGGCTAGGGACTTTAAAATGATTCAAAGCTAGGCTTTAACCATTTGAGGCTTCATCTGTTTCTGCTTTATCCTTATTATTAAGGCATAGCCATTTAAAGATACCAATTGAAAAGTTGCAACATGTAATAGGAGCACTTAGCAGGACCTAAATTCTAATTTTTGGCCTCCCAGCCCTTTAAGATTACAGAACATTCTTCTTAGTCTCTCAGCCTCAATATGCTACTTTTTTTCTTTCATAATTGGCAATTGCCTTGAGCGGAAGAGCAACCCAAAGTCCAGGCTCACCTCTCTTGACTTCTCCCTTCTTTCAGATCCTGGCCCTACATATTTTCTTTTGATATCTCTTTAGTGTCTTCAAAGAGATTTTGCTTTGTTTTGTTGCCCTTTCCTAATTGCTCTCAATGAAGAGCATAGTAAAATAGCATAGTCAACAATTAATGAAAGTGGGCCAAATTCTTTGGCCACACTCTGTGATAATGTAATTCAGTTGGTTTGGTCTTGGGCCCAACAATCTACATTTAAAGAAGAGCCACAAGGTGAGTATAACCTTGGTGGTTCACAGATTGTCCATGCAGAGAACATTTGAGAAACACTGTCTTACACATGCATACAATATGGACTATCAAGGGAAATAGACTATGTCCTTTAAGGTTATATTTAACTCAGAGACTTTGGGAATTCATAAGCAAGCTTCAAAAGTCTGTGATTCCATATTCCTCAAATAAAGGCTGCTGAGTAAGGTCAGACTTCAGATCAGAAATTTTCTTCTGGCTCTGTGGCAGTTGTCCCATCACAGTGTACCCAACAGTCCCCTGAACACTAGTTTTGACATCTTCCTACATCCTGCTCAGTACTCATAGCAATAGAAGAGGCCATGTTTGTTTGGATAGGAGAAAGTAGGATAGGGAAGTTTTTATAGAAGAGATTACATTTAAGCTGAGCCTTGAAGGATGTGTGGAATTTCTATAGAGACTTAGAGAAAGAGCATTCCAGAAAGAAGCAACAGTAGGAGCAAATGCATGAAAAGTGTAAGACAATGGTCTCAAACTTTATTGTGCATCAGAATCACTTGCATAACTCTTAGAACATGCAAATAACAAGATTCCATCTGCAGATATTCTTACTAGGTTGGGGTGAGGTCCAGGAATTTGCTTCTTTTGTAGGCTCACACAATGATTCTGAAGCAGGTAATGTATGGACCACACTGGTTGGAACACAAGTTGAAATGGAAAAGAAAAAAACAACTATCCTATATGGAATAATTAGAAAAGATTGCAAATACTAAGTTATTTGGCTCATTGTTACATAAATTACAAGGATATTACATATTGTAAAAATAAAAATGATTTGTAGGAAGGAAGTCATTTATGACATTTGAGAGAATAATTGAAGTAGAAAGGTGAGAAAAGAAGTTTTATTTTAGGGAAACTCAGTGCTCTTTGCCCACAGATCTCAGGAGCTTTCCTCAACTCTCCTTTTGAAAAAGTAAGATCTGTGGACTAATATGTTGTGATTCATTTTACTCGAATCTTCTATATGATCTGCTGCCTGCCTGTGTCTCCCATCCCATGTTATTTTTGTTTTATTCTTCTAAAACTGTAAATCATATCATGTCACCCTTTTGTTTAAAACCCTCTGGACTCTTTCCATTAGAATTAAGTCCAAATTCCCTTTTCTTTGCCTACAGTTCTATCATATTATCTGAGCCTGGGCTCTTCTCTAATCTTATCTCCTACCACTCTGCTCCCTGTTCTCTATACTTCAGTCACACTGCTTTTCTTTCTGTTCCCCTAAAATTTCATATTAGTTCCCCTTGCATGGTCTTTGAATTTGCTGTTTTCCTTGCCTAGAATTTTTTTTTTTTTTTACCACGATTCTGATCTCTGCCTGGAATTTTCCTTCTCACCATTCAAGTCTCAGATCAAATATCATCCCTTATCACACTGTATGAATTTTCAGTCACCCTCATCCCTGTTACCCTTTATCCTATCACCTTGCTAAATACACTTCCTTCATATTGCTTACATAATCTAAAATTATATTTTTCTTGGTCATTTTCTTTCCTACTAGAACATAAACTCCATAAATTCAGGGACCTTATCTTTTTTTTTAATTGCTGAAATTCTTGTGCCTAGGAAAGAATTAACATATAGTAACAATTTATATTTGCTGAAAAACACGAATGAATCCAATAGATACTGCCAAAGGTCTTCTCTACTCTAATCTCTTCACATATCTCCATCTGTCAAAACATCCCTGTTTTTTTTTTTTTTTTTTTTGGTTTCAGAG
Organism: Phoca vitulina; assembly: GCF_004348235.1. NCBI lineage: Eukaryota > Metazoa > Chordata > Mammalia > Carnivora > Phocidae > Phoca > Phoca vitulina. The sequence continues at coordinate 16,661,359 of NW_022589742.1, forward strand.
AGACATTTTCCTAGGCTAAAGCTTCTAGAGACTTTTAAAATGAAATATACCCCCTGGGGTGCCTGGGTGGCTCAGCCAGTTGGTTGTCTGACTCTTGATTTCGGCTTGGGTCGTGATCTTTCTCTCTCTCAAAAAAATGAAATATACCCCCAAGAAGAGTAATGCCTTAAGATTTGATCAGCCTTGTATATCCCAAGTGAGATACTGAAGGAATTAGAGTTGGGAACAAGATAAGAGGGAGCTGAGAGGAATCAGTCTAGAGAAAGGGTCCCTTCTAGGGAAGACAGACCTAACTGGGGTAGTGCAGTAGCCAATCCAGACATTGGGTGCATTGAAAGAATAGAAGGAAGGTTATAAATATAAATTATGTGGACTTCAAACTTGGCCAAGGGCCAAATCTGAAATGAAGGAACCCTTTCTCTACCTTTCAATTTGTAAGTAGTTTTCATTTTACACCCAGACTCAGCACCCACCCTCCCTTCAAAAATCTGTCTTTAAATTCCTGGAACTTATTTGTCACATTCTTACATGCCACAACCAGTTGTATCTGGTGTTGCATTGTCCTGTTGACATAACATATTCTACTGTGACAGATGCAACTATGGTATCTTAGTGACATGTAAATGGAAGATGACAGAGGGTTGGATTCTGGAAAAGTGTGATGCCACATGCCTTTGCTGACAGAATCTTAATGACCAGATGTGGTTCCAAACTTTTATTTGTGGTTTGAAGCTTTAGTGGGTAGATTTAGGTTTTTAGTGGAGATAGTAGGTTTAGCAACATAGCCTGAGAACCTGCTGTGAGCTGAAGGCAGCATTGGGACTTGTGAGCCAAACCAAGATATTTACCAAAATACTGATAATAAAAGCTAATATTTAGATGGTGCTTGCTCTGTGCAAGGCACCATTTCTAAGTGTTTCACATATGCTAGCTTATTTAATCTTCAAGATCCTGTGAGGCAGACAAGGCTATTATCACAGAGGCATAGAAGAAACTAAGGTACTGAGAAGATAAGTGAACTGCTGAAGGGTGCATAGCTATGGAGTATGGTGGAGCATGTACTGAAACTCAAGTCTGGCTGCCAAACCTGGGCTTTTAAAAATGACTATCCTATACTTTATTGGTAACCTTGTAGAAAAGTGTGTCATAGTAATGGTGGATAATAACAATTATAATAACTACCATTAATTTGTGCTTTGACCTGTGCTAAGTACTTTACCTACATTATCTCATTTAACCCTCACACTAGTTCTGTAAAATAAGTACCATTAGAATCCTTGTGTTGTATGTGTGGAACATGAGACTCAGAGAATGTACACTGTCTTGCCCAAAGTTTTGTACCAAGGAAGTGGGACAGCCAGTAGTTGACTCTTCCAAACCTGGTTCCTCAAAAAATCAATTTCTCTCACCACAGAGCCATACTTCAGTTAGCTTATAGGTCAACATGTAAAAGTTTCCTTTGTCTTACAATAAGGCTCTCTGACAAAGTGGGAGAAATCAGTGACTCACTCTCCCTCTGCTGTGTTGTAGAGGTCGAGTCTCAGAGTTCTACATTGGCATTGCACTTCACACATCTAGCCAATTACTTAAAAGTATCAGTCTGCCTAACCCTGGGCCCTGTAGGAGAAATTTCTGTCAGAAGACTTCTAAGACAAGCCTTCTTTCTCCTTTATGTAACCTCAGTTTTCTCTTTGCTGTTCTTCCTGTGCAAAGATAATACACCCCACCTACTGTCCCTAACTGTTACATTGAATTGATTCTCTTGCTTTAGGGGTAGAATAAACTGATGCTTCCTATTTTGTCTGGTTTCTGTTATGATTTTTAAAACAGCTGGTCAAGATTAGGGGCTCTGGCTATGGTTAGAATTTAGGGTCTCAATATTGTCCAAGGTTAAAGTCTGAGGCAGTGATGAGGATAAGAGCAAACTCTTTGTCTCATGGGGGATTATACTCATACTTAATAGTACTGCCCTTTAACTAGCCAGTTCCCAGCAAGGCAGCAGGGACTTCAATTTTCTGGTCTTAGTGCCATTTGCAATGCAATTCAAATTGCTCAATACAGTTTTTCCTGCTCCCACCTGCTGCCACATATTTGAGTTCCCTGCTACTTCTACGCCTCTGTGAAGTGTGCAGTGAAATGAACCTGTTTTATTTCCCTCACACACAGCAGTCAGCCAACTCCCTGTTAGTGTAGTGAGATAAGGCAAGTGTAGGGCATTCTAGCTACCTGCTTATTGGGATATGGCTTTTATAAATCCTTTTGACCCCCAGCATCACCCCAGGTCATCACCTAGACAACCTGGTAACATCTGCGAAGGGTTTATCAAAGTTAAAGACCAACTGCCTTCTCCATCCCCAACACAGAAATATTGCCCCATCTATCAGGAAGGGAACTTAGCTGAGCTCACTTGGAAGCTGCTCTTTGCATGCCCCCTGCTTCTATTTCTAATGAATTTCTTTTGGCATTAGCTGCACTTCACTGCCAGTGGACCCTTTTGCCCACTGAGGATGGACTGAGATGGGCATGCTGCCTTGGTTTTATGAAGTAACAGCAGTGTCTTCTTGCAGTTACTGCAATATGAAGGTCAGTGCTTTCATAGGGAAAACACAGTCATTTAAGCCTTATAAAGGTCATCAAATCTCCTTAGTATAGCTTCTGCCACAGCAGTACATAAGACCTCAGACCTGGACTACTGATGGCAGAAGGAAAGACATTGTAAAGAAAGCTATCTCAGGTAAATGGGTCGGAGACATAACATGTATGCCCTTTATAGGAAATGCAGCATTGTCAATTTTGAGTACTTGCAAAGAAACAGCTTTCTCCTTACTTGAAGATTTGTCTTGCTCTATAGCCTGCCCTCCCTCCAACTTGTGGGACTTTGTGTCTAGGTCAGTGAGTTTCAAGGGATGGGTAAGTTTGTCACTCTGTGTATGTTTGGAGAATGGTAGAGAAGAGGAGCAATGTGAGGACAGTAGTGTAACAAAATAGGGCAGGGCATATGTGTGGCCTAGAAAAAAATTGTTATGATAATTTTAATGGTAAAAAGTACATTTTAATAAATTTCTCTTGCCTGATGGAAATCAGTAGCACACATGTTAGCTTCTCTCTATCAGTGATTCTCAAATGATCAGGTGGTAAGCCCTTCTAAGAGGACTTATCACAGTGAAGGGAAAAGTTATGTTTTATGTTTATAGAAGGAGGTAACAGTTAAAAACAAATTGAGATAATCAGCTTTATCTTTCAGGCCTTCCTTGATCATGCGTTTTCTCCGACTGGTGTCCTGCATAGAAGAAAGAGGAAAAGTGCTTTGGCTGAGAGCACCTTGTCCTCTTTGTGTGAAAAGAAGGGGCACATGCACCCCAATGTTCATAGTAGCAATGTCCATAATAGCCAAACTGTGGAAGGAGCCGAGATGGCCCTTCAATACATGAATGGATAAAGATGTGGTTCATATATACAATGGAATATTACTCAGCCATCAGAAAGGATGAATACTCACCATTTGCATCGACATGGATGGAACTGGAGGGGATTGTGCCAAGTGAAATAAGTCAAGCAGAGAAAGACTATTATTATATGGTTTCACTCATATGTGGAACATAGGGAATAGTGTGGAGGACCACAGAGGAAGGGAAGGAAAACTGAATGGGAAGAAATAAGAGAGGGAGACAAACCATGAGAGACTCTGGACTCCGGGAAACAAACTAAGGGTTACAGAAGGGAGGGAGTAACCAGGTGATGGGTATTAAGGAGGGCACATGCTGTGATGAGCACTGGGTGTTATACGCAACTAATGAATCGTTGAACACTACATCAAAAACTAATGATATATTATGTTGGCTAATTGAACATAATTAAAAAAATAAAAGCCAAGCTCAGAGTTTTTATTCATAGGGGCTTTGCTTTTTGTCCCCTTTGCATTTTTATTTCACCCATTTTGTGTTTTGACTGCATCTGCCTTGTTTACTTTCCTGGTTGCTGTTAGATTCTGTTATTGCACATTTGGTGACTTCCAGTTATCTCTCTCTATTTGTATCTCTGTTTCTGCCTGCTTGTCTCTGTTTTTCTTTTTATTGTGGTCTTTCTCTTTGTGTCAGTCTCTGAATCTCTTTTTCTTTTTCTTTTTACCTCCTATCTCCTTTGGATCTTTTCTCTGCAGTGTCTCTACCAGAGTTATCCACATGAAAGTTGTTTGGAGACCAAAATCATTACACAAATGTAAGTTGGTAGCATTACTAGCAGTTCAGAAAGTGTGTGAAACCCCCAACAGATATTTATGAAAACAAGAAAATACCAGAGTAATTCCCCTGACAAGCTCTGCAAACCATCTTTTGGTTCGATGGAATTATGGAATGGAGAAAACCAGTACCAATAACAGTAGTGAAACTGTTTTCAAAAGTGTAAGAAAGTCAACTTTGTTATAATCATATCAGTTGCTGGTTATTCCAGTTTCTGCCTGGTATTAGCTAGATTTTGCTTGATGTTAGCTTTTGCATTTTAGCCTAAGTTGATCTGGATACAAGATACAGAGAAATTGAGGCTTGGTCATTCTAGGAGGCTCAGTCTTACTATGGGGGCTAGAAGATTGAAGAGGCAGCACGTGGAGACAAAGGAAGGAAATAGCAATCAGAGCCTTTAGCAGATGGAAATAATAATAAAATAACTACCTGAGATATTTATATATAATTAGCATCAGTACACAAATCCCTAGCCACTTTTTTCTGTCACCAAGGCAATGTGGACAGGACAGAGGTAAAGCTGCTTCTCTGTCCTTATAAACATGATCTCCTCGCATTGCTATGGCTTGTGGCATGTCAATATAGAGATGATTTCTTATGCTGAGCACTTATAGGTCAGGCATTATGTTAAATTCATTACATTAATCTCATTTAATCAATCCTCAGAGTAATCTCATGAAAGAGAAAAGTATTATTATTGTCACTTGCAATTTACAGATCCAAAAACAGACTCAGAGGAGTTCAATTCACTTCCCAAGATCTAACGGTTTCCACACAGTAATGCTTGGGTTCAAATCCAGGTGTTTTTAACTTGCTCATCTATTTTGCTTCACTGACCCCTACTTTCCCAGATTTACTGCCTCTACTTCATAATGTTTCAAGGTAATCTGGGGAGACAATTGTTGCCTCCCTGCTGTATAACACAAAACAAATTGTTCCAGGAGCCTGTGTAAGGGAGTTATTTTTCCATGGTCCCTGCTTAGTCAGGGCATCTTTCTTGCCTATGGAATGTCCTACAACTTATTTCCTTTCCAAGTAGCCAGTGTACCAATGTAGCCCCATATGCAAAGATTGGAGTTTAATGTATTTCATCCTACCCACACACACTGTATGTGTAATAAATAGGTTAGGGACATAAAGTCAAGAATTTGAGGAAGGGGCCAGAAAATGTGAAGCAATTGGTGTAATTGCCCAAAATAACAGACTTTGTGAATGGGCATTGTGGGGACATGTGCCAGCAGTGCCATTATTTCTTGCTCTTTGACTGTGGTTTTACCATTCCAAGGTGGTAGATCTTTGTGGCCATAGCATATGAATCATATCCTTTCCCTGCCCCAAATGTCTCTTGAGGTTCTAACATGGAAAAATTCCATTCTGCTATCTATATATCCATTAGTCTGTCCATTAATTAATGTCTGAGCTATGTGCTGAGCACTGTGCACTGAACTTTGTATTTGTAATTGCTGCATTTGCTACTGCACCGCAGGTGGTGAGATTAGAACAGGGCATTAATTTCTTCATGAATAGGCCTTTATGGATATTTGAGGTAATGTATGCAGCTTTTGCCAACTTCTTTTGGTTAGTTGGTATGCTAAGTTTGGACTACCATTACTTAGGCTGCTTTTTCTCCAGCAGAGTCAATGATGTCTGCTTTTTCTGATAACTTAGTTTCCCTTGGTCTGAACTGATGTCACCTTTTCCTTTTTATGAATTTTGTGAATTAAAACTCTGTCTCTAATTTAGTTTTTCTGAAAAAGTTGTCATGAGACCTCTGCTTCAGAATTGCCCACAATAATTCCTGTTATAGATTCCTACATCCTATCTCAAATTTAAGGAATCAAAAACTCCAAGAAATTGGGCCTTGGAATCTGCTTTCTAATCACACTGACATTAAAGAACCCTTGCTTTATTTTTCTACATTCCAGACAGACACCTGAGTCCTCTTTGATCTTATTGTTTCCTACTTCCGCAGTTTAGTGTCTCCAGGAGATGCTTGAGAGGACCTTTTATGTACTAGGAATTAACTGCTAGTCATTTAAGAGAAATACTCTGAACCATCAAGGTAATTAAAGCAAATGTATATCACCCATGCCCTGAGGAGTACAAGGGAAGTTAAAAAGAAAATGTGTGGACAGTGCCTCCCGTATGCACAGTTCCACCCTATAGCTAGATCTGAATGCCAGTCTATAACCCATTCACTAACAACAGCACATCTCTCATTTCAACCTCAAGTGCATGGGCTTGTCAGTGGGGTGGCTTTCTATATCCCAGTTCATCAGCTCCATTGAACTGTGGAGACACTTTTACCTACAAAATAACCTTACAAACACCTGGCCCTAAAGGCAGAGTTGGGAAAGGGAAATTGATTTCAATTTCCAGGTGTAATGGCTAAAGGTTGCCAGTGTACTCTTAGGGTGTAGAATAATGTTACTTTGGAGCATATCCTGGCTCCCAAGGTCATGTGCAAAGCATGCCTAATAAGATGCTGAAAAATAATAATCTCATAAGGGAGCGGTTCTAAGCTGTGGAGGTGCCCTGTAGATGTTTAATGTAGTTTATATGCTTAAAAAGCATCACTCAAAAAAAAAAAAAAAAAAAGCATCACTGACTTTCACCTGAAGTTACTAGCCTTGTAAATATCTAGTGGTGTATACAGACAGAAATTCAAATATTAGTTAAATTAGAAAAAAAGCACAAATGACCCAATGAATCACTTTGTTAATCTCAGGTAACCATATTATTCATAGTTCAGGCTGGGACAATTTTGACAATAGAAAGGGTGCTATTAATCAAGCCAGGACAATAGGTATAAACTGGTATATAAGGAAACCTTACTTACATGCCATTTAGCCTTATTAGCAGGCAAGCTCTGACATATAGTCTCCTTTCTTATTACAGGGAGCTATACCAGTCACTATTCTGGAATGCAGAAACACAAATAGATTTGAGGAGAAGATAAACAGAAAATCAGCCTGTTTTTTCCCTTTGTTCTGAGTGATAAGACAGCTACTTTTTTATTAGTCAAGTGTGAACACTGGGAATATGATGACAAGTGACAGGATGACCCATCCACCATGGCAACAGTCAGTGTTTTTCAGCTGATAACAGCCAAGTGAAGGGTTATATACATTCCTCTATTTGAGACCATCTGCTAAGCAATTCCATTACAAAAAAATAAGCTTAGAATGCATATGGGCTTTTTAAACTCAAGTTTGGCTTCGGGATTTGGGGTATTTGAAGCCCAGTTAATCTCAGGAGGACACTTTACCCTTCAATTCTTTGCCTATATTATTTCAGGAACATAATAACACACTATACATTTTCTTAAAAGCACAAGCACTCACGCACACATGTGCATGTGCATGCACACACATGCACACTATTGTAATAACTAGTGACCAAACTCAGCCTGATGGGGATATGACGATCTAGTGATAAGAGAGTGTGGACTAATACCAGATCTCCACGATGGAGGGTGTCATTTTGTTCCCTGTATCCTGCAGTATACCAGCTGTTTAGGGGAAGAATTTATATCTTTAGGGGGAGTTGAGGGAGGCACCTGAAATGAACCATCTTCTTGATTCAGACCCTTTCTTATTTTCCATTGTCTTTCCCACTTTCTTCCCTGTAGACCAGATCTTCAACTTTCAGCAAGCTGACTCACAAATTTCCAGTGAATGAGTACCTTTCCATCCTCTCATAGAGGATATAGTTGAAGTGGTTATTGTATGCAAATATACGGTTGAATGACCCCTCATAGAGCCCCAATGCCACACTGTAAAAATTGTCTATAGCTTCTGTTCTTTGACTTTCATGGTTCCCTCTGGGACTCTTCAGTCTCTGTATCACCAGGCCATGTGAAGTTTGCCCAAGATTTAGCTGCCTTTTGTAGAGGATCATTTTCAGAAGTTGATAGTGAACTTTCAGGAGCTGATGTGCAAAGAGTATTTAATATTGATTTCCTGTCTGTGCTATTAGTCCCCAGGGCCTAGGCTGCTCCAAGGATATGAACTAAGATTTTGCAGATATTTTGTAACTCCTAATTACCCCTTTTCTTTCCTATGACTCTCTCTGGGGAGTAGCATAAAATTGCTAGGTGATTGAGATATTGCTTTCTTTCTTCTTTACAATCCCAGAGGCAGTCAGCCTTGTCCCTTACCCTCCTGGTAGACCATGGGAAACACAAAAGTTATATTACAGGACCAAAATATATTGGAGTTTGAACACACTAAAGAGGTCAGTTTGTCTAACCCCTCCTTCTGCAGATGAGATCTGCAGTTGGGGCACTCCCCTGCTTAGGCTCAAATTTGGCTTTGGAATTAGAAGTGGAAGAGTTCAAATTAAATTAATTTTAGGAATACCTTATCCTCTTTAACTGTTTGCTTTTTTTAATCACTATAATCCTTCTCTTTCTTTTTGCCATCTCTCCCAACATCAGCCACAGACCTCATATTCCACTCATACTTTCCTTACTTTCAGGATTTGATCAGGTAATGGCTTCCTCTTGCTTGCTTCTATTTTCACAGCCACAAGTGGGAATTTCACAGGCCTTATCTTTCCCCAAATTGGGTTAAACAAAGAATCCTACTTGTATTTCTCTATAACCTCATTCCAGTATGTGGGGAAATAGAAAGCATTGACTCCTTCTGAGCCACAAGGGGCCTAAAAGGTTAGAATCCACCAACGATAGATAATCACTAGTTTTTGTGCATCTCAAATCCAAACCAACATGCAAAAACTACTACTCCCCCATTCTTTCTCCAAATTAGAATTTACTGTTTTTAGTTCTAGTTAATAGAAATCTTATTATGCCTGGTATTATAGTACCTGTCTGTCTTCTCCATTGAATTGTTAGTTCCTTAAAGGGGTTGAGACAATGAATTACTCATCTCTGTGTCTCTAACCAGTAGTGTCTCTATGTCCACCAGTATTGTCTGATACACAGTGGTATCCAAAAAAGTTTGTGGAATTGAGATTTAAGACATTTTTATTTATTTTTTTAACATACTCTTTTTTTTAAATTTTATTATGTTATGTTAATCACCATATATTACATCATTAGTTTTTGATGTAGTGTTCCATGATTCATTGTTTGCATATAACACCCAGTGCTCCATGCAGAACGTGCCCTCTTTAATACGCATCACCAGGCTAACCCATCCCCTCACCCCCCTCCCCTCTAGAACAGTTTTTTTCTCAGAGTCCATAGTCTCTCATGGTTTGTCTCCCGCTCCAATTTCCACCCCTTCGTTTTTAAATGGTCTGTCTATTGCAGACCAGCATAGTGCTAGATACCACACTGATTTCACAAACAGCATATATAGGTTCCTAATTATAAATTCATCCTTTAATTAAAAAATGTCAAATCAAAAACTAATGTTTTTGTTGGTTAATTGAACATAATAAAAAAAATAATTCAGACACACAAAAAAATGTCAAATGCCTACTATGTTTTAGGCATTAAAGAAATAGCATGGATTTTTAATAATTTTAGTTTAGAGAGATAAAACACATGTAATAGAAATGTTACATCATATTCTAGGCCTGGACTTCACTTTGTTGTTGATTAAGCCCCTACTTACTTTACAATCACATGGCAACCTCGAATCAAATGAATAAAACTTGAGTGCAAATGTATGATTCTTACCTCTAAATTTCTCTTTTTCTAGGGCTCATGATACTCCCTTCACTTTAGCTCTGATGTCTCCCCATATCTCCCACCACCTAGCAATAGAGAGGACTCATTTGTCTATTATGGGTGGGGAACATGAAATCAAGGAAGTCTTTCTGAAGGAGGCTGCATTTAAGCTGGGCCTTTATGGATAGACAGAGACGAAGGGAAAGGATATCCAGAAAGAGACATTATTAAGAGCAAAGATACAAATAATGTAGGGAAGTGGTCACCAACTTTCTCTGAAATGGGTTAACTGGTGTGTCTAGGGTCTTTATAAAAAGGCAAAATCCTGACACCTGTCTCCATTTCCAGAGATTTTGATTAAGGAAGGTCCTTCCTTCCTTCCTTCCTTCCTTCCTTCCTTCCTTCCTTCCTTCCTTCTTCCTTCTTCTTTCTTAAGATGATCAGTTTCCTTTAAGCATCATCAATCTTGGGCAACTTTTATTTTTCCATTTCAGTGAATTTCTCCATACTCTTTCCTGACACTAGGCTGTCCATATTTTTCCCTATTCCTAACTAAGCCAGACCTATTGTAGAGACACAGTGCAGTTCTTACCTCTTTCCAAAAGCCCTTCTTGACTGAAGCTGCTAGATGTGTGTCCTCCCTTGTTCTGAACTCTGATTTAAAGCATTGATTGGCCCTACCAAGAATTTGGAAGATAGTCTTCTTAGCAGCTTGTTGTAGACAGTGAAAATTCTAGGTTGAGGAAAATTCTATCTTCTTTGAATTTCCCATATCACTTTTTATAGTGTTGTATACCTAGTACACAATCAGTAAATGTTTGCTAAATTGAGTTGGTGTAATGTAGCAGACTGACCATAACCAATGCTTTACTCTTAGTTTCAGTGGGGAGTTTTTGGTCTAAGTATATGTGCAATCATAAGAACTTCAATAATGGAAAAAGAGAATGAATGAAAGCAGGCTCTCTTACAGATTTTCTAGCTTGAATCAGAGCCTGAATAGTTTATGATGGATTTAGAACTTTTATGAAAGGCTTCCTGGCAAGGAGAAATCATCCATCTCTGTAGTAGTGATTTTCTAATTTTCCCTATTAGAGTTGTTAAAGCCAGAAAGCTATGGCAAGTATGTAGGGATGTGTGTGTGTGTGTGTGTGTGTGTGCGTGTGCGCGTGCACACATACTTGTCTTTGCATATTAAAAGCATACTAAAGGAAGTACATTCTTTGTTATTTTGCACCAGAATTTTTTGCATCTTTAATAAAATTCATACCCAGGAGCTCATGCCTTCCATTTTATTGTTTTGTTTGATATCACCTTTGAGGATGAGAGAAGTTCCTTTGTCCATTCTGAAATTTGATGTTCTTTATTTTTGTGGGGAGGACAGATGTTAAAGGAAAAGAAAGCATTCTGGATCAGAGTTCCCAGTCACTGTGAGGGAAATATGTGATCCTTTTAATTTTTTATTTAGGGCCAAAAGCCTGAACACTTTTTATATCATTCTGTTTCTGAATCACCTTCTCCCTAGAAGTTTGGGTGTTGCTATTAGGATTAAGGGAAGGTTTTATCCCCCAATATCTATGTTTCTATGCATCTTTTTGGTACAGGGAAGTCTCTGAGTACCTGCTTTCCCCTCTCCTTTGGGACACATGGGAAGATTGTCTTTAGGCAATGATGTATGAGCATACGTGACATGTATCACTTCAGCACGGTTGCATTTAGTTGCTGGCACTCAACTCTCCTGTCTTCTGCGACAAGATTGTAGAGGCAGGTGTTCATATGGAGGTCTAATAATAAGCCATCATGTGGAAAACAGCTACCTTGGAGAGTCACCTGGACCTATAGCACATTTTGTATGAGTGAAATATAAATAAACCTTTGTTGTTAAAAGCAACTGAGAGTTGAGGATTATTTATTATTGCAGCATAGACTATCCTATCCTATAAGCATCAAAGAAATACTGTTTTTGGGGGCGTCTGGTGGCTCAGATGGTTGAGCCGTCTGCCTTCAGCTCAGGTCATGATCCCGGGGTCCTGGGATTGAGCCCCGCATTGGGCTCCCTGCTCAGTGGGGAGTCTGCTTCTCCCCCTCCCTCTGCTTCTCCCGCTGCTTATGCTCTCTCTCTCTGTATCTCTGTGTCTCGAATGAATAAATAAAAAAATCTAAAAAAAAAAGAAAGAAATACTGTTTTTGTCTTGATGGGTATCACTTTCAGCCAAAGAAACATAAAAGTTATTTCTATCTTTTGTCTGTACTAGTTCACCCATTTAATCCCTAAATGGCATGATTTGTGAATGGCCAATACAATGTCATTTTCTTAATACATTAATTACATCCTGCATTTAAATGAAAACTTTTCCCTGCTGAGCTGTGCTTCTGTTTCCAAAATGAAGTACAAGGATAAATTTCTTTGAATATATTCCCCCCATGTCTGGCACACAGTAGGCATCCAAGAAATATTTGCTCAACTTGATGTACTATGAGAAAACCCCATTTTAAGAAATCTGGCTACATTGGACCAGGCTGATCCTTGGCAGAATTGTGGTCTCAATTAAATTTGTAACACTGTAGCCTCCCCTCGCCTCTCTCTCCTCTCTATTCCCTAAGTCACTCCCCTAATTTATTCATTCTCTATCAGTCATCAAATACTAGTGTGCTGCCCTAAGTTCCTCTGGTCAGGAAAGTCAGTTGATAAATTCAATAACAATAAGGGAGAAATGAAAGCATGTTTTACATTTTCTAGAGAGAGTGGATTCTGTTTAGGTAGAGCAGTGGTTCTCAAAGTGTGGTGCCTGGCTGGTACATGCAGCATCACCATTATCTGAATACTTGCTGGAAATCCAAGTTTTGGGGCCCTACCATAAATCTACTGAATCAGAAGTTGTGGAACTAGAGCCCAGCTTATTTAAAAAAATTTTTTTTTTAATAAAGCAATCTGTGTTTTAAAAAGCCCTACAGGTGATACTGATATATTAAAGTTTGAGAATTTAAGGTAGAAGTTGAACTTTTTACTTTAGAACCTCATGCAACATCATATGTGAACATTGTGGGTAATAATTTTATGTTTGGGGACTTCTTGGTTTCCCTTATTATCACTGTGTAGAAGGAACTTGCCTATGTGACCTGCATGCTTAGTTAGATTCTAAATGCAAGTCAAGGCATGGCTCTATATACAACAAACTTTATGAGTTGGTAGAATAAGTTGCTGTCTAGTGGATATGATTTGAGGTCTGCTAGATAAGGCTGAAGAATTAGATTTTTTGCTTGTCTTATTCCCTGACATTTCACCATTGGAGATTCATTTCATAGTTTCCTATGAAAGTGTTAATAGTGTTTAGAGGACTGTACTTTCAACCAATATAAAAAAAAATTATGTTGAGAATAAGACCCTATAGGACTGGCGGGGCGCCTGGGTGGCTCAGTCTTTAAGCGTCTGCCTTCGGCTCAGGTCGCGATCCCAGCGTCCTGGGATCGGGCCCCGCATCGGGCTCCCTGCTCCGCGGGAGGCCTGCTTCTCCCTCTCCCGCTCCTCCTGCTTGTGTTCCCTCTCTCGCTGTGTCTCTCTCTGTCAAATAAATAAATAAAATCTTTAAAAAAAAAAAAAAAAAAAAAAAGACCCTATAGGACTGGCTACAGTGTGACTTCCAGAAATAGGATATAGGGTCAAAGACAAATATTACTAACTGCAAGATGCTGGTCCCATTTCTGTGTACCATACTTAATGATGTTGCTGTTTCTCACTATGAGCCAGAGAGCTCCAAGCAAAGTGCTGATCTGGGCATTCTTCCTATACCACCCATTTGCTAGTATTTTTGAAATTAACTTTCCAATCTCTCTGTAACTCTTGAATAGATACAAAATTACAAAGGAATGTTTATATTCTAATGATAAATCATTTTAATTCTAGAGAATAGGGAGAGAATATTGTTATAGATTTCTAGGAATGGACAAAAAGTCATTTGAAACTGGATTACCATATCCTGTGTTGAGCAATTCCCAACCCACATGCTTCAGTCAATTCACAGATCATCAGCAGAAGCTAATGTAAGGTTAAAAAGAAACTTCTTAAAGTTCCAGGGACTAAATGAAGCTGACATGCCCCTTAGATTACAGTTAAATGCTTCCAGGGTACAAGCACTATTTGACAGTATAGATGCACAGTATATAACTAAACAGAACAATGCAATATGTATTTACCTCCTTCTCAAATGCTTCAACATTTACCACTTATAATTGCATGACTTTCAATAATCTGTACATCTCTAAAGGTAAGTAAAACATTTATTTTGGCTATTTGGGGCAGTTCAGCAGATAAAAGCCCCATGGAGACTGATCTAAATCATTTTTAGGGGTTTGATGCCAAAAAGTCTTTGTGAATCTAAGCATAGAACAACAGCTACATCCAAGCACAGGAATATGCACATGGTAGCCATTCAATCGCTGGTTTACTTTGATAAGTATGGGAAGACACTTCTAGGAATTTTTCTTTTTAGTATAGCATGAAGGAATGCTAAAACAACCAACATTTCATGTCAGGTAGCAAAACTAGTAGAGAAGCTCTTTCCCAAAACACAGACTAAATAAGAAATATCATTAACTCAAATGTTCAGAACTTAATTTTTTAAAAATAAACTACCTGACTCTCACTAAAAGCCTTAACTTCCTTGTCCCTCTCCTTCTGGGAGGGCTTAGGTGAAATTCAGGAAATAGAAGATAGGCCATTTGTCTTCTGGCCACTGGCCGGCTAAATATTGGAATGAATCAGCCTAGCAACAGCACTTCTGCTATCACAGACCGAGCCCTAGGCATAGTTATTTGCAGAGCTCTGTCACCTCAAAGCACACAAAGTCCCCTTTCCTTTGATGAGGATGGGCCAGGGTAGCTGTTTTAAAAACGCTTGCTTCAAACTTTTGTCCACAAGTGTTTTCTGCAGCTGACAATGGGTGGCAGTCTAAATACCTCTAAGAGACATGAATTTTATTCTTAGCGATCAGTGTTGTTCCCTAAGTCCAGAATCCATCTCTAGGGTCAATAAAACTTAGATTCTGAGCCCCCAGTCACACTTACATTCCTGGCCTCTATTGCCCTTTGATTGCAGGCATTTTTTCCTCACTGACTTCTATGCATTTGAAAAGTCCTCAGTGGGTGAGTATGGGAAGTCACATAATAATATCAACTAGTGCATAATGTGCTCCTTTTAGTCTATATGTAAGATATCTCTTGGTCTTGGAATAAGGCACTGGACTCTCATTTTTTATGCTCATATGACAGTGTTCTTGAAGTCTCATGGCCTTACTGCCAAATGGGTAGGTCAACATAAAATCCACCTGTGGTGGCAGCAAGATGTGATTCTTAGGGTATAACATTAGTTTACTCATCCACATTGACACATTTAATTCCTGCAAACATTCCCTGATATTCATGAGGCCATCCCCTGACCTTTATCACTCCCTTGGGAAGAATACCTATAAATTCTCTCTGTGACTTCTCATGGTTCAGCTAGGTAAGTCAAAGCTTGCAACTCAGATCCAATAACAATGTACACATCGAGAAAAAAATATACAACAGAAAATAACCAAATCCCTAACATTCAGCATGCAGCAAAATTGTCACCTAGTTCCTGCCATGCTGAATGTCCTTTGTTCCCAGCTTTAGCAAAATCCATGTGTTACTTATTGGCAAAGAACCACTAGTGCCAACAATTCCACCTAAACTTTCTAAACACCTTTCCAAAAAAAAAAAAAAAAAAAAAAAGCCAGATTCAGGCAGTGTTGAGACAGTCACATTAAAGGATGAAAACAACTAGCCATTTTGCCTTTGGAGCATACCCTCTTTTTCAACAAAAACTCTAATATTTCTGATTTGAAGGAGCTGGTCTTGGTACTCCATTAAACCAAAGCAGTGATATATGAGGTTCCCATCATGCATTGAACATAGTGTAGATTTCCATATTTCTTAGCAGATGAGGTGGACCTGGCATAGGATGAGGGTTCATGAAGGCTGGTGGCCTCCCCTCCTGCTTGTCATGCCTGCCTCAGCCACAAACTCAATAGGAAAGTTGCTTAAGACTGGCACTAGGGACAGAGCTAATTATGATAAATATTACCCAGCTCTTAATTGGAATCTGGATATGCTTCCTGACAGACTTTTATTTCTGGACAAAAAATATAAGAGAGAAACTTTCTTTAGTTTTTTTAAAGAAAAAAACTCATCAGTTTCAGTTTGACCTATTATTTCCAATGCCTCATGTGCAAACAACTTACATGATAAAAACCAGCTAGCAATTGAACCTATAAAAAAAAAGTCACAGTCTGACATGGGTTTAAAACCAATTGAAGAGGCGAGACACATAAGGAGGAGAGAAGTTCTCTACTTTCCAAATCTGAGAAATGCCTCCAGTTCTTTCTCAGCCATCCTGGGAATTATACAAGCAAATAGGCAAGTTGCTAGCTTTACACACCCAGCCCTTTTTTAATTGGGGGTAATATAGGGTAATATCAACTTGTGTCATTCTGTCTGCTCTTCTAATATTTCCTACCACCCCAAGAATGAGGTGATATTTTAACACATTTATATTCATTTCCACCATACCCCCCCTTGGCTACTATGATAAACACATTTGGATAAAGGTGTTAATGGCTGATAAAGACAGTTCATTCCTATTTCCAGGCATTTTTCTACATTCTTGATGCCTTAACACTGAGAAGTAAGAATTTGAATTCAAGTCAATGCAGTAAGGACTTGGATTAGATGATTTTTCACTGTCTTTTCCACCTACTCAAGAGCCAATTATTTAAGAGCTTTCTAGCTATACATCTCATGTGTCACCCCACACTCCTACAGTCCCCAAGCACCATCAAGCAAAAAATGAACGAAAATCAACCCAGAGTTTAAATCTGCAGATTTCACTTCCCAAAGTCTTGAAATTCAAAGTGAAGGAAGAGTTAATTTAAAAATTTTTATAGCCTAGTACACCCCACTCCTAGTTCTTTCCTTGCTATTTAAACAGAGACTTGACATTTCTAATTAGGAAGTTTTACATCCAGGCAAGAGGAATTTACCCCCAGCTGGGAAAACATAGCTTAGTAAGAGTTTGACATCAGCCCTCATTGATCTGAAGATTATCTCCCGTTTGAGACTGAAGAGCCTCTGGGAGACTGGGGAGGGGAAGCAAATGTGGGAAAATGTGTGGAAATGCTTTCTTTGACTTTGGGGTTAGGTGGATAAAGTCTGGCAAGGAGAGACTTGGGAGCAGAAATCGTTTTTTCTTCTTCCCCCTGCTGCAACCTTCCTTTCCCAATTCATCTTGTCAATATTTCAGAATCTGAACTTGCTAAAGGAAGGCAAAGAACTTGTTGATCATAGCCACTGGAAAGATTTTCACATTGTTTTAACTCCAGTGACAAAATGGCTTATTGCTTTGTGGTTTTCAGAGGTGTTTGAGTTAAATGGGAGAGCACTCAAGAAAGTTTCCCAGGACCAAGTGTATTAGTGATTCTACCAGAATGATCATCATCAGGAAGCCTACCTCCGAATTGAGAACTATATACAGGTTTTCTTTTTCGTATTTTACTTGGTTTCTTCCTT
This sequence comes from Phoca vitulina, assembly GCF_004348235.1. Classification (NCBI taxonomy): domain Eukaryota; kingdom Metazoa; phylum Chordata; class Mammalia; order Carnivora; family Phocidae; genus Phoca; species Phoca vitulina. The sequence continues at coordinate 16,678,816 of NW_022589742.1, forward strand.
TGGCACCTTTGACACACCAGGAATTCCCATTACCCTATGTCTTTTCTCTGTGGCTTAGGAACTTCATGTTATGACTTTATGTCCATACTGAGTGCTGGTGGCTCGGTTCACCTCCCCTACAGGATGCCTGATGGCAGGATGTAGCTTCCCTGTAGTGGAATGTCTTCTTTATGAAGGAGAAAGCTCTGGTCCCTAAACTTTTTAACCCAAGTGTTCAGGGGCATCTCTGGGAAGTGCAGTCCATGCTTCTCATTACAGACCTGTCTAGAGGCCGCTCTAGTCTCTCTTGGGATCATCCTGTTCTATTCCTGACCCTGCTATCACTGTAGATGGTGATGTGACATAAATCGTTAACTTTGTGTTGAGCTCCACTGTATGGCTATTCTTCAGTGGGCTATACTTCTTTAACTGCTAGAACTTGTAAGATTTCCCAACTCCCATACCTTAGAGTTGTCTTGAGAATTCTTGTCAGGGACACCACTCAGGGCTCTACTTGATTACCAAGAGAGCTTGACAGTGCCTTGAGACAGCACTTGTGAAAGTTGAATCTCCCTTTACTTAGGATTAGTTCTTGTATAGCCTTAGGAATTGTAATATTCAGTTGGTCACCTCTTTCTAGAGGATTATATTAATTTTATATAGGAAAAGTGATAAGATTACCATCTGCAAGTCTCTAATAAATCCTGGGATTCTTATGTAAATTGACCTAGTGTCCTATAGTTTTAGAAAAATATAGAAAATTTGATGTAGAAAATATAGAAAAGTGATAAACATATTAATGGAAGAGAGCCTTGCTACTATGGGATGCTTTCAGGTATAATGTCCTTGCCTTTGAATCATAGCTTAAAAATGGCTAAGGTGGTGGGATAGTTTTATACCGACAAAATGAACTTAGGGGATATTTATGAATATTTAAGGCCTCAGAAGTCCTTTGAATCACTTTGAGTAGGTAGTCACCTGCATTTTCTATATATAAGGCCACCTTGGTCTAACGACAAAACAAGTGAGATAAGTGTTAGTAGCAGATTGGGTGCATCAAAAAAGGATCCAGAATCCTTTCTTGGGGGACTCAGGGTCAGGTGGGTGACTATCAAAGTTCAAGGCAGACTATAGGTCAGCATTAGGTGAAAAAGCCAGTGTGTCATGAGAAGTGAAAAGTTGGGCAAGTCCTTCTAGCAGAAAGCCAATTATACAAGAACCAGATAACAGAACTATTAGAGGGTCAGGGTCAAAGCCTTGGCAAATTCTTGGGTATTAGATGATCTTCAGGAGTTAGAACAGAGGAAAATAGATGGTGGGGTATTAGTCAACCAATTAGGACCCAAGAATCAGAAACATCCAAACAAGTCAGTTAGGTAAAAGAGGAAAAAATTCAAAGCACCAGTGTTGTGACACAGAGAATTGAGTCACCTACAGGCTTTGATATATTTTCTGGGAAGGGATAGCCCATTTTCTAAGTCTAGGTGTGGAGGTAGAAAAGCTGATGACTGGAGTGGGGAGTGAAAAGCTGGAGTGACAGTCAGTTCTTCATAGAGCTTGAGTTACCTAGTTTTTCTCCCTTCCAAAAAGTGAAATGTCCCCTTGTTCAGTGCTTAGCACATAGTGGGCATTTGGTTAATGCCGTCTAAATAAATGACTATTTTATGAGTAAGTACACTAAGAATAAATTTATCTGCTTTAATTATAGGAGTTATTTTATTTACAAGTAACTAAGTCCACGAGGGCATCTGGACCATGTCTACCCAGTACACTCTCTGCCTAGCACAGTGCCAGGTTATATTAGGTACTAGATGAATATTTGTTAAATGGATGAATGTAAATATATGTAAGGGTTCCACTTGGATTCCATGGGCTAAGACCCAACTTGACAGCTGTTTAAGAGTATTGTACCATGTTCTTGGTCTTTTCTGGTGTTCTGATAATGTGATATATGGCAGGGAAGACCACACACGGTTGTCTAACTTGTAAGATAAAAGATGGGAATGGGGGAGGTGCCTGGGTGGCTCAGTGGTTGAACGTCTGTCTGACTCTTGGTTTCGGCTTAGGTCATGATCTCATGGGTCATGAAATCAATGGTTTTATGGGGCTCTGTGCTCAACAGGGAAACTGCTTGAAGATTCTCTCCCTCTGCTATGCTCCCCTCAAGTAAATAAGTAAATCTTAAAAAAAAAAGTTGGGAATGGGGTGTATTTTATCTGGGTAGAGAAAGGAGACTTATCTCTAGAGCAGTGTGCAGTGTTATACTTTATCTGAATCCTATAGCATACAGTAACTTTTTAGGATGGTAAAGAAGGTGCTATTGCAGGGACAAGTAAAGTTAAAGTATGATTCAAATTATGTAAGTTTGATTTGCAAAGAACACTTCAGGAGTATGGTTATATTGTAAAATAGTACAAATATGAGGAGATAGTATTATGGATTCATGTTTCAGAAGTATTAAAGGCACTTTATAATGATGACTGTATCTTCACAATTCACCTTGGTGGTAAGCAGCATAAATAATGATATGGAAGAACCAAAGGATATGGATTCAAGTTGGGCCTAAATTATCAGCGTAAGATATGCATGTGCTTTCCCATTCATGACAGCAAGCAAACTCAGTACACTGATTTCTCTTTTCTCTGTTGAAGAGAAGGTAAGAAGAGCTGGAACAGGGAGAAAAACTGTGTAGTCATTCAAGTTTTTCTTGGAAGCTTCAGCCTTCCCTTTTTGCTCCCTTTGCCCTTTGGAGTACTTATATTCTTCAAGTTCTTAGTACCCTGCTGCTTTCTACCTTCCTACCTTAATCAGCCAGGAAATAATTTGATCATTTTACTTTCATGACATTCCTGTGATGATGATTTTTCTGCCAGATGTTGTTTGTACTTCACTTAAATTCAAATCAATGGCTATTGAGCATCTACAGCATATAAGTTACCAAGTGGGCTAGATATAGTGGATATAAAGGCTAATGGGTCATGGTCCCATCTTCAAGAAATTAACAGCTTAATATTTAAATGGAAGAGATGAAAGACAGGCTCTAGGATAACTCAGAAATAAGACTGTAAAGCATGCTATAAGTAAAATTCAAATAAAATATAACAGGAATATATGAGATGTAGGTTATTTTTAGCGTATTCTTGATTTGGACTTAAAAGTTTATTACACAGCAAATAACGATGTTAGAGAAAGGTACTATGAGCAGAAGGGACAACAAGGGAAAGGTATACTAAAAGCAAAGTGTAGGACATGTTCCAAGAACAGTGAGGAGTTTCATGTGGCTAGACTAGAGAGTACATGAAGAGCATGTTATGGGAGATGGTATCAAGAAACTGATTATTAGGAAGAATAGTTTAATAGATTTCATTCTTTATAGAATAGTAATCCATCAGTTTTTTGCCATGTTTTTCTTTTCATTTGTTTATTTTTTTAAATTTTAATTACAGTTAGTTAATACACAGTGTTATATTAGTTTCAGGTGAACAATATAGTAATTCAACAGTTCCATACATCGTCTGGTGCTCATCCTGACAAGTACACTCCTTAATCCCCATCACCTATTTAACCTAAGCCCCACCTCTTCCCCTCTGGTAACCATCAGATTGTTTTCTGTAACTAAGACTATGTTTCTTGTTTTGTCTCTCTCTCTCTCTTTCTTATGTTTTTTTCCTTTACTCATTAGTTTTGTTTCTTAAATTCCACATGAGTGAAATCATATGGTATTTGTCTTTCTCTGGCTGACTTATTTCACTTAGAATTATACTCTCTAGCCCCATCCATGTCATTTTAAATGGCAAGATTTCATTCTTTTTTTATGGCTGACTAGTGTCCCATTATATATATACACCACATCTTTTTTACTCATTCATTAATCAGTGGACACTTGCTCGTGTTCCTTTATCTTGGCTATTGTAAATAATGCTGCTATAAACATAGGCATGCATATATACCTTTGAATTAGTATTCTTGTATACTTTGGGTAAATACCCAGTTGTGCAACTGCTGGATCATAAGGTTAGTTCTATTTTTAACTTTTTGAGGAAATGCCACTATGGAAAACAGTAATCCATCAATTGTTTTTGAAAAGAGGAGCTCTAATTTAGGAAGGTAAATCTGATGGGATTATGAATGTTGGGTTGAAGTGGGGGAGACTGAGGGAAGGGAAACAGTTATGCAGCTACTAAAATTGTTTAGATGATATGTGATGATGCCCTGAACCAATCTACTAGCAGAGAAGATGGAAAGGTGGGGCAGATAAAATGACAGGGGGAAGAAGACCTACAAAATTTTAGTGACTAACTAGGACTGATAGATGAAGGGGAGGGAGGTTTTAAAGATGATGCCATTACATCAATCACGATCAACTGGCAGAAGGGTAATTCATAAATCAAATTTGTAATCACTGGAGCAATTTGTTGGAAGAGATAGGTGAGAAGATCAGATTGGGACGTGTTGAACTTAGTCGTTACTTGTATATTCAGATAGAGGTATTCAGGAGACAGCTGGAAATGTAAATAGTGTGATTCTCAGGAGAAACATCAGAAAGAAAAATACATATTTAGGAGATATTATCATAGATGTGACCAATTATTCTATAGGACTGGTGGCATCACTAAAAGTGGGGGTCTAGTATGAAGAGAAGACTGATGACATTTCCTTATAGAGCTCCTATATTCAGGAACTAGGAGGAAGGAGAAGAGCTCAAAAAAGTATATCTAAACAAGAGTAACCAAAGAAATGTGGTAATGAGATAAATATACAGTCACTAGCCCATCTGTTTCTTGAGGACAGGGACTTTGTTGTATTCGTTATTCTTTCTCAACATAGAACTGCTCAAGAAATACTTGCCATTCTAACTGGTGTAAGGTGACTAACATAACATAATAAAATAAAATTAAAAAAAAGAAATACTTGCCAAATGGATATATGAATATCACAGAAGCCAATGGTGAAGACTACCTTTCACAAAAGATAAACATGGACAAATATGGTCTGAAGTTGAAAAGAATTGCATTTGGGAATAACACTGGATGTGGTAATAATGAGGTCATTCATTGGTAATTTGGTCAGAGCAGTATCTATGAAGAGGTGAGGGCAGAAACCAGATTAGAGTAATTGGAGTAGTGAATCGGAATTGAACATGAAGTAGCAGAACTGAGTATAAACTAGTCTTCTAACAAAGATTTGGAGTGAAGAGAATGAGAGATACAGAATGGTTTTTTCATGGAAAGGATTTTTCACAAGAGGTCTCATGCATTTAATAAATACCCATTGATTGTCTTCTATTTACCAGACACTTTGCTGAATGCTGAAGTTTTAGCTAAAGAGAGATTTGAACAGGTTTACAGACCAAAGAGAAGGAATCAATGCAAAGAAAAATGGCTGAAAATATAAGAGGTAGAAGGGCTAAACTAACAGAGTAAGGTATTAGAAGAGGCCAGAAGAGCTGAAAGGGACAGCAGAGATTCAGAGATTAGTCTTCAAAGTAGTGGACAGTTCTTCCTTAGAAACAACAAGTAAGAATGAAAGGAAAGAAAGGTAAAAATAAGGGGACTTTTGAAGTTGGATCACTGAGAGTTAAAATAATTCATATGATTTAAAATCTAGTTTGTATGATATAAGGATAGCTACTCCAGCTTTCTTTTGATGCCATCCTTATATCAGACAAACTATATTTTAAGCCAAATAATTGTAATAAGAGATGAAAAAAGACACTATATGATAATAAAAGGGTCTACCCAACAAGAAGATCTAATAATTGTAAATATTTATGCCCCTAACTTGAGAGCAGCCAAATATATAAACCAATTAATAATAAAAATAAAGAAACCCATTGATAATAATACAATAATAGTAGGGGACTTTAATACCCCACTCACAGCAATGGACAAATCATCTAAACAGATTAACAAGGGAACAATGGCTTTGAATGACACACTGGGCCAGATGGACTTCATAGATATATTCAGAGCATTTCATCCTAAAGCAGCAGAGTACACAATCTTTTCAAGTGTACATGGGACATTCTCCAGAAGAGATCACATACTGGAGCACAAATCAGGTCTCAACTGGTACAAAAAGATTAAGATCATACCATGCATATTTTCAGACCACAACCTTATAAAACTTGAAGTCAACCATGAGAAGAGATTTGGAAGGACCACAAATACATGGAAGTTAAAGAACATCCTACTAAAGAATGAATGGGTCAACCAGGAAACTAAAGAAGAATTAAAAATATTCATGGAAACAAATGAAAATGAAAACACAACTGTTCAAAATCTTTCAGATGCAGCAAAGGTGGTCCTAAGAGGAAAGTATATAACAATACAAGCCTTTCTCAAGAAACAAGAAAGGTCTCAAATATACAACCTAACCCTACACCTAAAGGAGCCGGAGAACAAACAGCAAATAAAGCCTGAACCCAGCAGAAGAGAAATAATAATCAGAGCAGAAATCAATGAAATAGAAACTAAAAGAACAGTAGAACAGATCAATGAAACTAGGAGCTGATTCTTTGAAAGAGTGAATAAGATTGATAAACCCCTGGCCAGACTTATCAAAAAGAAAAGAGAAAGGACGCAAATAAATAAAATCATGAATGAAAGAGGAGAGATCACAACCAACACCAAAGAAATGCAATTATGAACAATTATATTCCAACAAATTAGGCAATGTTTAAGAAATGGATAAATTCCTAGAAATATATAAATTACCAAAACTGAAACAGGAAGAAATAGAAACTTGAACAGACCCATAACCAGCAAAGAAACTGAATCAGTAATCAAACATCTCCCAATAAACAAGGGCCTAGGGCCAGATGGCTTCCCAGGAGAATTCTACCAAAAATTTACAGAAGAATTAATACCTATTCTTCTGAAACTGTTCCAAAAAATAGGAATGTAAGGAAAACTTACAAACTCATTATTTGAGTCCAGCATTACCTTGATCCCAAAACCAAAGACCCCACTATAAGGAGAATTAAAGACCAATATCACTGATGAACACAGATGCAAAAATTCTCACCAAGATACTAGCTAATAGGATCCAACAGTACATTAAAAGGATTATTCACGATGACCAGGTGGGGTTTATTCTTGGGATGCAAGAGTGGTTCAACATCTGCAAGTCAATCAATGTGATGCACCACATTAATAAAAGGACAAGAAGCATATGATCCTCAATAGATGTAGAAAAGCATTTGACAAAATATAGCATCTTTTCTTGATATAAACCCTCCACCATGTAGGAATAGAGGGAACATACCTCAATATCATAAAAACCATATAAGAAAGACCCACAGCGAATATCATCCTCAATGGGGAAAAACTGAGAGCTTTTCCTGTAAGGTCAGGAACACAACAGGGATTTCCACTCTCACCACTGTTGCTCAACATAGTACTAGAAGTCCTAGCCTCAGCCATCAGACAACAAAAAGAAGTAAAAGGCATCCAGATGGGCAAAGAAGAAGTCAAACTCACAGATGACATGATACTTTATGTGGAAAACCCAAAAGACTCCACCAAAAAATTGCTAGAACTAATACAGGAATTCAGCAAAGTTGTACGATATAAAATCAATGCACAGAAGTCTGTTGCATTTCTATACACTAACAATAAGGCAGAAAGAGAAATCAAGGAATCGATCCCCAACAATTGCACCAAAACCATAAGCTACCTAGGAAAAAAACTAACCAAAAAGTTAAAGGATCTGTACTCTGAAAACTATAGAGCACTTATGAGAGAAATTGAGGAAGACACAAAGAAATGGAAAAACATTCTATGTTCATGGATTAGAAGAATGAACAGTGTTAAAATATTATGCTATCCAAAGCAATCTACACATTCAAAGCAATCCTGGTCAAAATGCCATCAGCATTTTTCACAGAGCTGGAATAAACAATCCTAAAATTTGTATGGAACCACAAAAGACCACAAATAGCCAAAATAATGTTGAAAAAGAAAACCAAAGCTGGAGGCATCACAATTCCGGGTTTCAAGCTGTATTGTCAAGCTATAATCATCAAGACAGTATGGTACTGGCACAAAAACAGACACATAAGTCAATGGAACAGAATAGAGAGCCCAGAAATGGACCCTTAACTCTATGGTCAACTAATCTTTGACAAACCAGGGAAAAATATCCAATGGAAAAAAGCCAGTCTCTTCAAGAAATGGTGTTGGGAAAATTGGACAGCCACATGCAGAAGAAAGAAACTGGAGCACTTTCCTACAACACACACAAAAATAAACTCAAAATGGATGAAAAACCTAAATGATAGACAGGAATCCATCAAAATCCTAGAGGAGCATACAGGCAGCAACCTCTTTGACCTCAGCCACAGCAACTTCTTGCTAACATGTCTCTAAAGGCAAGGGGAACAAAAGTAAAAATGAACTCTTAGGACTTCATCAAGATAAAAAGCTTTTGCACAGCAATGGAAAAAATCAACAAAACTAAAAGGCAACCTACAGAGTGGGAGAAGATGTTTGCAAATGTCTTATCAGATTAAGGGCTAGTATTCAAATTCTATAAAGAACTTATCAAACTCAATGCCCAAAAAACAAAAAATCCAGTCAAGAAATGGGCAGAAGACATGATTCGACATTTCTCCAAAGAAGACATTCAGATGGCTAACAGACATATGAAATAATGCTCACCATCACTCAGCATCAGGGAAATACAAATCAAAACCACAATGAGATATCACCTCACACCAGTCAGAATGGTTAAAATTAACAACTCACGGAACAACAGGTGTTCACCTGAATGTGGAGAAAGGGTTATCATCTTACACTGTTGGTGGGAATGCAACCTGGTGCAGCCACTGTGGAAAACAGTATGGAGATTCCTCAAAAAGTTAAAAATAGAACTACCCAGAACCCAGCAATTGCCTTACTAGGTATTTCCAAAGGATACAAACATAGTGGTTCAAATGGACACATATACCCCAATGTTTATAGCAGCAATGTCCACAATAGCCAAACTATGGAAAGAGCCCAGATGTCCATCAACAGATAAATGGATAAAGAAGATGTGGTGTATATATACATAATGGGATATTACTCCACTATCAAAAGGAATGAAATCTTGCCATTTGCAACCACGTAGATGGAACTAGAGGGTATTATGCTAAGCAAAATAAGTCAGGGAAGGGCAAATACCATATGATTTCACACATATGTGGAACTTAAGAAACAAAACAGATGAACATAGGGGAAGGGAAGGAAAAATAAGATGAAAACAGAGAGGGAGGCAAACCATAAGAGACTATTTTTTTTTAAAGATTTTATTTATTTATTTATTTGAGAGAGAGAGAGAGAGAGAGAAACAGCATGAGAGGGGAGAGGGTCAGAGGGAGAAGCAGGCTCCCCGCCGAGCCGGGAGCCCGATGTGGGACTCGATCCCAGGACTCTGGGACCATAACCTGAGCCGAAGGCAGTCGCTTAACCAACTGAGCCACCCAGGCGCCCACCATAAGAGACTATTAACTATAGGAAACAAACTGAGGGTTGCTGGAGGGGAGGTGGGTCAGGGATGGGGTTAATTGGGTGATAGGCATTAAGGAGGGCACTTGATGTAATGAGCACTGGTGTTGTATGCAACTGATGAATCACTAAATTCTACCCCTGAAACTAAGAATACACTATATGTTAACTAAATTGAATTTAAATAAAAAATTAAAAAAAAAAAGAATTCATATGAAATGTTTTTTGTCCCCCTCAGAGAAGTGGACAGGAGTCATCTGTTGAAGTTTAAGGCTTGGGGGCCTTGAGAAAAGTGGGATATCTTTGGTATACTTACCTTGAAAAATTCCCTAAGTGGACTAGACTGCTAAAAAATAAAAGCATTGTCAATCAGGTCTAAAAGTCTGGTCAGTGTTGGACAGCAAGGATTCATGTAAAAGAGCCCATCATGTTATTCACATAATTTTCTCCAGCAATGTTTCTATAACCAGAAGTAGGAAAAGAGTAAATGGGCATTTGAATAAGTTTAATAAACAATTTTTGGGGGGAGTTTGGTGGAAAGACATATGTGAAAGACGAAGGAGTAAGGGTTTTGAGGGTAACTGGTGAGAGAATATGATTCAGTTTTTTTCCAATTTTTTGAGCATTTTGTAGACTAAACTCACTGTGATAGATGCTTTTCCTTCATGTTCTAGTTTAAATCTCATGATATACCTGGTAGATGAGGTTATTATTATTAAAACATCCAATATATGGATAATGAAGCCTTGGCTCAGAAAGGTTGCATACATTTCACAGCTAGATTGAAGGAGAGGTGGAATATAAATCCCTGTCTATCTCCGAATAGCATAAATTGAATCTTTAGCAGTTGAGTACATTTATTGTCTTCTTTACTGTTAAAGGGATATTATATGGGAGTGGGGTAAGGGATTAAGGATATTTGGGAGCTAGAGAGGCTTTTCCTTTGTCTCAAAGTGTTAACACCCCTTCCCTTGTTATCCCTGAAGGTAGCTCCCTTATGTTTAGGGGCCTGGGTCAAAAAAATGAGTCAGTTCCTAAGATGATCCTTCTTCTTCTACTTGCTAGGGTGTTATGTATTAGAATGCTTCAATTTTGGAGTTAGAATGACCTGGGTTTGGATATTGCTACATACTAATTGTGAAACCTTGAGTAACTTATATAACCTCTCAGAGCCTTAGTTCGTTCTTCTGTGTAATGGAGACAATAACTACCTCATAGGATTAAGGAAGATGATACCTATCAATCCCCTAGCAGAGTTTTATATCAACACAGTAAATGCCATTATCATACAAAACTGTCATCATTACTATTATTTTTTTTTACCGATTTTATTAACACTGGCTTTATCCTTTTTCATTATTCTGCTCCAGGATTCTTAGATGTTGGAGAATATTCCTCCCAAAACTGTGATAATATTCATTTCCAATCCCTGAGGCCTAGAAAGCAAGTGAGAATCTCATGGTCCAGAGTATCAGGTGCCTCAGAACATCCTGCATCCAGGTTATTGGACTGGGGCATGAGAGAAGCCAGGCACTTTTGCTGTTAGTGGATAAAGCGCAGGGAGACTTAGTTCTCAAACAAGACAGGAAAAAACAGTTGGTTGCATGATAAGCTCAGATATTAGGGGCTAAAATCTTTTTTCTTTATGTTATGTTAATCACCATACATTACATCATTAGTTTTTGATGTAGTGTTCCATGATTCATTCTTTGCGTATAACACCCAGTGCTCCATTCAGTATGTGTCCTCTTTAATACCCATCACCAGGCTAACCCATCCCCCCCTCCCCTCTAGAACCCTCAGTTTGTTTCTTAGAGTCCATATTCTCTCATGGTTTGTCTTCCCCTCCAATTCCCCCCTTCATTTTTCCCTTCCTGCTATCTTCTATTTCTTTTTTTTTTTTTAGCATATAATGTATTATTTGTTTCAGAGGTCCACGTCTGTGATTCAACAGTCTTACACAATTCACAGCACTCACCATAGCATATACCCTCCCCAATGTCTATCACCCAGCCACCCCATCCCTCCCACCCCCCACCACTCCAGCAACCCTCAGTTTGTTTCCTGAGATTAAGAATTCCTCATATCAGTGAGGTCATATGATATATGTCTTTCTCTGATAGACTTATTTCGCTCAGCATAATACCATCCAGTTCCATCCACGTTGTTGCAAAAGGCAAGATTTCATTCCTTTTGATGGCTGCATAATATTCCATTGTATATATATACCAAATCTTCTTTATCCATTCATCTGTCGATGGACATCTTGGATATTTCCACAGTTTGGCTATTGTGGATATTGCTGCTATAAACATCGGGATGCACATACCACTTCAGATCCCTACATTTGTATCTTTGGGGTAAATACCCAGTAGTCAAATTGCTGGGTTGTATGGTAGCTCTATTTTCAAATGTTTGAGGAACCTCCATACTGTTTTTCAGAGTGGCTGCACCAGATTGCATTCCCACCAACAGTGTAGGAGGGTTCCCCCTTTCTCCTCATCCCTGCCAACATCTGTCATTTCCTGACTTGTTAATTTTAGCCATTCTGACTGGTGTGAGGTGGTATCTCATTCAGGTTTTGATTTGGATTTCCCTGATGCCAAGCGAGGTTCAGCACTTTTTCATCTGTCTGTTCACCATTTGGATGTCTTCTTTGGAAAAATGTCTGTTCATGTCTTCTGCCCATTTCTTGATTGCATCATTTGTTCTTTGGGTGTTGAGTTTAAGAAGTTCTTTATAGATTTTGGATACTAGCCCTTTATCTGATATGTCATTTGCAAATATCTTCTCCCATTCTGTCGGTTGTCTTTTGGTTTTGTTGACTGTTTCCTTTGCTGTGCAAAAGCTTTTTATCTTGATGAAGTCCCAATAGTTCATTTTTGCCCTTGCTTCCCTTGCCTTTGGCGATATTTCTAGGAAGAAGTTGCTGCAGCTGAGTTCGAAGAGGTTGCTGCCTGTGTTCTCCTCTAGGATTTTGATGGACTCCTGTCTCACATTTAGGTCTTTCATCCATTTTGAGTCTATTTTTGTGTGTGGTGTAAGGAAATGGTCCAGTTTCATTCTTCTGCATGTGGCTGTCCAATTATCCCAACACCAACTGTTGAAGAGACTGTCTTTTTTCCATTGGACATTCTTTCTTGCTTTCTCGATGATTAGTTGACCACAGAGTTGAGGGTCCATTTCTGGGCTCTCTATTCTGTTCCATTGATCTATGTGTCTGTTTTTGTGCCAGTACCATACTGTCTTGATGATTACAGCTTTGTAATAGAACTTGAAGTCTGGAATTGTGATGCCACCAGCTTTGCTTTTCTTTTTCAACATTCCTCTGGCTATTCGGGGATCTTTTCTGGTTCCATACAAATTTTAGGATTCTTTGTTCCATTTCTTTGAAAAACGTTGATGGTATTTTGATAGGGATTGCATTGAATGTGTAGATAGCTCTAGGTAGCATTGACATTTTCACAATATTTGTTCTTCCAATCCATGAGCATGGAACGTTTTTCCATTTCTTTGTGTCTTCCTCAATTTCTTTCATGAGTATTCTATAGTTATTCTGAGTACAGATTCTTTGCCTCTTGGGTTAGATTTCTTCCTAGGTATCTTATGGTTTTGGGTGCAATTGTAGATGGGATCGACTCCTTAATTTCTCTTTCTTCTGTCTTGTTGTTGGTGTATAGGAATGCCACTGATTTCTGTGCATTGATTTTATATCCTGCCACTTTACTGAATTCCTGTATGAGTTCTAGCAGTTTTGGGGTGGACTCTTTTGGGTTTTCCACATAAAGTATCATATCGGCAAAGAGTGAGAGTTTGACTTCTTCTTTGCCAATTCAGATGCCTTTTATTTCTTTTTGTTGTCTGATTGCTGTGGCTAGGACTTCTAATACTCTGTTGAATAGCAGGGGTGATAGTGGACATCCCTGCCATGTTCCTGACCTTAGGGGGAAAGCTCTCAGTTTTTCCCCATTGAGAATGATATTCGCTGTGGGCTTTTCATAGATGGCTTTTATGATATTGAGGTATGTACCCTCTATCCCTATACTCTGAAGAGTTTTGATCAAGAAAGGATGCTGTACTTTGTCAAATGCTTTGTCTGCATCTATTGAGAGGATCATATGGTTCTTGTTCTTTCTTTTATTAATGTGTTGTATCACATTGATTGATTTGCGGATGTTGAACCAACGTTGCAGCCCAGGGATAAATGCCACTTGGTTGGGGTGAATAATCCTTTTAATGTACTGTTGGATCCTATTGGCTAGTATTTTGGTGAGAATTTTTGCATCCATGTTCATCAAGGATATTTGTCTGTGATTCTCCTTTTTGATGGGGTCTTTGTTTGGTTTTGGGATCAAGGTAATGGTGGCCTCCTAAAACGAGTTTGGAAGTTTTCCTTCCATTTCTATTCTTTGGAACAGTTTCAGAAGAATAGGTTTTAATTCTTTTTTAAATATTTGGTAGAATTCCCCTGGGAAGCCATCTGGCCCTGGGCTTTTGTTTTTTGGGAGATTTTTGATGACTGCTTCAATTTCCTTAGTGGTTATAGGTCTGTTCAGGTTTTCTATTTCTTCCTGGTTCAGTTTTGGTAGTTGATACATCTCTAGGAATGCATCCATTTCTTCCAGATTATCTAATTTGCTGCCATATAGTTGCTTATAATATGTTCTTATAATTGTTTGTATTTCTTTGGTGTTGGTTGTGATCTCTCCTCTTTCAGTCATGATTTTATTTATTTGGGTCCTTTCTCTTTTCTTTCTGATAAGTCTAGCCAGGGGTTTATCAATCTTGTTAATTCTTTCAAAGAACCAGCTCCTAGTTTCGTTGATCTGTTCTACTGTTCTTTTGGTTTCTATTTCATTGATTTCTGCTCTGATCTTTATTATTTCTCTCTCCTGCTGGGTTTAGGCTTTATTTGCTGTTCTTTCTCCAGCTCCTTTAGGTGTATCATTAGCTTTTGTATTTTAGACCTTTCTTGTTTCTTGAGAAAGGCTTGTATTGCTATATACTTTCCTCTTAGGACTGCCTTTGGTGCGTCCCAAAGATTTTGAACAGTTGTGTTTTCATTTTCATTGGTTTCCATGAATTTTTTTTAATTCTTCTTTAATTTCCTGGTTGACCCATTCATTCTTTAGTAGGATACTCTTTAGCCTCCATGTATTTGAGTTCTTTTCGACTTTCCTCTTGTGATTGACTTCTAGTTTCAAAGCATTGTGGTCTGAAAATATGCAGGGAATGATCCCAATCTTTTGGGACTGGTTGAGACCTGTTTTGTGTCCTAGGATGTGATGTCTTCTGGAGAATGTTCCATGGGCACTAGAGAAGAATGTGTATTCTGTTGCCTTGGGATGGAATGTTCTAAATATATCTGTGAAGTCCATTTGGTCCAGTGTGTCATTTAAAGACTTTACTTCCTTGTTGATCTTTTTCTTAGATGATCTGTCCATTACAGTGAGGGGGGTGTTAAAATTCCCCACTATTATTGTATTGTTGTCGATGTGTTTCTTAGCTTTTGTTATTAATTGGCTTATATAATTGGCTGCTCCCATGTTAGGGGCATAGATATTTACAATTGTTAGATCTTGTTGTTGGATAGACCCTTTAAGTACGATATAGTGTCCTTCCTCATCTCTTATTATAGTCTTTGGTTTAAAATCTAATTTCTCTGATACAAGGATTGCCCCCCCCTCAGCTTTCTTTTGATGTCCATTAGCATGGTAAATGGTTTTCCACCCCCTCACTTTCAATCTGGGGGTGTCTTTGGGTCTAAAATGAGTCTCTTGCAGACAGCATATCGATGGGTCTTGTTTTTTTATCCAATCTGATAGCCTGTGTCTTTTGATTGGGGCATTTAGCCCATTTACATTCAGGGTAACTATTGAAAGATATGAATTTAGTGCCATTGTATTGCCTGTGAGGTGACTGTTACTGTATATTGTCTGTGTTCCTTTCTGGTCTATGTTGCTTTTAGGCTCTCTCTTTGCTTAGAGGACCCCTTTCAAGATTTCTTGTAGGGCTGGTTTCCTGTTTGCAAATTCCGTTAGTTTTTGTTTGTCCTGGAAGCTTTTTATCTCTCCTTCTATTTTCAGTGACAGCCTAGCTGGATATAGTCTTCTTGGCTGCATATTTTTCTCATTTAGTGCTCTGAATATATCATGCCAGTCCTTTCTGGCCTGCCAGGTCTCTGTGGATAGGGCTGTTGCCAGTCCAATGTTTCTACCATTGTAGGTTACAGATCTCTTCTCCTGAGTTGCTTTTAGGATTTTCTCTTTGTCTCTGAGACTCCTAAGTTTTACTATTAGATGTTGGGGTGTTGACCTATTTTTATTAATTTTGAGGGGGGTTTTCTGTGCCTCCTGGATTTTGATGCCTGTTTCATTCCCCAAGTTAGGGAAGTTCTCTGCTATGATTTGCTCCAATATACCTTCTGCCCCTCTCTCTCTTTCTTCTTCTTCTGGGATCCCAATTATTCTAATATTGTTTTGTCTTATGGTATCACTTATCTCTTGAATTCTGCCCTCGTGATCCAGTAGTTGTTTATCTCTCTTTTTCTCAGGTTCTTTATTTCCCATCATTTGGTCTTCTATATCAGTAATTTTCTCTTCTTCCTCATTTATGCTAGCAGTTAGAACCTCCATTTTTTATTGCACCTCATTAATAGCCTTTTTGCTTTCGACTTGCTTAGATTTTAGTTCTTTTATTTCTCCAGAAAGGGTTTCTCTAATATCTTCCATGCTTTTTTCAAGCCCAGTTAGTATCTTTAAAATCATCATTCTGAACTCTAGTTCCGACATCTTAGTAATGTCTGTATTGATTAGGTCCCTGGCAGTCGATACTGCCTCTTGTTCTTTTTATTGAGGTGATTGTTTTCTGTCTTGTCATTTTCTCCATAGGAGAATAGATGAATGAGAGAACTAAATGCTAAAAGGGTAACAACGACCCCAGAAAAATGTACACCAAACAAATCAGAAGAGACCTGAAACCAGGGGAAAAGAAAGGGAAAGAAAGAAAAAAGAAAGAAAAAAAGTTAGCAAACAAACAAAAAAAACAGAATATGATCAAATATGATCAGGATGGTGCATAGATCAGTGCCACACACTAGCTTTGGGATGTATTTTGGTCTGTTAGAAGAAAGTGCCGCCCAAAATTTTAAAGAAAGAAAAACATATATTTACAAAAATAAGGGTAAATACAATGAAGGGATGGAATATGACTGTAAAGATGAAAATTATAAAAGATTTTATAAAAGGAATTGATAAGAAATTGGTTGAACAAAGAAAGAAGAGGATTTAAAAAAAATGGAGAGAATGTGATCAGGCAGGAGACTAGAACAAAGCCATACACTAGATATTTAGGGTATATTTTGGTCTGTTAAAAGAAACTGTATCCCAAAATTTTAAAGAGAGAGGAACTTTATATATATATTTGGTGTCTATATATATATATATATGATATATATATATATATATATATATCATATATATATATTTGGTATATATATATCATATATATATATGGTTTATATATATCATATATATATATTTGGTATATATATATATATATATATATATACCAAAAATAAGGTTAACTGCTATGAAAGGATAGAATATGACTCTAAAAATGAAAAATAAAAAAGATTTTTTAAAAAAGAGATTGATAAGATGTTGGTTGAAAAAGGGAAAAAGAAAAATTCAAAAAAAAAAAGAAAAAGAAAAGAAAAGAAAGAAACTTAAAAAAAATTAACTTTGAAAGACTAAAGAATCATGGGAAAAAAGGCATGAATTCTATGTGCAGTATTCCCCTAGCGCTGGCGTTCTGCTGTTCTCATTGACCGGTAAACTTGGTCTTGGGTGGCTGTTCTTGCTTATCTTCTGGGGGAGGGGCCTGTTGTCATGGTTCTCAAATGTCTTTGCCCGATTCGGAATTGCCCTGCCCTTGCGGGGGCCCAGCTAACTAATCTCCTGGGGTTTGTTCTCGGGAGCTTTTGTTCCCTGCAAGCTTTCTGTACAGCATTGGAGGATGAGAGTGAAAATGGTCGCCTCCCAATCTCCGCCCCAGAGGAGCCGAGAACTCGGGGCCCCACTCCTCAGTGCACCCCCAGAGAAAAGGAGTCAATGACTCCCGTCTCCCTGGTCTCCGGCACACTCTGTGCTCACCCGGCCTGTGACCGAGCGTTTCTATCTCTGGCACACAACCCTGTTTGGAGTCTCCAAACCCAGCAGATAACTGCGGTGCACTCCCTCGCCGCTCCTCCTAGGGGAGGAAGGGGAGTCTCCTTGGATCTGCCGCTTGTTGGGTCCCTGCTGGAAGAGCAGTGGCCCGACTGCCGCAGATGACGGTTTATGGCAACCCTGAGCTGAGGGCCCACTCCTCGGCTCTGTCTCTGCAGCCAATTTCGCCGCTCCAGTACCTGGGAGCTCTGCTGCACTCAGGCATCCCCGGTCTTTCTGTGACCCCGAGGGTTCTGAGACCACACTGTCCCAGCGAGGGTTCCACCCCCTGCTTAGCCACTGCAGCGATGTCCCTCAGCAGAGCCGACTTCTAAAAGTTCCGATTTTGTGCTCTGCTGCTCTATCACTTGCCGGTAGCGGCTTATGGAGGCCCCCTCCCCTGCCGTCTATCTTCCCGAATATCGCCTCAGATTCACTTCACATATCTTACCTTCTAGAACGTGGTCACTTTTCTGTTCATAGAGTTGCTGCTATTCTTTTCTTCATCTCCTGTTGAGTTCGTAGGTGTTCAGAATGGTTTGATCCCTATATAGCTGAATTCCTGGAACCAGATGAAATTTAGGTTTCCTACTCCTCCGCCATCTTGCTGCTCCCCTCTGGGACTAAAATCTTAAACACGTGTTTCCTTTAGTTCATGTAGCAATGATGGTTAAAAGTGGGTCAGTACAAAACATTCACAATGATGCTTAAAAACTAGAATTAGAAATCAATGAAGTTATTTTCATCACTCTCTGCTTTTTAATTCTTTCTTGATCTGGCTCATCCCTCATTTTCCAACCTTATTCCTGCTTTACTTCAGCAGTAATGAGCTGCTTGCTTTTTCCTCACACATATTACACAATATTTTTGCTGCCACTATGTCTTTGCTCCTATAGTTTGTTTATACTTACTGCATTCCCATCCTTTTCCTACTTCTCCAGAAGAATCAAGTCATGTATCACCTCCTCCAGAGAGATTTATCTGTCTACTTTCCATACCCCAAACTGGATTTTCCACTCAAAACATATTATGCATATTTGTACCATGGTACTTCTAAATCCTTTTATCAATTTATTTTCTTTCTCTGGACTTTGAGTTTCTGGAGGACCAGGATGGTATCTTATTTATGTTTGTACTCATAACATTTAGTGTAGCATTTAGCACAGAGTTAATATTCAGTAAATATACATTTAAAAAACATATGAGTTTACATATAACATGGGGCTATTATGTTATTTAATGTGCATTGGATGACAACTTTGTTGCATGTTTTATTCGATTACATCAGTTATCTCTCTATATGTATGCTCAGGCTTCATAATTTGTCGCTGATATAGCATGGCTGTCTACTTACAACCTAAAAAATTACTGGAAACACTGCTTACGAGGCACACAGTTTTCTTTTTTCTTTCTTTCTTTTTTTTTTTTTTTTCTTATGTTCAGTTTGCCAGCATATAGTACATCATTGGTTTTCGATGTAGTGTTCAATGATTCATTAGTTGCCTATAACACCCAGTGCTCATCACAACCCGTGCCCTCCTTAGTACCTATCATCCGGTTACATCATCCCTCCACCCCCCTCCCCTCTGTAACCCTCGTTTTGTTTCCCGGAGTCCAGAGTCTCTCATGGTTTGTCTCCCTCTCTGATTTCTTCCCGTTCAGTTTTCCTCCCTTCCCCTGTGGTCCTCCGCACTACTCCTTATGTTCCACATATGAGTGATACCATATGATAGTTGTCTTTCCCTTCTTGACTTATTTCACTTAGCATAATCCCCTCCAGATCTGTCCATGTCAATGCAAATTGTGTGTATTCATCCTTTCTGATGGCTGAGTAGTATTCCATTGTATATTTTTACAACATCTTCTTTATCCATTCATTTATGAAGGACATCTCACCTCCTTCCACATTTTGGCTATTGTGGACATTGCCACTGTGAACATTGGGGTGCATGTGCCCCTTCTTTTCACTACATCTGTATCGTTGGGTAAATACCTAGTAGTGCTATTACTGGGTTGTAGGGTAACTATTTTTAGCATCTTGAGGAATCTCCATACTGTTTTCCAGAGTGGCTGTACCAACTTGCATTCCCACCAACAGTGTAAGAGGGTTCCCCTTTCTCCACAACCTCTCCAACATTTGTTGTTTCCTATCTTGTTAATTTTTGCCATTCTAACTGGTGTAAGGTGGTATCTCATTGTGGTTTTGATTTATATTTCCCTGATGGCTAATGATGTTGAACATTTTTTTATGTGTCTGTTAGCCATTTGTATGTCTTCTTTGTAGAAGTGTCTGTTCATGTCTTCTGCCCATTGCTTGACTTGATTATTTGTTTTTTGGGTGTTGAGTTTGAGAAGATCTTTATAGATCTTGGATACCAGCCCTTTATCTGTAATGTCATTTACAAATATCTTCTCCCATTCTTTGGATTGCCTCTTAGTTTTGTTGACTGTTTACTTTGCTGTGCAAAAGCTTTTTATCTTGATGAAGTCCCGAAAGTTTATTTTGTTTTTATTTCCCTTGCCTTTAGAAACGTGACTTGAAAGAAGCTGCTGTGGCCAATGTCA
Source organism: Phoca vitulina (assembly GCF_004348235.1). Classification (NCBI taxonomy): domain Eukaryota; kingdom Metazoa; phylum Chordata; class Mammalia; order Carnivora; family Phocidae; genus Phoca; species Phoca vitulina. The sequence continues at coordinate 16,699,055 of NW_022589742.1, forward strand.
AAGAGGTTACTGCCTATGTTCTCCTCCAAGATTTTGATGGATTCCTGTCTCACATTGAGGTCTTTGATCCATTTTGAGTTTATCTTTGTGTATGGTGTAAGGGAATGTTCTAGTTTCATTCTCCATGTGGTTGTCCAGTTTTCAAAGGGCAATTTATTGAAGAGACTATCTTTTTTCCCCATTGGCTGTTCTTTCCTGCTTTGTCAAAGATTAGTTGACCATAGAGTTGAACGTCCATATCTGGGCTCTCTATTCTGTTCCATTGATCTATGTGTCTGTTTTTATGCCAATACCATATGGTCTTGATGACTTCAGCTTTGTAATATAGCTTGAAGTCAGGCACTGTGATGCCCCTGGCTTTGGTTTTCTTTTTCAACATTCCCACAGTGATTCAGGGTCTTTTCTGGTGCCATACAAATTTTAGGAATGTTTGTTACAGCTCTGTGAAAAATGTTAATGGTATTTTGATAGACATTGCATTGAAAGTGTAAATTGCTCTGAGCAGCATAGTCATTTTATCATTGTTTATTTTTCCAATCCATGAGCATGGGATGTTTTTCTATCTCTTTGTGTCTTCCTGGATTTCTTTCATAAGTGTTCTGTAGTTTCTAAAGTATAGATCCTTTACCTCTTTGGTTAGGTTTATTCCTAGGTATCTTATGGTTTTTGGAGCTATTGTAAATGGAATTGATTCCTTAATTTCTCTTTCTACAGTTACATTGTTATCATATAGAAAAGCAACTGATTTCTGTCCATTGATTTTTTTTTATCCTGCCACGTTGCTGAATTGCTGTATGAGTTCTAATAACTTGGGGGTAGAGTCTTTGGGTTTCCTTTTATTTTTCTTTTGTATTTAATTTTATTTTAGTATGTTATGTTAGTCACCATATACTACATCATTAGTTTTTGATGTAGTGATCCATAATTCATTGTCTTCGTAAAACACCCAGTGCTCCATGCAGTGCATGCCCTCCTTAATACCCATCACTGGGCTGACACAACCCCCCGCCCCCTTCCCTCCAAAACCCTCAGTTTGTTTCTCAGAGTCCATGGTCTCTCATGGTTTGTCTCCCCCTCCGATCCCCCCCCAATTCATTTTTCCCTTCCTTCTCCTAATGTCCTCCATGCTATTCCTTATGTTCCACAAATAAGTGAAACCATATGATAATTTACTTTCTCTGCTTGACTTATTTCACTTAGCATAATCTCCTCCAGGCCAATCCATGTTGATGTAAAAGTTGGGTATTCATCCCTTCTGATGGCTGAGTAATATTCCATTGTATATATGGACCACATCTTCTTTATCCATTTGTCGTCTATTGAAGGGCATCTTGGCTTTTTCCACAGTTTGGCTATTGTGGACTTTGCTGCTATGAACATTAGGGTGCATATGGCCCTTCTTTTCACTACATCTGTGTCTTTGCGGTAAATACCCAGGAATGCAATTGCTGGGTCATAGGATAGGTCTATTTTTTATTTTTTGAGGCACCTCCACACTGTTTTCCAAAGTGGCTGTACCAACTTCCATTCCTACCAACAGTGTAAGAGGGTTTCCCTTTCTACACAACCTCTCCAACATTTGTTGTTTCTTGCCTAGTCATTTTTTGACATTCCAACTGGTTTAAGGTGTTATCTCAATGTGGTTTTGATTGGAATTTCCCTGATGGCTAATGATGATGAACATTTTTTCATGTGTCTGTTAGCCATTTGTATATCTTCTTTGGAGAAGTGACTGTTCATGTTTTTTGGCCATTTTTTGACTTGATTATTTGTTTTTTGGGTATTGAGTTTGAGAAGTTCTTTATAGATCTTGGATACCAGCCCTTTAACTGTAGTGTCATTTGCAAATATCTTCTCCCATTCTGTGGGTTGCCTTTTTGTTTTGTTGACTGCTTCCTTTGCTGTGCAAAAGCTTTTAGTTCATTTTTGCTTTTGTTTCCCTAGCCTTTGGAAATGTATCTTGAAAGAAGTTGCTGTGGCCAATGTCGAAGAGGTTACTGCGTATGTTCTCCTCTAGGATTTTGATGGATTCCTGTCTCACATTGAGATCTTTCATCCATTTTGAGTTTATCTTTGTGTATGGTGTTAGAGAAAGGTCGAGTTTCATTCTTCTGCATGTGGCTGTGCAATTTTCCCAGCACTATTTATTGAGGAGACTTCTTCCCATTGCATATTTTTTCCTGCTTTGTCAAAGATTATTTGACCATAGAGTTGAGGGTCCATATCTGGGTTCTCTATTCTATTCCATTGGTCTATATGTCTGTTTTTGTGCCAGTACCATGCTGTCTTGGTGATCACTGCTTTGTAATATAGCTTGAAATCAGGCAACGTGATGCCCCCAGCTTTGTTTTTATTTTTCAGCATTTCCTTGGCGATCTGGGGTCTTTTCTGATTCCAGACAAATTTTAGGATTGTTTGTTCCAGCACTTTGAAAAATGTCATTGGAATTTTGATCGGGATGGCATTGAAGGTATAGATTTCTCTGGATAGCATAGACATTTTAACAATGTTTATTCTTCTGATCCATGAGCATGGAATGTTTTTCTATCTTTTTGTGTCTTCTTCAATTTCTTTCAGGAGTGTTCTGTAGTTCCTGAAGTATAGATCCTTTGCCTCTTTGGTTAGGTTTATTCCGTGGTCTCTCATGGTTTTTGGTATCATTGTAAATGGAATCGTTTCTCTAATTTCTCTTTCTACAGTTGCATTGTTAGTGTATAAGAAAGCAACTGATTTCTGTGCATTGATTTTGTATCCTGCCACATTACTGAATTGCTGTATGAGTTCTAGTAATTTGTGGGTGGAGTCTTTTGGATTTTCCACATAAAGTATCATGTCATCTGTGAAGAGAGAGAGTTTGAGTTCTACTTTGATAATTTGAATACGTTTTATTTCTTTTTGTTGTCTGATTGCTGTTGCTAGGACTTCTACTACTATGTTGAAAAAATAGTAGCAAGAGTGGGCATCCTTGACGTGATCCTGATCTTAAGGGAAAGGCTCTCAGCTTTTCCCCATTGAGGATGATATTTGCTGTGGGTTTTTCATAGATGGATTTTATGAAATTCAGGGATGTTCGAGGGAATAGAGGTATCCCTATACTCTGAAGAGTTTTAATCAGGAAAAGATGCTTTATTTTGTCAAATGATTTTCCTGTATCATTTGAGAGGACCACATGGTTTTTCTCTCTCCTCTTCAATGTGTTCTCACATTGATTGATTTGCGAATGTTGAACCACCCTTGCATCCCGGGGATAGATCCCACTTGGTTGTGGTGGATGATCTTTTTAATATATTGTTGGATCCTATTAGCTAGGATTTTATCGAGGATTTTGTAATCCATATTCATCAGGGATATCAGTCTGAAATTCTCCTTTTTGATGGGGTCTTTGCCTGGTTTGGGGATTAAGGTAATGCTGGCCTCATAGAATCAGTTTGGGAGTTTTCCTTCTGTTTCTATTTTTTGAAACAGCTTCAGTAGAATAAGTATTATTTCTTCCTTGAATATTTGGTAGAATTCCCCAGGGAATCCATCAGGCCCTGGACTCTTGTTTTTTGGGAGGTTTTTGATCACTGCTTCAATCTCGTTACTGGTTATTGGCCTATTCAAGTTGTCAATTTCTTCCTGTTTCAGTCTTGGCAACTTATAGGTTTCCAGGAAGGCATCCATTTCATCCAGATTGCTCAGTTTATTGGCATATAGTTGTTGATAATAATTTCTAATAATTTGTTCTATTTCCTTGGTGTTAGTCATGATCTCTCCCCTTTCATTCATAATTTTATTAATTTGTATCCTTTCTCTTTTCTTTTGGATAAGTCTGGCCAGTGGTTTATCGATCTTATTAATTCTTTCAAAGAACCAGCTTCTAGTTTCGTTGATCTGATCTACTGTGTTTCTGGTTTTTAAATCATTGATCTCTGCTCTAATCTTAATTATTTCTCTTCTAATGCATGGCTTAGGCATGCTTTGTTGCTTTTTCTGTAGTTCTTTAAGGTGTAGAGTTAGTTGGTGAATTTGGGATTTTTCTATTTTTTTTTTAGTGTGGCTTGGATGGCTATGTATTTCCCCCTTACGACCGCCTTTGCAGTATCCCATAGGTTTTGGACCGATGTGTTTTCTTTCTCATTGGTTTCCATGAATTGTTTAAGTTCTTCTTTAATTTCCTGGTTGACCCAAACATTCCTGAGCAGAGTGGTCTTTAGCTTCCAAGTGTTTGAATTTCTGCCAAATTTTTTCTTGTGATTGAGTTCCAGTTTTAAAGCATCATGGTCTGAGAATATGCAGGGGATAATCTTAATCTTTTGGTATCAATTGAGACCTGATTTGTGACCCAATATGTGGTCTATTCTGGAGAAAGTTGCATGTGCGCTCGAGTAGAATGAGTATTCTGTTGTTTTAGAGTAGAATGTTCTGTATATATCTATGAGGTCCATCTGGTCCAGTGTGTCATTCAAAGCTCTTGTTTCTTTGTTGATTTTCTGCTTAGGTGATTTGTCTATCGCTGAGAGTGGAGTATTGAGGTCTCCTACAAGTAATGTATTATTATCAATATGACTCTTTATTTTGGTTAACAGTTGGCTTATGTTGATGGCAGCCCCCATGTTCGGGGTGTAGATATTTACAATTGTTATATCTTCTTGTTGGATAGACCCTTTAAGAATGATATAGTGTCCTTCTGCGTCTCTAACTACAGTCTTTAGTTTAAAATCTAATTTGATATAAGAATTGCTACCCCAGCTTTCTTTTGAAGTCTGTTGGCATGGAAGATGCATTTCCATCCCTTCACTTTCAGTCTGTATGTATCTTTAGGTTCAAAATGAGTCTCTTGTTGACAGCATATGGATGGGTCTTTTTTATCCATTCTGCAACCCTGTGCCTTTTTATGGGGGCATTTACGCTGTTTACATTGAGAGTGATTATTGAAAGATATGAATTTATTGTCATCATATTGCCTTTGAAGACCTTGTTTTTATAGATTGTCCCTGTAATTTTCTCTTCTATATCACTCTTGGGGTCTTTCTCCTTTTATTGAAACCCCCTTAATATTTCTTGCAGGGCTGGCTTAGTGGTCACATATTCTTTCAGTTTCTGCCAGTCTTGGAAGCTCTGCATCGCTCCATCCATTCTAAATGACAGCCTTCCCAGATAAAGTATTCTTGGCTGCCTGTTCTTCTCGTTTAGTACCCTCAATATGTCTTGCCAGCCCTTTCTGTCTTGCCATGTCTCTGTGGATAGGTCTGACGTTATTTGGATGTTCCTCCCTTTGTATGTAAGGAATCTTTTCCCCCTAACTGCCCTTAAGATGATTTATTTGGTTCTAAGTTTTGCGAGTTTTACTATTACATGCCGGGGTGTTGCCTGTTTTCCTTGATCTTGGGAGGGGTCCTCTCTGCCTCTAGGACGCGAATGTTTGTTTCATTCCCCAGATTAGGGAAGTTCTCAGCTATGATTTGCTCAAATATATCTTCTAGTCCTCTCTCTCCATCCTCTCAGGGATCCCTATAATGTTGACATTGGAACGTTTCATGGTGTCACTTATTTTCTGATTCTGTTTTCATGGATTTTGAGTTGTTTTTCCCTGGCCTCCTCTTTTCCCTTTTTTCCCTATTAATTGGTCTTCCAGGTCACTAATTTGTTCTTCTACCTTGCTTATCCTAGCTGTTAGATTATCTAGATTAGATTGGATCTCACTGATAGCATTTTTAAGTTCTGCCAATTCAGATTTCATTTCTGCCCTTAGAGACTCTTTGTTGTCATTAATCGATTTCTCAATTGTAGCTATTGTCTTCACAATTGCTACCCTGAATTCCATCCCTGACATCTTGGGTATCCATTTGTAAATCTGTGGCATAAGTCATAATCTCTGAGTCTTTCCTATTTTGTGGGTTCCTCCTCCTAGTCATTCTGTTGAGGGGTGGTTGAGGGAATGTATAGAGTCCACATTATTGACCACAACCCAAGCAAGATGCACCTGCTTTTTAGGGAACTTAGGGTTGCTGGCCTCTTGTCTTCCCAGCCTGTCTTCCAGGGGAGGGGTCTGCTGTGCTGTTACTCAGGCAACCCTGTTTGGGCAGATTGCCCTGACCCTGTGATGGGGGATGGGCTTAGTGAAAATCAGTTTTGGGGGGCTTTTGTTCTCTGGCGGCTTTCCCTGGCATCTTTCTGTGTCTCTTCTGAGAGTCGGAGCAGAAGACACTGTTTCCAGCCCTCCGCCTCAGAGCAGAGAGATCAGTCTGTTCTTCAGTGAGCTCTCCTGGCCACACTATCTCCGTTTCTGTCTGTGCTCCTATAAACTTCAGTGTCCTGGGTTGTGCGCCCCTCAGCAGTGCTCCCAGTCCTCGTCTCTGGGTCAGGGCACGTCTCTGACCTTTGTGCTTCTAAAACCACCAATCACTCCCTGTTCCCACATGCGGCCCCTCTGCTCTGGGTTTCTGTCTGGGGGGCTGCCCTAAAGTCCTTTCCCTATTGCTACTGGTCTGCGAGTCTGTGCCCTGTCCCCAGCCTGGGAGGCTATCACTCACCAGCGGTGTAGGATCCCGATGGCTAGGCTCCCTCCCTCTTCCATTTATCCTCCGATACCTGCCTGTGGAATCATGGCTCCCCGCTTAGTACCTCAAAATCAACCGCCTGCGATATTCTGTTTGTAGAGATCCAGATCTATCTTCTTACATCTCAGGCTGATTTCGTGGGTGTTCAGAGTGGTCTGGTAGATATCCAGCTCAATTCCGGGGACCAGTTGGAATATAGTCTCGTGCTCCTCTGCCATATTTTCCCCTCTTTGAGTCTTTTGGGTTTTCCACATAAAGTATCATGTCATCTATGAAGAAAGAGAGTTTGACTTCTTCTTTGCCAATTTGAATGCCTTCATTTCTTTTTGTTTTCTTTTTTTTTTTTTTTAAGATTTTTTTATTTATTTGACAGAGAGAGAGATAGCGAGAGCAGGAACACAAGCAGGGGGAGTGGAAGAGGGAGAAGCAGGCTTCCCGCTGAGCAGGGAGCCTGACGCGGGGCTCGACCCCAGGACCCTGAGATCACGACCTGAGCCGAAGGCAGACGCGAAACGACTGAGCCACCCAGGCACCCCTCTTTTTGTTTTCTGATTGCTGAGGCTAGGACCTTTAGTACTATGTTGAATAATAATGGTGAGAGTGGGCATCCCTGTCGTGTTCCTGACCTTAAGGGAAAATCTCTCAGCTTTTTCCCATTGAGAATGATATTCACTGTGGGCTTTTTGTAGATGGCTTTCATGATATTGAGGTATGTTCCCTTTATCCCTATATTTTGAAGAATTTTAATCAGATAAGGATGCTATATTTTGTCAAATGCTTTTTCTGCATCAATTGAGAAGATCATATGGTTCTTGTCTTTTCTTTTATTAACATGCTCTATCACATTAATTGATTTGCAAATGTTGAACCACCCTTGCATCCCAGGGAATAAATCCCAACTGGTCATGGTGAATAATCCTTTTAATGTACTGTTGGATCCTATTGGCTAGACTCTTGTTGAGTATTTTGGCATCCATGTTCATCAGGGTTATTGGTCTGTAATTCTCCTTTTTGATGGGGTCTTTGTCTGGTTTTGGGGTCAGGGTAATGCTAGCCTCATAGAATGAGTTTAGAAGTTTTCCTTCTATTTCTATTTTTTGGAAATAGCTTCAGTAGAAAAGGTATTATTTCTTCTTTAAATGTTTGGTAGAATTCCCCTGTGAAGTCATCTGGCTTAGGACTCTTGTTTTTTGGGAGGTTTTTCATTACTGCTTCACTTTCCTTGCTGGTTATTGGTCTGTTCAGGTTGTCTATTTCTTCCTGTTTCAGTCTTTGTAATTTATAAGTTTATAGGAATGCATCCATTTCTTCTAGATTGCTTAATTTGTTGGCATATAGTTGCTGGTAATAATGTCTAATAATTGTTTCTGTGTCCTTGGTGTTAGTTGTGATCTCTCCCCTTCCAGTCATGATTTTATTAATTTGGGTCCTTTCACTTTTCTTTTGGATAAGTCTGGCCAGCAGTTTATCGATCTTATTAATTCTTTCAAAGAACCAACTTCTAGTTTCAGTGATCTGTTCTACTGTTTTTCTGGTTTCTATTTCATTGATCTCTGCTCTAATCTTTATTATTTATGTTCTCCTGCTTGGTTTAGGACTTATTTGCTCTTCTTTCTCCAGGTCTTTAAGTATAAGATTAGCTTATGCAATTGGGATTTTTCTACTTTTTTGAGTGATTCTTGGATGGCTATGTATTTCCCTCTTAGGATCACCTTTGCAGTATCCCATAGGTTTTGTTTTCATTCTCATTAGTTTCAATGAGTTGTTTGAGTTCATCTTTAATTTCCTAGTTGACTCAATCATTCTTTAGCAGGATGTCTTTAACTTCCAAGTGTTTGAGTTACTCCCACATTTCTCCTTGTTGTTGAGTTCCAGTTTCACGGCATTGTGGTTTGAAAATATGCATGGTATAATGTCAATCTTTTGGTATCATTTGATACCTCATTTGTCTTCCAGTATGTGTCTATTCTGGAGAAAGTTCCATGTGTACTTGGGAAGAATGAGTATTCTATTCTTTTAGGATGGGATATTCTGTATATATCTACGAAGTCTATCTGGTCTAATGTGTCCTTCAAAGCTCTTGTTTCTTTGTTGATCTGCTTAGAGGATCTGTCCATTGCTGTGAGTGGAGTGTTTTGGTCTCCTACTTTTCATGTATTATTATCCATATGCTTCTTTATTTTGGTTAATTTGTTTATAAAATTGACTGCTCCCATGTTGGGGGCATAGATATTTACAATTTTTAGAACTTCTTGTTGGATAGACCCCTTTAAGTATGATATAGTGTCCCTCTACTTCCCTTACTACAGTCTTTGGTTTAAAATCTAATTTGTCTGATATGAGAATTGCTACCCCAGGTTTCTTTTGAGGTCTGTTCACATTGTAAATGGTTCTCCATCCCCTCACTTTAAATCTGGAGGTGTCTTTAGGTTCAAAATGAGTCTCTTGTTGACAGCATATGGATGGGTCCTGCTTTTTTATCCAATCTGAAACCCTGTGTCTCTTGATGGCAACATTAAGCCTGTTCATGTTGAGAGTAACTATTGAAAGATTTGAATTTAGTGTCATTGTATTGCCTGTAAATTCCGTGTTTCGATAGGTTTTCTTTTTCTTTCTGGTCAATGTGACTCTTGGGATTTCTCTTTGCTTACAGAATCCCCCTTAATATTTTTTGCAGGGCTGGCTTTGTGGTCACATATTCTTTCAGTTTCCGGGCCTGAAAGCTCTTTATCTGTCCATCCATTCTGAATGACAGTCTTGCTGGTAACGTATTCTTGGCTGCATTTTCTTTTCACTTAGTTCCCTGAATATGTCTTGCCAGCCCTTTCTGGCTTGCCCCATCTCTGTGCACAGGTCTGATGTTATACTGATGTTCTTCCCTCTGTACCTAAGAAATCTCTTTCCTCTAGCTGCTGCCAGGATAGCTTCCTTGGCTCTAAGACTTGTAAGCTTCACTATTACATGTCAGGGTGTTGATTTATTTTTATTGATTTTGGGAGAGGTCTTCTCTGTCTCTTGGACATGAATGCTTGTTTCCTTCCCCAGATTAGGGAAGTTCTCAGCTATGATTTGCTCAAATATACCTTCTAGTCCTCTCTCTCTCTCCATCCCCTTAGGGATCCCAGTAATTCTGACATTGGAACATTTCATGGCATCATTGATCTCTCTAAGTATATTTGCATCACTACTAGCTGCCTATCCCTATCTTCTTTAGCTTCCTTCCTTTCTATCAGCTTATCTTTTAGGTCACTAATTCGTTCTTCTGCTTCATTTACCCTGGCTATTAGAATATCCAGTTTAGATTGCATTTCATTCATAGCATTTTTAAGTTCAGCCTGATTGGATCTCATTTCTGCCCTTAGAGACTTCATGATTGCTATCCTGAAGTCTATCTCTGTCTTCTTGCTTATATCCATATCCATTAGTTCTGTGGCAGAGGACACTGTCTCTGGTTCTTTTCTTTGTTGGGAGTTCCTCTTCCTAGTCATTCTGTTGTGGTATGGTTGAGTGAATGGACCAAGTCCAAAATATCAGTCACAACCCAAGCTATATGCACCCTAGAAAAATCCGGAGTGGTCAGACACCACCATTGAGAAAACAGAGCCAAAATGAAACATAAGAGTAAAATTAAAAAATTGAAAAATTCTTTAAAAATTAAAAAATAAAATAAAATAAAGGGGGGAGGGGGGCTATAATCTCTCAGTGTGGACAAAGTAGGGTGTTTCGGTTGTTCCTGGGTGTATTTTAGTCTCTGTGTTAGAGGACACTATGTCCCAAAATTACTAGGAAAGTAGAACTGGTATATATTAAAAGGTAAAACTGAGTAGAGTGAAACACAGGCTAAAATAAAGCATATATCTATAAAAAAATATAGGTGTGTAAAAATACAAGTTCAAAAAGTGACTATGAAAAATGAGTTGGTATAATAGACATCTAGTTGAAATGAGGAGAAAGTATAAAGAAAAATATGGTGGGGGAAACATCATGAGAAAAGGAAAAAAAAGAGAAAAGAAAAGGAGAATTACATCTGAAAGATAAACAGGTAATGAGGCCATACCTGGAGCTCAATATACAATTTTCCCCTAGCATTAGGATTTTACAGTCTTAGAGGATGCAAAGGATTGTTATCCACCTGTTCTTCCAGCCTGTCTTCTCAGGGAGGGGCCTGCTGAGCTGTTTCTCAGGTAACCCTGCCTGTGTGGAGTTTCCCCACCCGCTGTCAGGGGGATGGGCTCAGTGGAAACAGGACTTCTTTTTGGCTTTTGTTCCCCGGAGCCTTTCTGTGCCTTTTCAGGGGATCAGAGCAAAAATGGCTGCATTCAAACCTCTGGCCCAAAGCAAAAAATTTGCAGTCTGCCCTCTTTAATAAACTCTCCAGGACAAACAGTCTGCACTTCTGCTTGTGTCTCTGAAAACTGCAATCTCCCATGGTGTGCGCCCATAGCCACTCTCTCAGAAGTGTTTTCAGGGGTCCGGGAGTGCCTCTGCCCTCTGTGATTTTAAAATCTCAAGAGGCTGTGAGCTTGCGTGCACCTGAAGCTCTGGGATCAGGTCTGGGTTCCACCCTAAAGCCGTTTCCAGGCCATTACTGCTCTGCAAGTTTTTGCCCAGTCACAAGTGCAGGTTTCAGATTTTTTCAGGCTGTTCAAGGGAATAGCAGATATTGACCCACCCGGTTCATGGTTTCTGGCGATCCGAGCTGAGGGTCTCTTCCTGGGCTTGCTGACCATAACCTGCTTCCTGGCTCCAGTGCTCAGGCCCTCTACCATTTTAGGAATCTCCTTTTGCTCTGTGGTCCCTCATAACCTGAGACCACATGCCCTACCTAGAATTCTGCCTTTTCATTTCCAGAGCCCCCTTTCAGAGAGGCATATCTCTCCCTAGAGCAGACTTCTAAGGGTTCCAATTTTGTGCTCTGGTGTTATGGTGTTATAGCACTTTCCATGTATCAGCTTATGGTGGCTCCCTCCCCCTTCTGTTTATCTTCTGATATCTCCCCGTAGTTTCATGACTCTGCATGGTTTACCTTGCCAAAGGCCATCGCTTTTCTGCTTGTAGAGATCCAGATATATATTCTTACATCTCAGGCTGATTTCATGGGTGTTCAAAATGGTTCATAGCTATCCAGCTAAATTCCAGGGGACCAGTTGAAATGGGGTGCCCTTCTCCTCTGCCATCTTGCCTTCCTCTCTCCACACGTTTTTCTTCATAGTTTTTTTGTTCCTTAACCTCTAGGGATTTCTGAATTGCTGTATACTATCTAGTTTGGAACAAAATCCCAAAGAATGCAGTCTCCTGCAAAACAAGTTAAAAATAAATATATAATATTTCAATGGCCATATTTCATTATATAAGTGAAAATCAATTTACCTGACCTCCTATCACCAGTAACTCTCCATTAACTGGTTCCTTTCCACAGTCTATTCAAACAGAACTGATGTTCATAACATGAGCCCTGAGACCCTGTGGCTTCATGAAGTGCCTTCTGAATCATCAAAAGAAAATTCAAGCCTTATTCAGTCATTTTGCAGTGTAGAATATGTTTTCTCTTCTTGCTCTTTGAATGTTGTCTCATGCAGAATGGTAATTATCAAGTAGAATCTTAGATTAACCGCATCCCTTGACCATGCTAGCAAACAGATTTCTTTAAACAAATCTGATGACAGTAATTGCATTATTGTGTAGAATTTAAATAACACATGAAGTATGATTTCTCTCTTTAAAGTTAGGAATGTAGATGCTGCTTCTTTTCTTTCAGAGAAAATTATTATTATTATTATTATTTTAAAGATTTTATTTATTTGAGAGAGAGAGAATGAGAGAGAGAGCACATGAGAGGGGGGAGGGTCAGAGGGCGAAGCAGACTCCCTGCCGAGCAGGGAGCCCAATGCGGGGCTTGATCCAGGGACTCCAGGATCATGACCTGAGCCTAAGGCAGTCGCTTAACCAACTGAGCCACCCAGGTGCCCATCAGAGAGAATTATTTTAAGGATTAATTAAATGATACCTGAATCATACTTCTGGCCTTATTGCTAGATAAGTGCAGTACCACCAAGTGAAGCAGGTGTCACTTCTAGTCAACAGTGAAAAAATCTTAGTTTTCATGTAGTGATACAGATATTTTTCCTCTTATAGTTAAGGTAGACATTCTCTTGCTTCAGTTGGATATAGATTTTTGGATTTGTGTCTTGCAATATATGCTTTTCCTTGGCTTGTGACTAGCATTATATTATATTGTACCTTGGTGTGAAATGAATACTTCCTAATTAAATGAGCATGACTCCAGATAACATGTTAATGTCATTTTTTGGGGAGATTGATTCTTTCCTTCTAGGCAATATGTTCATATATGGTAACTGTAACATTAAATCTTAAAATAGGCTTTTTTGGCTTAGGTGTCCAGTTCTTCCCAGCCAGCTGAGCCCAAGGGATAATTTAAACCAAGCTGCAGGTGCCCACCTCTGGTGAGAGCAGTTTTAAAAGAATGGTATGGCTGACACCTCATGTAATATCTACTAAGGTTCCACAGTGCACACAGAATAAGCTAAACAGATTTTCTTTACTGGGAAACTGAGATCAGGACCGAGGGCCTAACTAGTCTCTTTTGGACACTCAAACTAGGATATCATATGAGGCTGGTGCTGGAGTGGCCTAGTTTTGGCTATGTACACATAGAGGAATAGAGAAAGCCAAGAGGAAGAGAATGAGAGAATGAGGGCAGGGGGAAGAAAGAAGAAAGAAAGAATGAGTTTGTGTTTTGGGCTGAATGTGTTCCCCCAAATTCCTATGTTGAAGACCTAACTCCCAATGTTATGGAATTTGGAAGTGGAGCCTTTGGGAGATAATTAGGTTTAAATGAGGCCATAAGGGTGGACCCCATGATGGGATTAGTATCATCATAGGAAGAGGAAGAGACCAGAGCTCACCACTGTCTCTCTCCACCATGTGAGGACAGAGTGAGAAGAAGGCAGATATCTACAAACAAGGAAGAGGGCCTTCACTAGGAACCAAATTTGCCAGTACCTTGGTCTTGGACATCACAGTCTCCAGAACTGTTAGAAATAAATGTTGCTTAAGCTACCCAGTCTATGGTGTTTTGTTACAGCAGCCCAAGCTGATGGGGGGGGGGGGGGGGGGGAGAGAGAGAGAGAGAGAAGCAGAGAAGCAGAGAAGCAGAGAGATCAAAAGACAAAAGACCATTTGGCCCCAAAGGAAAAGAGGTGGATAAAGGGTGCCTTTGTTCTGATTAGCCTTGCAGTTTTTGGTTCCAGGTCCTCATGAAATCTCCCTAACTTAAGGCCTATGACATACTCCTATATTCTTCTAATAAATTCCAGCACCTTTTTTTGTCTTGGCAAGTTTAATTGACTTTTTAGTACTTGATTCCATATGAACTCTAAATAGGATAGGCACTTGATTTATATGAAAAAAAGCAAAAACAAAATGATATTTAAAACTAAAACTGGATGGATATTTTATATTGGAAGTTTTCCTAGTATTAACAAGGATCATAAAAATAACTGACCTTTATGTATGGACAATTTTGTGGAAAACACCAAGATAAAATATTCAATTTCCTTTTCTACCTTAACATTATTGAGAATTATGTTGTTTTTTCAATATTTTTTGAGATTGGAGCATCTTCAATCTAAATGCTGTGGGACAGTACATTATATGAATACACACACATACCACATTACCCCATTTACATTCTTAGTGAAGATATTTAAAGGTCATGTTGCCTTTATGATTTTAACACACTGTTGCTAGACTGCTGATCTTTAATTAAAAGGTCAGCTCTCTCATCTTCCTTTGATGACTTATGATTATTTCCATTACCAACGAGCTGAATTTGTATTATTTAATAAAGCTAGATTTAAATAATTATTTAATTTCTAGATATGTGGAAAGATTTCTTAAGGCTAAGTTATAGTTAAAATATTCCATTTTGTTCAAATACTTCCTTCATTAATAGCATTGTTATAAATCTCTGAGGAATAGTTTGATCAGCACCTTTTCTCTCACCACTTTGGCCTCTTGAAAGCCATATCATCTTGAATTTCTTAGTTCTTAGAACCAAGACTGAAGCCACATTTGACCTTGCTGCCCAACCCATTCCCTTGAAGCAGCATTTCACTTCCCAGGCCCACCCAAGAATCTAATGCCTTCAGACTCCTTTTGGCTACTGGATGTGCTATCTTCTCTAAACTCTGCTCTCTTCCCAAATCTCACTATTTACCACTTGCTACCCCATATCCTCATGCAAAAATATACTGAGTGATTGAAGTCTTATCCTATAGGAGCTCTGTTTTATCTGCTGTGATCCTGTGGTAAATCAATTCTCATATGGTGTCCACAATTACAGATGAACAGATTCTTCTACCATGGTACAACTGAAATTGAAATTGGAATGAAATTCCAGTCTCACAGGCATGCAATGACTTAACCCATAGAAATTAATAATAATGAAAACTTGGGGATTTGGGGTATGAGGTAGGCCAAGGTGGGTTCCTATAGGATTTCCCACTTAACATGGTAGAAGGCTCTCTCTTCTTTGAATCCTGGTGTGGAATCTGGGAGACAAAGACAGAAGTGACCTCATAGTAGTACAGGAAGAAGAATAGAGATGGAACAGTTGGATATACTATTTTATTCTACTTTGATACTCTAGTGAGGTCTTTGTTCTGTGTTATAATTTCATTCACTCATTTATTCAACAAATGGCTTTACTGAGCATCTACCCTATTGTGCTAGGCATAATGCTAGCTGCTGGGCATACAATGATGGTTAAAACACACAGTTTGCCCTCAAGGAGTATGCAGCTATGGCTAGGGAGAGAAAGAAAAAATATACATACATTTTCATGTTATCACATTATGTTATCATTGCTATTGATAAGAAAAACATAGAAAAGGGGCAGCTCATCTATACCTGGGTATTCAGGGAAGGCTTCTAAACAAAGTGATCTCTAAGAGAAGCTTTACAAGATGAGGAGGAGTTAGCCTGGTGAAGTGTGTGTATTTGTATGTGTGTGTGCGTGCATGTGTGTGTGTGTGTGTGCATGTGTGTGTGTGTGAGGGAGAGAGAGGGGAGAGAAGGAGAGAGAGAGAAGTGTAAAAGGTATGTTGAAGGTGGGGCAAGAGGGAGAAAAGAATGTGCAGAGGCTTTGAGCTCTTTTAGGGAATTGAAATTAATTTGGCAAGGTGGGAGCATAGACTATAAGGGTAGGGATAAGCAATAAAAGAAGCTGAAAAGAAAAGCAGGGCCCAGAATGTGAAAGGCTTTTTATGCCATTCTAGAGGGTCTGAACATTATCCTGAGGATAATGGGGAACTTTTGAGAAGTTTTAAAGCAGGAAAGTTATATCATCATTTTATTTTTGAAAAGTCTTTGGGTGTTGAATATGGAATGGATTTGGTGGGGCAAAGGAAAATTCTGGGAAACTAGGTAGAAGGCTGTTTCAGTTGTCTAGGTGATGGCAGTGGCAATAGGGATGGAGGAAAGTGAATTGACTCACAATATATTAGAGCTGAAGTGTAGACTTTGAGACCATCTCTATCCAATGTCTACACAAATAAGTAGCACAGAGTAGATTTTCAATTAATATTTGATGAATGAATGAATCAAGGTGGCTAGGTGAAGTCTAGGTATATACCAAAGCCTGTGTGGGAATGAGTGTATATAGGGAGAGATCTAAGTATTAAGTATATAAGAGGAGAGGACTTAGGACTAAGCCTTGGGTTCTGCTCATGTTTACAGAAGGAAAAAGCCAATGAAAAAGCTGAAGAAGAAGTGACAAAGGAATAGGATGAGCGCTATAGAGAAAAAAAAAGAAGGGAATTGAGGTTGAGGAAGTAGAGATAGCAAATATAGCTTTTTTCCCCCAAGGTGTTTGGTAGTTTGAGGTATATGAGAAATAGGAATCAAGGTATAAAATGGCCCATCTGAGGAAGGGTTATTTTTATTTTTTATTTATTTTTAATTTCTTATTTACATTCAATTTAGTTAACATATAGTGAAGGTTTTTTTTTTATTTTTAAAAGATTTTATTTATTTATTTGACAGAGAGAGAGAGAGTGAGCACAAGCAGGCAGAACGGCAGGCAGAGGGAGAGGGAGAAGCGGACTCCCCAGTGAGCAGAGAGCCCAATGTGGGGCTTGATCCCAGGACCCTGGGATCATGACCTGAGCTGAAAGCAGACGCTTAACCAACTGAGCCACCCAGGCACCCCATGAAGGTTATTTTTAATGAGTGAAGACATGAGCACTTTTTAAATTCAAAAATCAAAGGAAAGAAACCAGAACCAAAAGAAGGCAGAGCTAGGTGGCAGAGACAAGTTAGATAGGAGGGGGCAAGAGTATTATGGTAGGCAGAATAATGAACCTCCCCCAAGATCCACATCCTATTCCCTGAAACCTGTGAATGTGTACCTTACCTGGAAGAAAGGGCTTTGCAGATGTGATTAAGTGAAGGACCTTGAGATGGAAAGATTATCCTGGATTATTAGGGTTGAACCCAATGTCATCACAAGGGGCCTTAGGAGAAGGAGATGTGATGAGGAAAGCAGTGCCTTAGGGTCAGAAAAAAATGTGAAGATTCTACCCTGCTGGCTTTGAAAATAGAGGAGGTGGGGGTTGCCTGTGTGGCTCAGTTAAGCATCTGACTCTTGATTTTCGGCTCAGGTCATGATCTCAGGGTCATGATCTCAGGGTTGTGAGATTGAGCCCCATGTCAGACTCCGTGCTCAGTGAGGAGTCTGCTTGAGATTCTCTCTTCCTCTCCCTCTGTCTCTCCCCCACTCTCTCTCAAATAAATAAATCTAAAAAAAAAAAAGAAAAAAGAGGAGGTCGGTAAGAACCAATGCATGTAGGTGGCTTCTAGAAACTGGAAAAGACAAGGCAATGAATTTTCCCCTAGAGCATTTAGAGGAAAACACAGCCCTGCCAACACTGTGATTTCGGCCTAGTGAGACCTGTGTTGGACTTCTGACCTCTAGAACAGTAAGATAATAATTTTGTATTAAACCACTAAGTAGCTTGTTGCAGCAGCAATAGAAAACTAATATATTGGGGCACCTGGGTGGCTCAGATGGTTAAATGTCTGCCTTCGGCTCAGGACGTGATCTCCAGGTCCTGGGATTGAGCCTCATGTCTGGCTCCCAGCTCAGTGGGGAGTCTGCTTCTCCCGCTCCCGCTGCCTCTCCCCTTACTTGTGCTCTTTCTGTCTCTCAAATGAATAAATAAAATCTTAAAAAAAAAAAAAAAGAAAACATACAGGCACCATTGGAGCTATGTGCCTTGAAAAGAGGACTACATCTTCTTGTGAGACTGGAGAAAACACAGAGTGAATAATGCAACAGGGAGAGTTTTGGGTATAAGGAGTAAAAGGGCAGTGAGTTTATATGTATCCAGACAGGCTCTTTCATAAATACTAGAAGTTGAACTGAATGGATCAGGACTAGTTAACTCAGACCTAAATGTCAAAAGCAGGCATTATACATCTTTGGTTGTGATCGTTATAATATGGATTGGTTCTGTTTCAAGTAAACATAATATATAATGATTGGAATATTCCAAATAGATCGCTCATACTGCTCAGAAGGATTACTTTTTAAACTGTAGATTTTCCACTTGAAACTTCATGAGGCAATGAATACACATGTGTTTTTTATGATTATTTCCCATGCCTAGCACAGTGCCTGGCATATTACATGTGTCCAATAAATATTTGCTACATGAATGAATAAAAGGAGATGCTTTACCATAGGGAGTCTCCAACATATTAAGAAACATTTAATACAAATTTTATTTCCACACAAATTTTCATGAAGATGGATTTTTTTTCCAGTTTTATTGAGAAATAATTGACATACATTATTGTATAAGTTTAAGGCATATAGCACGATGGTTTGATGTATGTATATTGTGAAATGATTGCCAAATAGGTTCAGCTATCATCCATCTTCTCGTATACATAAAATAAAAAGAAAGAAAGCAAAGAGAAAGATATTTTCCTTGTGCTGAGGACTCTTAGGATTTATTAACAACATTCCTATATCATACAATAGTGTTAGCTATAGTCATCATGTTATATATTATGTCCAGGGGACTTACCTTATAATTGGAAGTTTGTACCTTTTTACCACTTTCCTCCAGTTCCCTTTCTCCCCAACCTCCACCTCTGGTAACTATAAATCTGATCACTTTTTCTATGAGTTTGTTTTTTATTTTCTGTTTTGTTTGTTTGTTTTTAGATTCCACATATGAATGAGATTATACAGTATTTGTTTTTTCTGACTTATTTCACTTAACATAATGCCTTCAAGGTCTATCCATGTTGTCACCAATAGTAGTATTTCCTTATATTTTTTATGGCTGAAAAATGTTTGTGTGTATGTATATACATACATACACACACATACACATACCATAACTTGTTTATCCATTCATCCATCAGTGGACACTTAGGTTGTTTGCATGTTTTGGCTATTGTAAATAATGCTGCTATGAGCACAGGTGTGCAGATATATTTTTGAGTTAGTGTTTTCATTTCCTTTGGATATATTCCCAGAAGTGGGATTGTTGGATCATATAGTAGTTCTATTTTTAATTTTTTGAGGATCATCCTAACTTCTCCATTGTGGCTATACCAACTTATAATCCTACTGACAGTGCACAAGGGTCCACTTTCTCCACATCCATACCAGCATTTGTTATCTCTTGCCTTTTTGATGATGGCCATTCTAGCAGGCATGAGGTGATATCTCATTGTGGTTTTAATTTGTATTTCCCTAATGACTAGTGGTGTTGAGCATCTTTTCATGTACTTCTTGGCCTTTCATATATCTTATTTGGAGAAATGTCTATTCAGGTCTTTTGCTCGTTTTTTAATTGGATTATTTGGATTTTTTTTTGTTGTTGAGTTGTAGGATTTCCTTATATATTTTGGATATTAACCCCTTATCAGACATATGGTTTGCAAATATTTTTTCTCATTCTGTAGGTTGTCTTTGCACTTTGTTGATGATTTCTTTTTGCTGTGCAGAAGCTTTTTAGTTTGATATCGTTCCACATTATTTTTAATTTTGTTGCTTGTGCTTTAGTTTTCATATCAAAAACATTATTACCAAGACCATGTCAAGGAGCTTTATTCCTGTGTTTTCTATTAAGAGTTTCATGGTTTCTGGTAATAAATTTAAGTATTTAACCAATTTTGTATTAATTTTTATGAGTGGTTAAGATATGGGTCCAGCTTCATTCGTTTATATGTGAATATCTAATTATGCCAGCACCATTTATTGAAAAGACTGTCTTTTCTCCATTGAGTATTCTTGGCTCCCTTGTCAAATATTAGTTGGCCAGATATGCTTGGGTTTATTTCTGAGCTCTAGATTCTGTTCTGTTGGTCTATTTGTCTGTTTTTATGCCAGTATAAGACTTTTTAATGATTATAGTTTTATAGTATAGCCTGAAATCAGAAAATGTGATGTCTTTTACTTTGTTTTTCTTTCTCATGATTTCTGCTATTTGGGATCTTTTGTGGTTCCATATAGATTTCAGGATTTTTTTTCTACTTCTGTAAAAAATGCCATTGGAATCTTGATAGGGATTGCATTGAATCTTTAGATGGCTTTAGGTAATATGGACATTTTAACAATATTAATTCTTCCAATCCATGAACACAAAATACTTTTCCATTTATTTGTGTCTTCTTCAATTTTGAAGATAGGTTTTGCATAAAGAGAGAGATGCCAGCAATTGGATTTATCATTTATTCAACATAATGGGCATTTTGGGCTTTTGCTCTCTGCTCTAGGGATAGAGGATACAGCAGTGAACAAAACCAAGTGTTTGCTTTCATACAATGTTTAGTATTTTATTTTATTATTTTTTATTTTTTTTTAAGATTTTATTTATTTATTTGACAGGGAGAGACACAGAGAGAGAGGGAACACAAGCAGGGGGAGTGGGAGAGGGAGAAGCAGTCTTCCCACTGAGCAGGGAGCCCAATGTGGGGCTCGATCCCAGGACCCTGGGATCATGACCTGAGCCAAAGGCAGACGCTTAATGACTGAGCCACCCAGGTGCCCCACAATGTTTAGTATTTTAAGGGGAGACAGATAGTAAGTAGATACACTATGGATTCACAAGTACTTCTGTACCTCCCACAGGGAGATGACATTATTTATCCAATACTAATAGGATGTGAGCTCTGAGTGATTTAAAAAAAAAATGGGTTTGCAGTCATCTATATTTTTATCTAGTTCCCCTTTTTATTAGGTTCTACCAAAGGGTGGTTATTTGATAGAATGAACACATTCTGAGTACCAAGTTCTGTGCTAGGTTCTCTCTATCTCTCATCTACCCACCTAAAATGTACGTACTATTTCCTATTTTAAGATGAAGTTAAAAGTGGTTTACATACATTATTTTCTATTATCCCCATTTTACACATGAAAAAATGGTCTCAGAGATGTAGGGTAATTCACAAGAACACATGGTGAGTAAATAGTAGAAACAGGATTTGAATGCTTGCTTATCACCAGAAACTATTATACACGAACTATCAGACCACTGTGTTTAGCCCAATTAAAATTAAAAACATGACCTAAACTTCTTTTTTAAAAAAGATCTATTTATTTATTTGAGAGAGAGAGAGAGCAAGGGGGAGGGCACGGGGAGAGGGAGAGAAAGAATCTCAAGCAGACTCTGTGTTGAGTGTGGAGCACAACACGGGGCTCAATCTCAGGACCCCGAGATCATGACCTGAATTGAAATCAAGAGTCAGATGCTTAACTGACTATGCCACCCAGGCACCATGACCTAAACTTCTTTACTCCTATATTTTAGCAAGTTACAGTAAAAGGC
Organism: Phoca vitulina; assembly: GCF_004348235.1. NCBI lineage: Eukaryota > Metazoa > Chordata > Mammalia > Carnivora > Phocidae > Phoca > Phoca vitulina. The sequence continues at coordinate 16,720,464 of NW_022589742.1, forward strand.
TCTTGAGTTTTCAGTTTTAATTGGAGTTATAATTAGGCACTATATAACATAATACTGCTGTGAAGGAAGGCTTTGATTCACTAAACCAAATGTTTTGAGGGAGTGGCAGTTATTGGAGGTCTAAAGGAGCACCAGTGCTGTTGAGGCCAAGTCTACCAATGTGCTAACTAGTGTGTGCATCTAGAGGATATTTCTTAAAAGTGTCTTACTGAGCCATACCTTTCTCTGGGTCTCCCTTCCCCTGTCACAAATTTTACTTTTGCTTTCACTTACTGACTTTCTGGATTTCACAATGTCATTAATTGCCTGGCCCAAGTCCCTGCTGCAGTGCTGTGATTGAAGAAGCATTACAATCTGTCCCTGGTCATGAGGAGGGGCTGGGCCTCAGGGGTGGGAGGTAGCACGCTGCTTTTAATTAACTACAGATGATTTCCCATAACCTAGATGCAGTTCCGGAGTGTTGCAGCTCAGATCATTTGAATAACAGCCTGCATTGATTGAGAGCTCCCATCCCCTGATGGGAGTCTGTCTAGTTTGAGCTAAAGAAGCTGATGTGATTAAGTGTGGGGTTTTTGATTAGGTGGACTTTGACAAGGCTTATTTGATTGTGTCAAGCTGGGGTTTCTTGAGGAATTGCCTCTGTCTTGAAATTGAACCACAACTTGACATGTCTGGGAACTTGGGATTTCTGGGCTGTGAGGCCGAAGGAATTAATTTTAATTGGCTAAATGTAAAGACTGAGGGATTCAGAATACCATGCAAGCCCCCATTATCTCAAACAACCATTTGTTTTCTTATCATGGACCCTAATTTCAATGATATTCACAGGCTCGGCAGATCATTTTAATCTTTGCACTGGGTCTGAGAATTACAAATGTACCCAGCCAGAGAAGTTCCTTGGCTTCACCCTACAGGGTTCATACTGGAGCCATGTTTTACTCAAACATCCTTAATAGAGCCTCTAGGCAGGACATCTGCAGCAAGGCAATGGAGAGAGTAAGGGAGGTCAAAGTGGGCTTAATGTTTACATCAGGTGCAACTAATTATTAATTTCACTAAATGCTGTAACGTTCTGTCCTTTCTGGGTAGTGAAAACCTATGGGGCCTATCAGAAAGATCAAGTTCAGTAGTTCCTTAATTACTGCAAGGCTTCATCTTACTGGCATTTCAAAAGAATTCCCAGGCTACCTCCCCTATTAAAGTCAGGGGAGTCTTAACATTGTGGGGAATGGAGTATCCATATGCATATATTTCTTATGTTTGAATGTTGCTGAACATTTAACCTTATATATAAGAACACAGTTGTACATATTTCTTATGTTCATTTAGTGTTTAACTTCTGACAGGGCAGTTCGGATAGTTTGGGAAAGAGGGGGACTCTCTGAGATAAGGGAAATTGATCTCATATTGTAGGCCCCTTTATTTTGGGCAACAGGTTATTAATGTCCACCTCAAAGCTCTTAGATGGACCCAGCTTTCCATTGAACTAATTCCACAATGGCTTTCCAGCCTTCCATCACCAATAGCATCTTGCTAATGACACAGAGCCTTAAACCTGTTTTTTTAAGGCATGAATATCTGTTGAATGAGAGCTATTTTTGAAGAGAAGCAGACGTAATACTCAAACTCAGTTCTTTGGGTGATTCTATAGTAATTGTATGCCAGATCTATATGTCTCCCCCCTCTTCTGCTACCAACTTATAAAAGGCAAGTGTCTAAAGTAACACAAAAGCTTCAATGACCCATCCAGCCTAGAATTTCACCAGTAACCATGTCAGCAAAGTATAGTGAGACACCATGGTTACTTGCGTGATGCTCTCCTAGTATTTCTAATTTCCTGAAATTTAGGAGAAACAGCCAGCCAGACGTACACTCTCTTCCATGCTTCCCTGGTCACAGCATCTTCCTTATGAATTAAAATTAAGAAAGATTAATTAGTTTGCTGCTGTAGAGCATGTGGAATATGGCTGCTCCCACGATGCATGTAGAGAGGGTGCTATAGGCCTATGATTCATTGCTCTGTCAGCAGTGTGAGATACACTGTATGAAAATGCCATATAAATGCAAATACAAATACAAACACCACTTTCCCCTGTTGGCTAGAGATAAGGTGCTCATCCAGATGAGACATTAAGATTTAAAAGCAGAAAAGTATAGCTGGGAGTGAAAAAATACACAATTACTCCTCAAAGTTTCCTTTTTAAGAAAGTCAGTAAGGTGCTTGTTGTCCCCCTCCCCCAACCAATGACAGTTATTCACACAACCTAAATGGGTAGGCCATAGTCAGAAACAATGAATTTGTGATTAATTCAATCAGGAAGTGGAGAAATTCAGAAATAGGATTGGGAGATGGGTGATTTAATGTACAAAAGGAGGTTATTTTCCCCAGAGGTGAGCAGCTTACAACCAAGTTGCCCCTGATGTGGGCTTTAGACATTGACTTAATAATGAATTTGGGTCTTAATTTTATAATCCCTTACATTCTTAAAGTGCTTTGGATGGAAGGGGGAAAAAAAGCAACAAAGCAGCCCAGTGAAGTTCCCTGCCATTTGCTTGGCATTTTCTTCCTAAGGAGAAGAGGGGTTTGCAGAGAACCATTTTCTCAGTTGTGCTTCCTGATTATGTTTCAGCTTGATGGTTTACTGTTGATATATGAAGAGATGTCTTAAGATGAATGTGAAAGAAGAATGAATAATGGAATTATGGAATTTTAGAGCTGCAGTGGGCCTTAGAGGATTTTATCACTATTCCAGAATGAAAATTTAGCCAGACTCTGTCAATAGTGAAACTTTCATTCCAATCAGCATTCTTGTATAAGAGCCTGAAAAGTCCCATTTGGGTTTCATCTAGTCTAGAATTACAAAAACTGGGACCCCAAACCAAAAGATGTCTTGGGGGCAGACCTGCTTGTCCTTCCTGACATCATCCTCAAAGCTAAGGAATCTCCTAAGCAACACACATTTCCCTTTATAACCTTTTTGAAAGATGACACTTAATTATTGAAACTCTTCTTGAACCACTTTATATTACCTGCCTGCCCCCTGTCTTGGAGCACTGTGTTCATGACAACTTCAGTTTATTGGTTCCAAAGCTATTTTTGTAGAGTATCACATTTGGAATGTGGCCAGGTAGCTTAGTTTTAAACTTTTGGGAATATGTGTCTTTCCTTTTAGACTCATAAGCAAGAAAACCATTGTCAACAATGTCATTCAGATGATCTTAGTGTTGTCACTTTTCTCTGTTTAATACTTGCAGTGGCTTCTAATTGTCTACTGTATCTAAGGAACATTGGTCAATTTGGCATGCAGAACCTGCCACTAATTTAATTGTTGATCATTTATATCAGGGCTCAGCAAACTTTGGCCCATGGGCTGGTCACCTGTTTTTACAAATAAAGTTTTATTGGAATACAGCCATGCTCTTGTTTATATATTATCTTTGGCTCTTTTCCCACCACAACAGTGTAGTTGCAACAGAGATTTTGGCCCACCCTATGAAGACAAAAATATTTAAAATGTAGTCATTTACAGAAAAAGGTTGATAACATCTGGTCTGTATCACTGGTTTTTAATTAGAGATGTACAACACAATCATAGGAGGAACTTTTTAAAAATACAGATTGCTAGAACCATACCTTGATTCTATTAAATAAGAACATTCCCCTATGTTTATTGCAGCATTATTTAAAATAGCCAAAAATAGCAATAACCTAAGTTTCCATCAATAGATGAATGGATAAAGATGTACACAGTCAATTGAATATTAGTCATAAGAAAGGATGAGATCATACCATTTACAAACATGGATGGACCTAGAGGGTATTATGTTAAGTGAAATAAATCAGACTGAGTAAGACAAATAGCATATGCTTTCACTCATACATGGAATCTAAAAAACAACATAAATGAGTAAGTAAACAAACAAAAAGCAGAATCAGACCTGTAAATACAGAGAAGAAAATTATGGTTGCCACAGGGAAGGGGGGGAGGGGTATAGGCAAAATGTGTAAAGGGGAGTGGGACATATAGGCTTCCAGTTATGGAATGAATAAGTCATGGGAATAAAAGGCACAGCATAGGGATTACAGTTAATGATATTGTAATAGCATTGTATGGTGACAGATGGTAGCTACACTTGTGGTGAGCATAGCATAGCATATAGAGAAGTTGATCACTATGTTGTACACCTGAAATTAATGTAACATTGTGTGTCAAACATACAAAAAAATTTTTTTTCAAAAATGGACATTCATGGGTGGTACTTGGGCTTGGTGTTTTGAAAAAATAAAGTCCCAGGTGATATTGATATACCTCAGGTAGGAAGTACTGTTTTCTATGAACATTTCAACTTATAACAAAAGCCTATGGGTACAGTTTGCATTGCATTAAAAATAACAACAGAAATTTCACTAATTCTTGCCAAATTAATGACATAGGATCTTCATATCCCTTCCAAAGTCATACCTAAGATATTGTTGGGAGTTCCCAGGGGTTTTTATGTGTGGTCTTTTTTTTTATTGACGTTTAATTGAAATACACATGGGTAGCATTGAATAAGTTTGACATTGCTAATTGCTACCTGCCACTAATTATCATAAATAGGCATTATGTATCCTCATGTCCATAAAGCACTATCCACTCTGCCAGGTATTGCCTTGTCTGTCAGGTACCACTGTATTGTCACAATTGATGAAAAGATGTCATCAGCCACCAGGATGTCAAAGATACACTGGGTTTTCAAAGAATACAAGAACACTAATTCAAAGGGATACATGCACCCTTATATTTATAGCAGCATTATTTATAATAGCCAAGTTATGGAAGCAACCCAAGTGTCCATCAACTGATGATAGATAAAGAAAATGTGATACGGGGGGAGGAGCAAGATGGCAAAGGAGTGGAGACCTAAATTTCATCTGGTCCCAGGAATTCAGCTAGATAGTTATCAAACCATTCTGAACGCCTACAAATTCAACAGGAAATTGAAGAAAAGAATAGCAGCAATGCTATGACCAGAAAAGCGACCACTTTCTGGAAAGTAGGACATGGGTAGAAGTGAATATAAGGTAATATTTAGGAAGATAGACTGCGGGGGGACGGAGCCTCCATCAGCCAGCTACGGGCAAGTGATAGAGCACGGGAGCACAAAATAGGAACTTTTAGAAGTTGGCTCTGCTGAGGGACGTTGCTCCAGGGGCTAAGCAGGGGGTGGAACCCTCACTGGGACAGTGTGGTCTCAGGACCCTTGGGGTCACAGAAAGACCGGGGGTGCCTGAGTGTGGCAGAGCTCCCAGGTATTGTTGCCGGGAAGCCAGCTGCAAAGACAGAGCCAAGGAGTAGGCTCTCAGCTTGGGGTTGCCATAAACCATGATCCACAGTACAGTTGGGCCACTACTCTTGGAGCAGGGACCCAATAAGTGGCAGATCCAGGGAGATTCCCCTTCCTCCCCTGGGAGGAGTGGCATGGGAGCATACCACAGGAATCTGCTGGGTTTAGAGATTCCAAATTGGGTCATGTGCCAGAGATAGAAACACTCGGTCACAGGCCCAGTGAGCATGGATGAAGCCAGAAACCAGGAAGACAGGAATGATTGACTGCTTTTCTCTGAGGGCTCCCTGAGGAGTGGGGCCCTCAGTTCTTGGCTCCTCTGGGGCCAGAGATTGGGAGGCCGCCATTTTCACTCTTGTCCTCCAAAGCTGTATGGAAAGTTTTCAGGGAACAAAAGCTACCAAGAGCAAACCTGAGTCAATTACTTAGCCTGGCCCCTGGCAAGGGCAGTACAATTCCACCTCGGGCAAAAGCATTTGAGAATCATTGCAACAGGCCCCTCCCCCAGAAGATCAGCAAGAACATCCAGCCAAGACCCAGTTTACTGATCAATGAGAACTGCAAAACTCCAGCGCTAGGGGAATACAGCACATAGAATTCATGGCTTTTCCCCCATGATTCTTTAGTCTTTCAAAGTTAATTTTTTAAATTTTTTAATTTTTTTCTTTTTCTATTTTTCTTGAGTTTTTCTTCTTTCCTTTTTCAATCAACATCTTATCAATTCCTTTTTTAAAATCTTTTTCAATTTTCATTTTTACAGTCATATTCTATCCCTTCATTGTATTTAACCTTATTTTTTGTATATATATAAGTTTTCCTTTCTTTAAAATTTTGGGATACAGTTTCTTCTAACAGACCAAAATATACCCTAAATCTAGTGTATGGCTTTGTTCTAGTCTCCCACCTGATCACATTCTCTCCTTTTTTTTTTTCTTTCTTTTTTCAATGAACTTCTTATCAATTCCTTTTTTAAAATCTTTTTTAATTTTCATCTTTACAGTCATATGCCATCCCTTCATCATATTTACCCTTATTTTTGTATATATATAAGTTTTTCTCTTGTTAAAATTTTGGGAGGCAGTTTCTTCTAACAATCCAAAATACACCCAAAATCTAGTGTGTGGCTCTGTTCTATTCACTAGCTTGATCATATTCACTTTTTTTCTTTTTTTTTCATTTCTTTCCCCCCGGTTCCAGGTCTCTTCAGATTTGCTGAGTGTAAATTTTTCTGGGGTCATTGCTGCCCTTTTAGCACTTTGTTCTCTCATTCATCTATTCTTCTCTGGACAAAAGGACAAAACAGAAAAACTCACCTCAAGAAAAAAGAACAAGAGACAGTACCGACTGCCAGGGACCTAATCAATACAGACATTACTAAGATGTTGGAACTACTGTTCAGAATGACAATTATAAAGATACTAGCTGGGCTTGAAAAAAGCATAAAAGATACTAGAGAATCCCTTTCTGGAGAAATAAAAGAACTAAAATCTAACCAAGTCAAAATCAAAAAGGCTATTAATGAGGTGCATTCAAAAATGGAGGCTCTAACTGCTAGGATAAATGAGGCAGAAGAGAGAATTAGTAATATAGAAGACCAAGTGATGGAGAATAAATAAGGTGAGAAAAAGAGAGATAAACAACTACTGCATCACAAGGGGAGAATTTGAGATATAAGTGGTACCATATGATGAAACAACATTAGAATAATTGGGATCCCAGAAGAAGAAAGAGAGAGGGGCAGAAGGTATATTGGAGCAAATTATAGCAGTGAACTTCCCTAATTTGGGGAAGGAAACAGGCATCAAAATCCAGGAGGCACAGAGAACCCCCATCAAAATCAATAAAAATAGGTCAACACCCCAACATCTAATAGTAAAACTTACAAGTCTCAGAGACAAAGAGAAAATCCTGAAAGCAGCTTGGGACAAGAGGTCTGTAACCTACAATGATAGAAACATTAGATTGGCAGCAGACCTATCCACAGAGACCTGGCAGGCCAGAAAGGACTGACATGATATATTTAGAGCACTAAACAAGAAAAATATATAGCCAAGAATACTATATCCAGCTATGCTGTCATTGAAAATAGGAGAGATAAAAAGCTTCCAGGACAAACAAAAACTAAACTTGCAAACACGAAACTAGCCCTACAAGAAATATTGAAAGGGGTTCTCTAAGCAAAGAGAGAGCCTAAAAGTAACAAAGAACAGAAAGGAATAGAGACTAACCTTAACCCTAAACCTAACTCATACAGGAATTCAGTAAAGTGGCAGGATATAAAATCAATGCACAGAAATCAGTGGCATTCCTATACACCACCAACAAAACAGAAGAAAGAGAAATTAAGGAGTCGATCCCATTTACAATTGCACCCAAAACCATAAGATACCTAGGAATAAATCTAACCAAAGAGGCAAAGGATCTGTACTCAGAAAACTATAAAATACTCATGAAAGAAATTGAGGAAGACACAAAGAAATGGAAAAACGTTCCATGCTCATGGATTGGAAGAACAAATATTGTGAAGATGTCAATGCTACCTAGAGCAATCTACACATTCAATGCAATCCCTATCAAAATACCATCCACTTTTTTCAAAGAAATGGAACAAATAATCCTAAAATTTGTATGGAACCAGAAAAGACCCTGAATAGCCAGAGGCATGTTGAAAAAGAAAAGCAAAGCTGGTGGCATCACAATTCCAGACTTCAAGCTCTATTACAAAGCTGTAATCAACCAGACAGTATGGTACTGGCACAAAAACAGACACATAGATCAATGGAACAGAATAGAGAGCCCAGAAATGGACCCTCAACAATTTGGTCAACTAATCGTCAACAAAGCAGGAAAGAATGTCTAATGGTAAAAGACAGTCTCTTCCACAAATGGTGTCGGGAAAATTGGACAGCCACATGCAGAAGAATGAAACTGGACCATTTCCTTACACCACACACAAAAATAGACTCAAAATGGATGAGACCTAAATGTGAGATAGGAGTCCATCAAAATCCTAGAGAACACCGGCAGCAACCTCTTCAACCTCAGCTGCAGCAACTTCTTCCTGGAAACATCATCAAAGGCAAGGGAAGCAAGGGCAAAAATGAACTATTGGGACTTCATCAAGATAAAAAGCTTTTGCTCAGCAAAGGAAACAGTCAACAAAACCAAAAGACAACCGACAGAATGGGAGAAGATATTTGCCAATGATATATCAGATAAAGGGCTAGTATCCAAAATCTATAAAGAACTTATCAAACTCAACACCCAAAGAACAAAGAATCCAATCAAGAAATGAGCAGAAGACATGAACAGACATTTTTCCAAAGAAGACATCCAAATGGTGAACAGACACATGAAAAAGTGCTCAACATTGCTCGGCATCAGGGAAATCCAGATCAAAACCTCAATGAGATACCACCTCCCACCAGTCAGAATGGCTAAAATTAACAAGTCAGGAAATGACAGATGTTGGCGGGGATGAGGAGAAAGGGGGAAACCTCCTACACTGTTGGTAGGAATGCAGGCTGGTGCAGCCACTCTGGAGAACAGTATGGAAAACAGTATGGAGGTTCCTCAAAAAGTTGAAAATAGAGCTACCCTATGACCCAGCAATTTGACTACTGGGTATTTACCCCAAAGATACAAATGTAGTGATCCGAAGGGGTACGTGCAGCCTGATGTTTATAGCAGCAATGTCCACAATAGCCAAACTATGGAAGGAGCCAAGATGTCCATCGACAGATGAATGGATAAAGAAGTGGTATATATATATACAATGGAATATTATGCAGCCATCAGAAGGAATGAAATCTTGCCATTTGAACGACGTGGATGGAACTGGAGGGTATTATGCTGAGTGAAATAAGTCAATCAGAGAAAAACATGTATCATATGATCTCACTGGTATGAGGAATTCTTAATCTCAGGAAACAAACTGAAGGTTGCTGGAGTGGTGGGGGGTGGGAAGCATGGGGTGGCTGGGTGAAAGATATTGGGGAGGGTATGTGCTATGGTGAGCACTGTGAATTGTGTAAGACTGTTGAATCACAGACCTGTACCTCTGAAACAAATAATACATTATATGTTAAAAAAAAGAGAGAGAGAGAAGAAGATAGTAGGATGGAAAAATGAAGGGGGGGAATTTGGAGGGGGAGACTATGGACTCTGAGAAACCCGAGAGATTACGGACTCTGAGAAACAAACTGAGGGTTCTAGAGGGGAGGGTGGTGGGGGGATGGGTTAGCTTGGTGATGCGTACTAAAGAGGGCACATACCGAAAGGAGCACTGGGTGTTATATGCAAACAATGAATCATGGAACACTACATCAAAAACTAATGATGTAATGTATGGTGATTAATATAACATAATAAAATAAAATTAAAAAAAGACACAGGGTATCAGATTGGATAAAAAAACAAGACCCACTGATATGCTGTTTACAAGAGACTCATTTCAGACCCAAAGACACCTCCGGATTTAAAGTTAGGGGGTGGAAAACAGTTTACCATGCTAATGGATTTCAAAGGAAAGCTGGGGTGGCAATCCTTATATCAGACAAAATAGATTTTAAACCAGAAAACTTAGATTTTAAACCAAAGACTATAATAAGAGATGAGGAGGGACACTATATCCTACTTAAAGGGTCTATCCAACAAGAAGTTCTAACAATTTTAAATATCTATGCCCCTAACATGGGAAAAGCCAATTATATAAGCCAATTAATAACAAAAGCTAAGAAACACATTGACAATAGTACAGTAATAGTAGGGGACTTTAACACCCCCTCACTGAGATGGACATATCATCTAAGCAAGAGATCAGCAAGGAAAGAAAGGCTTTAAATGACACACTGGACCAGATGGACTTCACACATATATTCAGAACATCCATCCCAAAGCAAGAGAATACACATTCTTCCCTAGTACCCATGGAACATTCTCCAGAATAGATCACATCCTGGGTCACAAATCAGGTCTCAACCGGTACCAAAAGATTGGGATCATTCCCTGCATATTTTCAGACCACAATGCTTTGAAACTAGAACTCAATCACAAGAGGATGGTTGGAGAGAACTCAAATACATGGAGGCTAAAAAGCAACCTACTATAGAATGAATGGGTCAACCAGGAAACTAAAGAAGAATTTAAAAAATTTATGGAAACAAATAAAAATGAAAACACAACTGTTCAAAATCTTTGGGATGCAGCAAAGGTGGTCCTAAGGGAAAGTATATGGCAATAGAAGCATTCCTCAAGAAACAAGAAAGGTCTCAAATATACAACCTAAACCTACACCTAAAGGAGCTGGAGAAAGAACAGCAAATAAAGCCTCAACCCAGCAGGAGAAGAGAAATAATAAAGATCAGAGCAGAAATCAGTGAAATAGAAACCAAAAACAAAAAAACAAAAAAACAAAAAAACAGTAGAACAGATCAACAAAACTAGGAGCTGGTTCTTTGAAAGAATTAACGAGATTGATGAACCCCTGGCCAGACTTATCAAAAAGAAAAGATAAATGACCCAAATCAACAAAATCATGAATGAAAGAGGACAGATCACAACCAACACCAAAGAAATATAAACAATTACAAGAACATATTATGAGCAACTATATGCCAGCAAATTAGACAAACTGGAAGAAAAGGATGCATTCCTAGAGACGTATAAACTACCAAAACTGAACCAGGAAGAAATAGAAAACCTGAACAGACCCATAACCACTAAGGAAATTGAAGCAGTAATCAAAAATCTCCCAACAAACAAGAGCCCAAGGCCAGATGGCTTCCCAGGGGAATTCTACCAAACTTTTAAAGAATTAATACCTAGTCTTCTGAAACTGTTCCCCCAAAAAATAGAAATGGAAGCAAAACTTCCAAACTCATTTTATGAGGCCACCATTACCTTGATCCCAAAACCAAAGAAAGACCCCATCAGAAAGGAGAATCACAGGCCAATGTCCCTGATGAACATGGATGCCAAAATTCCCATCAAAATACTAGCCAATAGGATCCAACAGTACATTACAAGGATTATTCACCACGACCAAGTGGGGTTTATTCCTGGGCTGCAAGGTTGGTTCAATGTCTGCAAATCAATCAGTGTGATACAATACATTAATAAAAGAAAGGACAAGAAGCATATGATCCTCTCAATAGATGCAGAAAAAGAATTTGACAAAGTACAGCATCCTTTCTTGATCAAAACTCTTCAGAGTATAGGGGTAGAGGGTACATACCTCAATATCATAAAAGCCATCTATGAAAAGCCCACAGCGAATATCATTCTCAATGGGGAAAAACTGAGAGCTTTTCCCCTAAGGTCAGGAACACGGCAGGGATGTCCACTATCACCACTGCTATTCAACATAGTATTAGAAGTCCTAGCCACAGCAATCAGACAACAAAAAGAAATAAAAGGCATCCAAATCGGCAAAGAAGAAGTCAAACTCTCACTCTTTGCAGATGATATGATACTTTATGTGGAAAACCCAAAAGACTCCACCCCAAAACTGCTAGAACTCATACAGGAATTCAGTAAAGTGGCAGGATATAAAATCAATGCACAGATATCAATTGCATTTCTATACACCAACAGCAAGACAGAGGAAAGAGAAATAAGGAGTTGATCCCATTTACAATTGCACCCAAAACCATAAGATACCTAGGAAGAAATCTAACCCAAGAGGCAAAGAATCTGTACCCAGAAAACTATAGAATACTCATGAAAGAAATTGAGGAAGACACAACAAAATGGAAAAACGTTCCATGCTCATGGATTGGAAGAACAAATATTGTGAAAATGACTACGCTACCTAGAGCTATCTACACATTCAGTGCAACCCTATCAAATTACCATCAATGTTTTTCAAAGAAATGGAACAAATAATCCTAAAATTTGTATGGAACCAGAAAAGACCCTGAATAGCCAGAGGCATGTTGAAAAAAGTAAAGCAAAGGCAGTGGCATCACAATTCCGGACTTCAAGCTTTATTACAAAGCTGTCATCATCAAGACATTATGGTACTGGCACAAAAACAGACACATAGATCAATGGAACAGAATAGAGATCTCAGAAATGGACCCTCAACTCTATGGTTAACTAATCTTTGACAAAGCAAGAAAGAATGTCCAATGGAAAAAAGACAGTCTCTTCAACAAATGGTGTTAGGAAAATTGGACAGCCACATGCAGAAGAATGAAACTGGACCATTTCCTTACACCACACACAAAAATAGACTCAAAATGGATGAAAGACCTAAATGTGAGACAGGAATCCATCAAAACCCTTGAGGAGAACACAGGGAACAATGTCTTTGACCTCAGCTGCAGCAACTTCTTCCTAGACACATCATCAAAGGCAACGGAAGCAAGGGCAAAAATGAACTATGGGGACTTCATCAAGATAAAAAGCTTTTGCACAACAAAGGAAACAGTCAACAAAACCAAAAGACAACCGACAGAATGGGAGAAGATATCTGCAAATGACATATCAGATAAAGGGCTAGTATCCAAAATCTATAAAGAACTTATCAAACTCAACACCCAAAGAACAAAGAATCCAATCAAGAAATGGGCAGAAGACATGAACAGACATTTCTGCAAGAAGACATTTAAATGGCCAACAGACACATGAAAAAGCACTCAACATCACTCAGCATCAGGGAAATACCAGTCAAAACCTCAATGAGATACCACTTCACACCACTCAGAATGGCTAAAATTAACAAGTCAGGAAATGACAGATGTTGGCGAGGATGCGGAGAAAGGGGAACCCTCCTACACTCTTAGTGGGAATGCAAGCTGGTGCAGCCACTCTGGAAAACAGTATGGAGGTTCCTCAAAAATTTGAAAATAGAGCTACCTTATGACCCAGCAATTGCACTACTGTGTATTTACCCCAAAGATACAAATGTAGTGATCTGAAGGGGCACGTACATGGCAATGTTTATAGCAGCAATGTCCACAACAGCCAAAGTATGGAAAGAGCCTAGAAGTCCATCAACAGATGAATGGTTAAAGAAGATGTGTGTGTGTGTGTGTGTGTGTGCACATATCTTCTGCAAGTTTCATTCTTCTGCATGTGGCTGTCCAATTTTCCTAACACCATTTGTTGAAGAGACTGTCTTTTTTCCATTGGACATTCTTTCTTGTTTTGTCGAAGATTAGTTAACCATAGAGTTGAGGGTCCATTTCTGAGATCTCTATTCTGTTCCATTGATCTATGTGTCTGTTTTTGCACATACACACACACACACACACACACACACACACACACTGGAATATTATTCAGCCATCAAAAAATGAAATCTTGCCTTTTGCAACTACATGGATGGAACTAGAAGGTATTATGCTAAGCTAAATAATTCATTCAGAGAAAGACAATTATCATATGATCTCACTGATATGAGGAATTTGAGAAACAAGACAGAGGGTCATAGGGGAAGGGAAGGAAAAATGAAACAAGATGAAACCAGAGAGGGAGACAAACCATAAGAGACTCTGAATCTCAGGAAACAAACTGAGGGTTGCTTGAGTGGAGGGGGGGTGGGAGGGATATGGTGGCTGGGTGATGGACATTGGGGAGGTTATGTGCTATGGTGAGCACTGTGAATTGTGTAAGACTGATGAATCACAGACCTCTACCCCTGAAACAAATAATACATTATATGTTAATAAATAAATAAATAAAAATAAAAACAAAAATAATGTGATACACCCATGTGCACACACGCACGTGCACACACACACACACACACACACACACATACACACACAATGGAATACTATCCAGCCATCAAAAAGTATGGTGATTAAGGAGCCTACTTGTCATGATGAGCACAGGATGATGTTTGGAACTGTTGCATTACTATACTGGACACCTGAAACTAATATAATACTGTATGTTAACTAACTGGAATTACAATTAAAACTTAAATCAAAAAGAGATACACTGGGATTTATTGGTAAGTATAAACCAATCCTCCCTCTCCGTTCTGTACTCCATTATATTACAGGCATCCCCAGGTACTGATGTTGATACCACAACATCTTACAGAGATAATAGTAAAACTTTTAAATTTTACTTGTTCTTTATAAGTCTCAGCATGAATCTAACATGGACCGGTTCAGGAAATGTACTCATTATACTCAGATTCATCTACTCTTTGTTTTTGTACTAAACTTTTTATGTCTGGTTATTTTTTCACTTTGAAGAATTTTCTTTTAGAAGGTCTCTCAGGCCCTCAAGTAAGTAGGCCACCAGTTTCCCAGGCCTGACAAAATATGTCTGAATCCCATCATAGGCTCTTGCTGGAAAACCATTCATTCCTTTGGCCTCTAGTTCTTACCCCACAACCCTCAAAGGACTTTTAGCAAAATTTCAATTCTATAATTAGCATGAAATTTAAATTCTTTCAGTGTACATTTATTCTTATCAGGAAGTGAGTCATACAGTTCTGAAGGAAAGAGTTAGCTGGGTGGATACTCTTTTCTTTAAATGAACAAAGAAAAACAAAATAAATTGTATATTGAGAGTTATTGCCAAAGTTGAAAGTGTCTAGAGAAGGCTGTTCATGGTGTTTAAGAAGTTTAGAAAACAGTTTAATTGAGGGAATGGGTATATTTACCCTCAAGAAGAGGAGCCAAAAGAGAGCTACAATAGATGACTTCACATATTTGAAAGGATGCTGTATAGAAGGATTTAGCTTGTTCTTTATAGCTGAGTTTGGGCAGAACTATGACCAGTAAATGAAAACCAGAATGAAACAGAGTTAACTTGAGTCTAAGAAAAGGACTTTGTGACATTAGAATGGACTCTTGTAAAAAAGTAGTAAATTCCTCTTTACTGTATATACCTTAATTAAACCTAGATGGCCAACTGCCTGGGATTTAGCACATGGGACTCCTGCACTGGATGGGAGGCTTAGCTAGATCAATAGATTTCAGACTTCTCTGAGAGGCCCTAAAGTATTCCATATTAGTTGCATCAGAAGCAGCTAGCTAAGTATGAAGTGGGGAAGGTAGGAGAGAAAGATAAAAGTAAATTTACAAAAAGAAGAGGAGACAGAATAGTACCGTAGAATCATTCTTGACCACTATTGCATCCCCAACCCCCAAGATACCATTTGGTATATAATAAGTACTCAGTAAACAATCAGTGAATGAATTAGTGAATTAATGAATGAGAGAAAATAACTCACTACCAATAAAAACAATGACAAAGAAGTAGAATACAAGAATAAAAATGTAAGCAGTATGTGTTTGTGTTGTTTGTGGGGGGAGTGTGGAGGAGCAGTGAATCTATTACTAAAGATTCCTGGGGTAGAGGAAAGTGAGTTTCAAAGTGAATTTGAGTTTTGAAGGAGATGAAATGGCAGAAGGTGAAGTAAGAGAAGGCAGAATAACAATACAAGTTCCCTAAGAAACAGGTGCTTTATATATCTTGTTTACTTGTACATTCCCAGGGCATGATCGAGTTCCTAGCATATAAGTAGGTGAAAATATACTACATTTGTTAGCATACATGTGAAATAGAATAGAATTTGTTAGAATACATGTGAAATATACATTTGTTAAATGTATACTTGTATATATATGTAGTAATGGAAATGAGTCCTATAGAGCACACCATGGGTTTATCTTGGAATTTCAAATATGAAAGGTGCGAGTACTTTTCAAACTCATTGTTTCTAAACCTCCATTTTTAAATGATATTCTAGAATATCCTTTTTCTGGATAAACATTGTTAGTGGTCTCCAACCATTCTTCACGCTATATTTTGCTTATGCCACTTGCTAGCTGTGTGTCCTTGGATAAATTTATAACCACTCTGAACTTCTGTTTCCCTCTCTGTGAAATAGAGATAATAACAATGATACCTCATAGAACTGTTGTGAGGATTCAATGAGATAATTTGTGTAAAGTGTTGGCACATGATACATGATCTTTTTTTCTTTCAAAAGTCTGACATGGTATAGTGGAGTCATCCAACATTGGTTCAAATACTGGCACTACATTTTATTAGCTGTTTGAACTTGGACATGTTATTTAACATTTCTGAGCCTCAGAGTAGCCTTGTTCAAAGGATTATTGGGAGGGCTAAATGAGATAATACATCTAAAGTATTAAGTACAGTACATGATAAGTGCTTAATAAGTGGTAGCTATTATGGATCTCAAGATCTCTGGATCTCAAGAGCTTCTGTTCTAATCAACTTTTCCTGAACACACTCCCAGTTGGTGCACAGTCTTCTGAAAGAGTGGTGGCCAGAAGTCAGCAGAGTACTATAAGTGTGGCCTGACCAGAGGGTAATGGACCAGCCCTAATATTTCCTTAAATATCATACATTTAATACAGTAAGTTAGACTGCATTAGCTTTTTTTGCTAGCCCTTGATCAATGCTGGTTCAGATTTAACTTACTGGGAGGAGTATCACACTCTCCCTACACTTCTCTTGTCTATGTGAATGTGGTTTCTTGGATACACACTTATGACTTTTGGGGTTATGAATCCCATCTATTTACTTTTTAGCTATGGACCAGATGGTTAACTTTAGAGCACTCAGCTTCCCAGTTATAGGGTGGGTGCAATAGCTTGCATCCACCCCAGCAAGGTGTCAAAAGAGTTGATAAATTTAAAAAGTCCTTAGAGATTTTCTACAGGATATGAAGGAAACACTGTTACCTGAAGTAGCAATGTTTCTTCCGGAATGGTTAGCTATATCTCATTGCTTTCTGTAAATACACACTGGAACAATTCAGATGTTTCCGAAGGACATTATTTATTCAACATGCCATTAGGCTTGCCCTGCCTGGTTGTATTGATAACACTTGATCTTGTACCTTGAAAAGTCCATTACTAAGAGGCCATTGAAGTCCATGGCAAGGGCAATGAAAACCTGAGCTCCAATTGAAAATATTTTTCTAAAATAGTAGGCAATGGGGAATTTCTATCCTTACGTGTACCTGTATTTGTGCTGTACTGTGAACAGTAATAAACAATATATCATAGAGTTTTAAGAGCATGGACTCTGAAATCAGACTGCTTGGATTTGAATTCTAGCTATAACATATACTAGCTGTGTGACCTTAGGCAGATTATTTGTGCCTCAGTTTCTTTATAACATTGGGATAAAAGTAGTAATTATCTCATAGGGTTGTTATGAGGATTAAATGAATTTATATACATTTAGCACTTAGAATAGTGCCTTGTAGGTAGTAACTGCTATGGGTTAGCTATAATTCTTATTCTAGTATTACTATAATTCTTGCTATAATTCCAGTATTACTCTCCTGCTGGGTTTTCCAGATATGTTAGTGAGCACAAGACCTCAACTGATATCCTAATCCATTAGGAAATCCTGTTGGGTCTACCTTCAAAATCTGTCCAAAATTTCACCACTTCTCATTTCCACCTCTACTGAGCTGATCTAAATCACTATTGTCTCTTTTTCTAAATATTTCAGTAGCCTTCAAATAGCTCTCTACTTTCACTCTTGCTCTGACCTCCCGCCTCCCACCAGTTTTTTCTTAACACAGCAACTAGAGTGACTACTTAAACCTAAGTTGGATCATGACTTTTCAGTGTTGAACACCCTCTAATGACCTTCATTTCAGAGTAAGCTCCTTATATGGCCTTACAAGGCCCTTCGTGATCAAGTCCCCATGACCTCTCTCACCAGTTCTCCTCAGTCTCCCTCTTAATAAATCCATTCCTGTCATCCTGTCATTTTTGCTATTTTTCAAACATGTCAGACATGCTCCTCAGGGACTTTGCATTTGCTTTCTTCTCTGCATGGAAACTCTTCCCCCAGATATCCACATGACTTTCTTTCTTACTGCCTTCAGGTCTTTGCTCAAATCTCATTTTCTTAGTGAAGCCTTTCCTGAACCTTTGTTTAAAACTGCATCCCTTTCAAAATCAGCATCCCCTGTTTTCTGACTCTGATTTTTTTACATAGTGTTGGACACTATTGGGTACAACATATGATTTAGCTTATTTGAACATAACTGTTTTCTACCCTTATCCACAAGAATGTAAGTTCTTTGAGATCAGGTACCATGTTTTGTCCAGTGCTAGATCTGAACTTGGTCATGTAGGTACCCAATATATGTTGGATAGTGTTTAAGCGATTCTCTGGATGTAGTCAAAAGGATTTCGTAGTATTTGGAATTACTAGATACTAAATACCTTAGGTTTTGATATACTCCCTAATGATCTTGAATTATTCTTTTCATTTTCAGAAACAGTGTTATCAGTCATAGTTAATGGAAGGAGCTCTATGTATCTTATTGGAATCTATAGTGTGAGTGGATACGTAATAGGAAAGGAACAGGAGCTTGGGTACCCCGGTGGGATGAGCATCACAAAGGAGTTAGAAAATCTAAAATAATAGAATTCTTAAGTGGAAAGAAGCCTAAAGACATTAGGGAACATATAATTCTTTATTTGACATATGGGAAAATTAATATGCAAAAGGATCCCTGGTTCATTAGCAGCACACTGAGCTTTCAGATTCTAGTCTAGATATCGAGTTCAATGCCATTTTTATTGTATGTGATCCTTATTTCTAGGTGGGGGGCAGTGTACCATCTAGTTAAGGAACATTCAATATATAGAAATAAAAAACTTGAGACCAACTCTAAAACTAAGTGTAAGGGCGGGGCGCCTGGGTGGCTCAGTTGGTTAAGCGACTGCCTTCAGCTCAGGTCATGATCCTGGAATCCTGGGATCGAGTCCCACATCGGGCTCCCTGCTCGGCAGGGAGTCTGCTTCTCCCTCTGACCCTCTCATGCTCTCTCTGTCTCATTCTCTCTCTCAAATAAATAAATAAAATATTAAAAAAAAAAATAAAATAAAACTAAGTGTAAGGGCAAAATAACACTAAAAACCTGGGTACTGAAGTGGGGGGAAGGATGGTCAAAATGGGTATGGGTTAATCTGAGGTGCTTCTTTGACATATTTTTGAGGGAGATAAAGGCTTGAACTGGAAGGGGGAAGAGCTTATATTGTAGATGAGGAAGAGGGATAGACTGCTTGAAATCTTAGAGCAGGAATTAGCAAGTCATTTCTTTTTGTTTCTTTGTGTGGGAGTCAAGGTTACAGCAAAAGATAACCTTGCTTAGAGCAAAGTATCAAGTCTTTGCAAAGTGAGGCTTATTTCACTAAAAACAACTTACTCTCCAGGCTCATAGTTGACTGACATACAGTTGATGCTAGGACATGCTGTTAAACAGTCTTAGAATGACTGTGTGAAAGTGAGGTTAGTGGTTTGTGGGTGCTGAGAGAAGGCAGGAATTGGCTGGATTTTTGCTAGGTACAGGCCAACCAAATAGATGCTAGAAGGGGAATGGGTTTAGAAGATTGGGAAGTGAGGCCTAATTTTTGGAAGAGGAAAAAAGAAATTTGAGCATCCTTCTTTACCTCGTTACATTTTGTTTTCTACCTGGTTGTAACAGAGATGCACATTAATATTTTCTTCCTCAAATCCATGTATCAGACAGTTCTGCCACTTTTTAGATGTGTGACATTGAGCAAGCTGCTTAACCTCTCTGAACCTAACTGTCCTTATCTCTAAAACAGGTGATAAAAACCATAGCTTAGGGTGACTATGATGACTGAAGGGACTGATGCATTTAAAACACTGCCTGTTACATAGTGGGTTCTAAATCATATGTAGCTTTTATTCTGTATAACAAAACTTCCAATTTGTATTATGTGTCATTGAATATACAGCATGATAATATGCATTCTTATTTGTTTCTCACACATAAACCTGGTGAGGCAGATGGCATTTTGGTGGTTGTTATTGTCAATAATTTTATTTTTAAAAAGGGCTATTTTCTGGGCGCCTGGGTGGGTCAGTTGGTTGGGCGACTGCCTTCGGCTCAGGTCATGATCCTGGAGTCCTGGGATCGAGTCCCACATCGGGCTCCCGGCTCAGCGGGGAGCCTGCTTCTCCCTCTGACCCTATCCCCTCTCATGCTGTTTCTCTCTCTCTGTCAAATAAATAAATAAACAAAATCTTTAAAAAAAAAAAGGCTATTTTCTTGTCATTATCATCACTTAAAAGCAATTGCTAGCTTATGCATAAAAAGGCATACCTTTTCAGTTGGTTTTCTATGTGGAATCATTTTCTTTCCTATACTATTTCAAAATTCAGGACCAATGCCTACATCTTACTAAATGACTATTTCTGTAGTCACTTCTTTATACCAAACAAATGTGGGCATTTTTTGAGAGGAGCTCTTTAAAGGGCACTATAATGTTTCTGCTTTTAGAGATGGACTTTTCTGACCTTTTAGAAGCTAAGACCTTTTATCCACAAGGAGGATGATATCTGTTTATACTGATGATTTCTCTTATGTGAGTGTCCAGTTAAATGATATAGAGGGTTGTTGATGTTGAAGTGCCATATGCTGAGTCCAGGTGGGGCTTAGAGTTTATATAAGGGTGCTGGAGGCTACAGTTGTGAAATAGCTAAAGACAGATGGCCACATGTTCCTTGTGTAATATCCATCAAGGAATAAGCATTCACATTGTATGTAAACAGGATTGTGAGCAAGAGAAACAGTTGACACTGTGAACACTGAAGTGAAGAAATGGAACCAAAGTCTCTGAATACTTTTGGAGATCAATTTCTCAGAGACTTGACTCCCAGAAATACTCTTTGCAATATTTGAGATATAGTCTAAGACTGTAGCTGCTTGAGAGAAATACAGAAACAAAGAAAAAAACCCCACACATTCACAGTCACAGACAAAAAATCAGAGTCAAATTAAGAAAGAGAGATTGAGGGGCGCCTGGGTGGCTCAGTCAGTTAAGCATCTGCCTTTGGCTCAGATCATGATCCCGGTGTCCTGGGATTGAGCCCCGCATCGGGGTCCCTAATCAGCAGGGAGTCTGCTTCTCCCTCTGCCCCTCGCCCCACTTGTGCTCTCTCTCTCTTACTCTGTCTCTCTCTCAAATAAAAAAAAAAATGTTTTTTAAAAAAAGAAAGACTGAGTTAGAGACAGACTGAGGAAAACATAGGCAGAGAGAAACAGACCTCAGAGAACTCCATTATTCTCTATATTAATGTAGAACTCTGCTTTGGCTGGAGTTCAGAATAAGTCAAACAACTTGCCATGGGGACTGCTTATAAAACCAGGAGTACAAGGTGTACTGAAAAATGTCATTGTTCTGCTGAGAGACACTGGAACCATATGGAACATTTGGGGGAATCTATAATCTGAAAAATCCATAATGGGAGGTAGGGATTGGGGTTCCTAAATAGCTATAGAATGTACAATGCCTTTGAGTCACCAAAATAATCAAGTTCTAGTGGCCAAGTTTCCTACTCTGCATCTAGAAGGCCAGAGGCCAGACAAAGCCATCAGGCAAAATTATATGTACAATCAGAAAGCAATTGGTCCTTCTACCCAAGCACATAAAATAGTAGGGAGATAATGGAATGATGAGGCTCAAAAATGTAAGATTCAGGCATGTGTAGCAAAATGGGGTGGGGGAGGGGAGGAAGGTAGTACAGAAAACATGGATAGAAATGATCTAAAAATATAAGATGGGCATAATTGAGCTGATATATTAACAATAATTTAAAGAAATGACAAAATAGTAGATAGCCTAAGATTGAGACTAAGAAAGCAAAAGAGGCTTTAATCTACATATCCTGATGGATGGTTGCTCATCCAACAGAGGAGCAATCTATTAGATTTAGATCTGAAGAATGCTTTAATTGTCTTGAAAGTGATTATCTTCAATTAAGAATACTGATGTGAGGAATTCTTAATCTCAGGAAACAAACTGAGGGTTGCTGGAGTGGTGGGGGTGGGACGGATGGGGTGGCTGGGTGATAGACATTGGGGAGGGTATGTGCTATGATGAGCGCTGTGAATTGTGTAAGACTGTTGAATCACAGACCTGTACCTCTGAAACAAATAATACATTATATGTTTAAAAAAAAGAAGAAGATAGTAGGAAGGGAAAAATGAAGGGGGGGGAAGTATGAGGGGGAGATGAACCATGAGAGACTATGGACTCTGAGAAACAAACTGATGGTTCTAGAGGGGAGGGGCTGGGGGGGATGGGTTAGCCTGGTGATGGGTATTAAAGAGGGCACGTATTGAATGGAGCACTGGGTGTTACACGCAAAGAATGAATCATGAAACACTACATCAAAAACTAATGATGTATGGTGATTAACATAACATAATAAAATAAAAAAAAAAAGTAAAAAAAAGAAAAAAGAATACTGATCCTAATATTACCTTCAGGGAATTCAGATAAGAAACTTCAGCGATAACCTCTGGCAGGAACCTTCCTAAGTAGAAGTCAGATTTCTTCTATAACAATAACAGCACTGGTAATTATTTTTAAAAATTAGAATTAAGGGGCGCCTGGGTGGCTTAGTTGTTAAGCGTCTGCCTTCGGCTCAGGTCATGATCCCAGGATCCTGGGATCGAGCCCTGCATCGGGCTCCCTGCTCAGCGGGAAGCCTGCTTCTCCCTCTCCCACTCCCCCCTGCTTGTGTTCCCTCTCTCGCTGTCAATCTCTCTGTCAAATAAATAAATAAATAAATAAATCTTAAAAATTAGAATTAAAACAAGTTATACAAGTAAATCATGAGAATGATGCACAGAAACATATACAGAACAGACATGTGAAGGAAAAATTAATTAAAACCACCCCTGCTTTCATTTTTCAGAGCTGACAAGTGTTCATAATTTGGTATCTGTTTTTTTCAGACATTTTTATCTGCATATATGTAATACTCATGCATGTATTAAATAATACAAATCTTAATATACTACATATACTACTGATATCTGCCTTTCATCCTACAATATATTATATATGCCCTTCCACATAAATTCATACAGTCCTAGAAAGTATCTACATCATAATTTGTAATGAATGTATAATATCCCATTGCATGGATGAACCACATTTTATTTAACTGGAATTTGAACTCAGACCTATCTGCCTCCAAAACCTATGCTTTGCCCCACAAAAGATAAAACCCAGTATAACTAAAAATGTACAAAATAACATGTAAAATAGGAAAGGTATGACTGCAATTAAAGGGTTCGAGGGTTTTTTATATTGCTCAGGGGCATGGTATAACGAGAATGTTTGACTTTAGAATTTTAAGCCAAGTGTGCATGTTAAAAAATTGAGGGTGACTTCTCTTTTTTAAGATTTTATTTATTTATTTGACAGAGAGAAACAATGAGAGAGGGAACACAAGCAGGGGGAGTGAGAAAGGGAGAAGCAGGCTTTCCGCTGAGCAGGGCGCCCAATGCAGCTTGATCCCAGGACCCTAGGATCATGACCTGAGCTGAAGGCAGACACTTAATGACTGAGCCACCCAGGCATCCCCCAAAATTGAGGGTGACTTCTAAAAATAAGGGAGGGGCACCTGGGTGGCTCAGTCGTTAAGCGTCTGCCTTCGGCTCAGGTCATGATCCCGGGGTCCTGGGATCGAGCCCCGCATCGGGCTCCCTGCTCAGCGGGAAGCCTGCTTCTCCCTCTCCCACTCCCCCTGCTTGTGTTCCCTCTCTCGCTGTGTCTCTCTCTCTGTCAAATAAATAAATAAAATCTTTAAAAATAAGGGAAAAGGGCTTAAAAAAAACTTCCCCATCTGTTCTCCACATGGTAGCTTGACAGCTAACTTGATCACCAATATACCTTGTTTTAGAGAACCCACATGGTTCAGTGAAAAGAGCACTGGAGGAGGAGTCTGAAGACCAATATTACTTTTTTTTAACTGAGCTGGTTACTATTTGTAACTTAATAGGTATATTCACCCCACAGAGATAGTTCTGTAGAAAAGGAGTGGTAAAGGTTTTCATTTACTTTGTTTTCTAAATTCCAGCTGAACTCTTTGTCTACCTTGGTGGAGGGAGTAAGAGCAATTTACATTAGTCAGTGTATTTGATTTATATTTGGGCATGTTTTTTAAATGAGTGCCAGAGCAGTTGCCCAGCTGGCTTTTCCCTTAGTCTGATTTTGTCTAATGACTTACATGTGCCTCAGAAAATAGGCTCTGTGGCTGAAATAGGAAAGTTTCTTTAGCTACACAGCCAAGCAAAGTCATTGCCTTAGAATAGTTTCCTTGTCAACATTTTTCCAGTTCTGCCTTGGGGTGCACAGTGACAAGGGGTGAGTAGCAGTGGGGGTTGAGGGGTGGAAGACCCTGCATAGAGACAGAAGTTTCCTTGATGGCAGTCATCTCCCTAAGCACAGAATCCTAAGCACAGATCACCAGTGTTCCTCTCACAAAACCCAGTCAAATGAACTTGAAAATTACACAGATGTAAAAAGACGACCCAAACCTTTGTCCTGCCCTTAATAAGCTCTTGCTGCTCTCCCTTTTCCATGCTGTGCCTCTCAGTGCCACCTCCCTTTATCATATTCTGTCTCCCTTCCCACTATCTGTGTGTGCCTAGATCACAGCATCAGGCCTAAAGCCCACTTAACGTTTTCCTAATATCAAAGTACACTGTATTCATAGCACTGTATCCAAAGAATAATTGGTATGTCCTGAGAGTATGCAAGCCCACAGCCTATTCTCCTATTTGTCTTTGATAATGTGACTAAGCCAGGCTGGCTAGTTAATGAGCCAATTATTTTTGGACAAGCCAGCAGATCTGGACACATAGCTCTACAGCTTTGGGGTTTTATTTTTATTAAGGCCTCTTTTCTTCAGGGCTTTCCTTTCCCATGGGGAAGCTCTTCATGAGAGTCAGAGGCCAGCTCTGCAGGTACCTGACTTGAAGCAATGTAACATACGAATATTTTGAATCTTCTAAAAGATAAAATAGGAAATTTGAAGAAGGATATTGCTTCCCTCTCTCTCTTTCTCTCTCTCTGTGTACACACACACACACACACACAGTTTAATGTTACTTTATAATTTGCCTCAATATGATATAGAATTTTGATATTATGTATACCCTTTGCTCATGTGATTCTACTTTGAGGAATTTATGCTAATCAAATAATCATGGATATGTGGCCAAAGATTCAGTTGAAAGAAAGTTCATCTAAGCATTATTTATAATTGGAAAATCTTAAATGTCCACTAATTGGCATCATGTACAAATAGTATGATGTCATTAAAAATAACATTAAAAATGGAAAATATGTTCATATTATTAAAAGTGAAAAATATACGATCTAAACAGTAGGTAGTATGAATTTGTGTGTGTGTGTGTGTGTCTGTGTGTGTGTGTGTAGTTTGTAATGATTAGACAGATATATACCAAAATATTTGAAGTGGTTTTCTATAGTGTTGGGACTATTGGGAACTGATTTTTACAAATTTTTATTTGAATAAGTAAAAACTATATCAGCTATCCTTATATAAATCAATCCCTCAGAATTTATAATTATTAACATTGTTACTTTATTTCATCTTTTTATAAATGAAAGAAAGAAAACATTACTAATATCGTTGTCTCTATATTTCCCCCACCCCCTCATCCTGAAACATATAAACTAATAAATTCCTTATATTTATTTCCAATTACTATGGGAAGTATTTATTTTCTTTTTGTCTTCATTTTCTCATTTGTTACAATAAAAGAATATTGCTTTGGTTATGAGGAAAAGTTATTAAATTTTCTCCTGATGCATTTACATTTTGATTTAATTTGTAAGAACACTGTAAATAAGTGATCTCTTCTCAGCATGAAATTACATGAAGTAAAGTATAACCTGTATAGATTGATCTAAGTATATCTAGGTGTATCTTGCTAATTGACATCATTACCTATAAACTGTGGGATCTTGGACAAATCACTTATCCTCTCTGTCCTTCAGTTTCCTCATCTGAAATGGGGATAATGATAGCTTTTACCTCATAAAGGTTTTTGTATAGATTAAATTAGGTAGTACATGTATTTGAACTGGTATCCAGAATATAATAGATTTTGAATACAACATAGCTATTGCTATTATTGCCATCTTTACCAATCCAAAAGGAGTGAAATGGATTATATAGTATGGTACCTTTAAAGCATGGCCACAAATTCTTTGACCTTTCTCACATTGAGATGTGGAATCTAGCTTCCCTCTTGTTAAATCTGCGTAGACTTGTGACTGCTTTGAACCACAGAGTGTGGTGAAAGTTATGCTATGTGGCCTCCGAGGCTGAGTTTTAAAACCTGTGTAGCTTCACCTGTTTCTCTTGGAACACTCTGAGGCAAGCCATGTAAGAATCTTTTAAGAAGTTCAACTATTGGGAGACTACTATGCTAGAGATGCCATATAGGTACTCTGGTATCAACTGAGCCCAGCCTTCTAACCATCCCCACCAAGGCACGAAGTGTGTGAGTGAAGCTGTCTTGGGCCCTCCAGCCCATATATCCACTAGCTTAGTACCACTGAATGACCCTAGTTGGATGCCATGGGGAACAGAAGAATGCCCAGCCAGCCTTGTCCAAATTCCTGACCTAGAGGCTGTTTTTTAAAAAAATGTTCTAAATTCTTTGACATTGCTCATATAGAGAGGAAGGATCCATGTCTCCTCCTGTTGAATCAGGTGGGCTTATGACTTCTTTCAATATGTGACTTCTGACGCTAGATTTTAAGAGGCAATGTGGCTTCCTCATGGCTTTCTTGGAGAAAGGCAGCTTCCATGTAGGAACTTCACCACCCTGAAAATCACTATGCTGGAGATGCCATATGTTAGGTGTTCTGGTTATCAATTCCAGCTGAGCATAACCTCTAGACTCTGATGGGATGCAAGATATGTGAGTAAAGTCATCTTGGTTCCTCTATACTACATTATCTTCCAGCTGAGTACCACTAAATGACCTTAGTTGATCCATATGGATCAAATAATCACTCAGTTGAGTCCTGACTGAATTCCTGACATGCAGAATTCATGAGATATAATAAAATACAAATGGTTTCATGTCATTATCTTTTGAGATATTTGGTTGGAAGCAAGGGTAATTTAAACATATAGTTTTAGTGTTACTTGCTAAATAGAATATGCCTTCATATACAGGAGAAAAAAAGTGATATCTAAGTATACCCTCAGTATTCACTTTTAAATGACTCTTCCTATGACCAACAGACAGTTGACATTCTTTGTTGCCTGTAGTGTTGCATGAAATCCAAAAGTCTTTACAGAAATAGTCTTTGCCTAGGGCACACCTTTGGGTTATGATGTGGGATACCATAAAATGTTCCTAGCTCCAAGATATCTTCCCGCCACTCTGCCTTAGTGTCTGAATTTTTTTTTTTTTAATCTGAGTTATTGCTTTGGCATAAAGCATCCTGTATCTAGGAGGCTTGGAGCAATGAAAGAACTGCTGCAAATGGGATGGGGAACCATTATTAGCCTTTGGCAACCCAGGGCAGATATTTTTATGATACTTTCCCCTTGCTCTTGGAAAGCAGAGAAAAAGGCTCTGAAGAAAGGGGTGTAAAATAAGGTTAATGAATGAGAGGAGAGAGAGATCCCAAACATGGGATGGGGGTTAATTAAGAAAGGCCGCCCTAGGTTGTGATCCCAGGAGGTGAGCCTTAGCAGTTGGAGATAGCCTGAGAATACTAGGTGTCTATGGGTGGGTTTACAAAAAGAAAGATTAATTTATTCATTAATATGTCTCAAGAACCAACCCTATATCGATTTATTTTGTGAAAACTTTCAAATAGTAAATATATAAAACTGAGAGGGGGAAAACACGAGAGGGGGGCGGGGGAGAGAGTTTTGGGTGTTATTGCCTTAATATTATTTCCTCATATTTGTATAGTTTTATGAAGCATATTTGCATGCTAGGATAAAGCAAAATGTTATAGTCCCTTTATATTTTCATATGAAGGAAGAACTTTTTAGAAAGATGAAATGACTTGCCCCAAATCACAAACCAGTTTATACTGGAAAGATTATCCTTGAATTCCATGACTCTTGACTATTTCTGTCATGCTGCCTTAAGACTAAAGTTGTTTCCTTTTTGTACATGTCAAGGTACATTAATATAGAATGTACACAAAGCAAAATACAGTGTATAGGCACTGCTACTGCATTTTTTCTCCTTGCTAATTGAAACTGAAATGCTCACAATACATCATTGTAACAGACTCCAAACATTGTCCAGACTGGATTTAGAGCCTGGAATGCAGAATGTTTAAGTATTGTGTGAATCTTAGAATTCTTTTAATTATACCAGGAATTCAGTTTTAATTTTTGATGGATTATATCTGTGAGGAGAAATAAAATTTAGAGTATAAATCAACTGGAATTAGTTAAAATAAGGTAATTGTAGGGGTGCCTGGGTGGCTCAGTTGGTTAAGAGATTGCCTTCGGCTCGGGTCATGATCCCGGAGTCCCAGGATCGAGTCCTGCATCGGGCTCCTTGCTCAGCGGGGAGTCTGCTTCTCCCTCTGACCTTCTCCCCTCTCATGCTCTCTCTCTCTCTCTCTCTCTCTCAGATGAATAAATAAAATCCTTAAAAAAATAAGGTAATTGTGAAAAACACAACTCCTGCTGTTTTAAGGCTGCCATGCTACATGAACACAGAAAACATTAAAGGTCCCAATGTAAAATAAATGTCCCTAGGGATGAAACCATTAGATAATTCAGCACAACATCAGGACAAAGTTTGGATCACAATGAGGGGGAAGCTGTATGGCAGGGCAGTGGAACATGCGCTGCCCCATGAGGCAAGAATCCTGGTTTCTAAGCCGCTTTCATTTAGACTGGCTATGTGGTTTAGGTAAGTAATTCTATGAGTTTCAGTTGCCTTATTGGCAAAGTGAGGACTTATTTTTACCTGCCTGAAGTCAAATAGCTAGTGCAGATGGTCTCCTGAGATCCCTTCACATTTTAAGGTCTAAGATTGTAAGCTTTCCCCTCTGGTTTCCCTTTTACCCTCTATGGACCTTTAATTCATGAATTTATCTAAGCCCTTGTAACCGATTTATATTTTGGCCTTCAGGGTAATGAGTTCCACTGAAGTTCTAATTTCTTTTTCTTTGTAACTCATTCTTTCAAGCACTGTGGAGCTGTGGAATGAGACTAGTACTCCAGGACTTGGTCCAATCTGCCAGATCCTTGGTGATACTAAATCCCGGGCTGATTGGAACATCAGAAATTCAGGAGAATAGCTGTGGGTAAAGGAGAAATGAATCTAAGCCCTGTCTTCTTTTCTTTCCTAAATCACTTGTATTTATAATCTATGAAGAATTTTCTTTGTGAATTTAAAATTGATTCCTCCAATCTTTACCTCAATAAAAATTATTTTAATTTATTTTCATTGTTGTCAGATAACTTGCATTTCTCAGGGCTGGGTATTTGTGGATTCTTAATTACATTATAAATTCTTATGATCATCACACACAAAAAATAGCAATGGTATTATATAACACGAAAGAGTGAACCTAAATTACAGTGGAGGAAGATAATATGGAGTAAAGTGTATTCATAATCCAAGCAAATGGAACTTGCCCACCACAAATATTAATTATGAGAACAATCATCTGAGTAGCATCACTTATTTGAGGGACAGGAAATAACTCTGAATCTCATGCCAGTATTGTTTTACAAATCAAATGATATTTGTTTTGATTCAGAAGACAATATGTGGTTTTGAAATTGAATTTTTTTAATTAAATTTTCTTTCAGATTTTGGTAAGTCAGGACAATGAATATATTAATGGACCTTCAAATATATTTCTCTAGCTAACATAAAGTCACCTCAAATCTTAGGTAGGGTTTTCAAATTGGAAATGCATTTCATGATTTATGTTGTATGCAGAAACAGCCAACCCATGTTTGTTCTTTTATTTATTCAGCAAATAGTTTTAAACCGCCTACTTTGTGACAAACACTGTACTAAGCACTGGGGATATCATGGTGAACAAGACAGATGTGGTTCCTGCCCACATGGGATTTAAAGTCTAGTAAGAAGACAGTCACGGCATAAGTAATTACAAGTGTTTGTTGCATCACTAAAGACAATTCAAGATGAGGTTTAAACCCATGCTCAGACTATACACATCAGCTTTGTGTCCTCAGACAAGTTACCTTCTCAGAAGCTCAAGGTTTGTTTGTTTTTTTTTTTCATTTCCAATAAAGGAATAACAGATACTGTCATGATAAAATTAGATATTCCGTAGAAAAGTGTTCTTTAAATTGTGAAGCAGTCTATACATATTAGCACTACTGCTATTGTTTTTGATATACATTTATTTGTTTGAGAAGTTGGTAGGCTTACTTAGGCCCTTTAGATTCAGAGCCTTCTAGTGTGTTCACTCCTATGCCTGGTCACCAATTCTTCCCTTCCTTTGTTCCTTATGCCCTCACTTCCCCAACAGCCCTCAGACCCTCCTTAAAGGCCTTTTTGGCTAGGTTAGGACTGTGAGTTTCAAGGCATTAGTAGTTTTATTCTTGTTAGGATGTTCCATGAATGACTACCTTGTACATTTCTCATCTCTTTCTTAATTGATTCACTCTGTTAGCTAAGTAGGTAATGATGATTTTGCAAGGACGTGGCATTTGCCATTCTTGCCAGTAATATACAAATGGTGTACAAGTCTATTTTCCAGTGGTATTCAGGTGGTCTACAAGTCTATTTTCTTTCAGCCTCTGGATGCTGGTTAAAGT
This sequence comes from Phoca vitulina, assembly GCF_004348235.1. Classification (NCBI taxonomy): domain Eukaryota; kingdom Metazoa; phylum Chordata; class Mammalia; order Carnivora; family Phocidae; genus Phoca; species Phoca vitulina. The sequence continues at coordinate 16,751,406 of NW_022589742.1, forward strand.
TCTTTTAATATAGACTCAAAACTGGGTGCCTGGGTGGCACAGTTGGTTAAGTGTCTGCCTTCGGCTCAGGTCATGATCTCAGGGTCCTGGGATTGAGCCCCACATTGTGCTCCCTGCTCAACGGGGAGTCTGCTTCTCCCTCTCCCTCTGCCCCTGACCCTGCTCATGCGCTCGTGCTCTCTCTCTCAAATAAATAAGAAAAATCTTTAAAAAATGTATATAGACTCAAAACTTACAGAACATTCACATTGCCTTCATCAAAACCAGCAATTTATAGAAGACTGATTATTCTAATGGAAGTGGACCTGAGATAGGGCCAGAGTTATGTGAAATCACAATGAAAGGACTAATATGAGAGTTTGCTTCCATCTCAACATATCACCATCATTTATCTTGCCAATAAGTGTATAATTTCCTATTATTCATAACTGATTAGAGCCAAGACACTGAAACTAATAATTTACAGAAAATGTTTTTTAGAGAAGGTGGGTTTGAGAGAGGGTTTTGAAGCTAAGCAGAATAGATTGGTTAATGAGAAGTAGGATATCATACTAAGTTTTTGAAAGATGGAATAATTTAATAAAAACGGAAGGCCAAGACTTATTAGATAAGCAGTGTCATGTAGGATGTTCTGCCATGAGACTAGTGTTAGAGAAGCGTGGTGTAATTACAATAACCTTGACTGAGAGTTCAGAAATCTGACTTCTACTTCTCACTCATTGTTATTAGCTTTGAGATGTTGAAGTCTTATCCTATTTGGGATTCAGATTTCTTATTTGCAAAAAAAAAAATGGGGAATGGAAATTAGACTAAGTAATCTCTTCTATAAAATATGAAAAGCATGTAGAAAATTATTTAATCCAGTAATGCTGTGAAGACTAGATGTGTAATGGTGGCAGTGGAAATGAAGCAGAAGGAACAAAATGGAGAGAGAAGCATTTTGTAGGAATTATTGTTAGGATTCAATGAATAACTGTATGGTAGATACATTAGAGGGGTGATTCAAGACTGTTTTCAAAGTGTCAATTCTAAATGACCAGGTAAATGAGATAGACAATAACAGAGATGGGAGAATAGAGAGAAAACTATATGAGTGAAGAGGATGAGTTGTCAGTGAAGAGGGAGGAGAGTCAAGATGATATGAAACTCTGTTGCAATGTGAAAATTTCTAGAAGAGAGTGGACAACCATGCCAATACTACTGCAAACTGAGAAGAGCTTAGAAGAAAAGATTTGATGTCTAGAAGAAGAGTTCATTTAAGAGAAGATGAGTGGGATTGGGAATGTGCACTCATGTGCATATATGTGCACCAGACATTCTCTTCTCCATTATATCCAATATTGTCTCTGGACGAATGGAGAAAACTCAAAATATGATGATCTGTTTAGTTGGTCTTTGGTATTCCTTTCATTGTATACATATTGTGGTTAGGAAATAGTGGATGGAGATAAAATATAAAGGAGTTGTTGATACATTGAAGGTTAGAAATTGTGAAGCAAAGTACAAATGAAAACTCTACTTTTTACTTCTCTTGATTTTTCTATAAACACAGAAATTTAAGAGCTGCTCAGATATTATCTGCTTTTTGTTTTTTCCTTTCCCCGTCATGTTTAATTTCACAACCATTTTCCTGAAAATGAGTTTGGGTAGAGCTGAGATGTGTTGTATTTCATCTGTCACAACATACTGAAAGGAACTCACTATTGTGTACAGATTATATAACACCTTTAGATGAATCTTATTTCCTTCCCTTAGATGGTGCTAATAGGGTATGAAAAGACAAGAAGATTATATAAGGTGATTATTGTATTATATAAAGTCCTGGAGTCACTTGAATGGTTTGGAATTAAAAGCAAATGCATTCTCTGAGAAGTCCATATTACTGTCACAGAAATGACAACCTATTTCTTTTATCAGCTAGAGTCCCAAGACATTTACCCTCTTTTTTCTTCTCTTTCTTTATCCTAGAGACTTCTCAAAATTCTGCAAAACAATTGCAGTACAAGTGAATGAAAAGAAATCTTATCTAGTGCAACTATTAGAAAAGGTTGGTTTTACTCTTAGATAAAAATAGTTTTGTTGGGGTGCCTGGGTGGCTCAGTCGCTTAAGCGTGTGCCTTTGGCTCAGGCCTAGGGTCCTGGGATCGAGCCCCATATCGGGCTCCTTGCTTCACAGGCAGCCTGCTTCTATTTCTTCCTCTGCCTGCCACTCCCCCTGCTTGTGCTCATGATCTCTCTCTCTCTGTCAAATAAATAAATAAAATCTTAAAAAAAAATAGTCTTGTTATCTATTTGCACTGTGGCTTGAGTGTCAGTGACACACTTGTGAAAGGTGTAGCATACCCAAACTAAGAAAACCATTGTTAAAGCCTTTATGTATAAGGAATGTTGCTTAACTTGAGTCTGCCACTCTGGGCACCAGAACCTTGACTGCAATTGTCAAGTGAAGTTGACCTGTTCCAGGGAACTCTCAACAAAAATGTCACAATGGTAACACATAACTTTAGAAGACAACAAAAAGATGGGCTGAGGATTACTAAACAAATACAATGTAATGGCAATTTCCTGAACAGTTTAGCATATATACATAAATATATACATATAACATACTGTAAATTATAAGAGGTAGTCCTCTGATAGTGATAACTAATTTCCCCACACAAGGAATTTTTTTCAGACTTTAACTACTTGAGGGTAAGAACATTTCTATATTCTGATCTGATCCATATTTATTTAATTTTGGAGTTGTTCAAATTCTCCTGATCTTTGTTAGAGTGCCCCAAGTTGTTCTTGCCCTGTGCTGCCCTGCCCTGGGGGTGCTCCATGTCAGGGCCCTTTATTTCAGCCTCTGATTGAACACTTGCTCCAAAACCATTTTCAGTTCAGAGTATTTTTTATCAATTTCATTCCTAAAGAAGCTTGGGTTTTCTGTGAACTGCATCCTGTATGTTACATATCACATTGGGAATGATTTCTTATATGTTTCTTTGGCCCTTGGCTTTTTTTTTTTTTTTCTATCTCCTGTGAATATGTGGTGTTTTTTGGGAAGCTGCCTCTGTCCATACTATGAAGATGGAAACAGTGTTTGTTTTAAATTCTCTACTTATCCTGGTAGAGAAACTAACTTCCAGACTGGATCTAAGTTGTAATGAGTGAAGCTTGGATGACATAGCATTTCCTATTTTAACACTGTTAAACATTTTCTCCTGGCTACATCAGCTCAGGATTTTATTGTTTTATATCTGCTGTTATGTGGACTATGTCTGATCTTGGTGACACATAAAACCAGCCATGACTTCTGCTTTCTTGAACCATAACTCCAGATTGACAGACAGAGCTGTAAGAAAGAACCAGATCCTAAGAGAGGTAGGACTTGTTCTACTTAGATATATTTTCTAAGTGTGGTGGCATTTGTAATTGAGACTGCAATTAATGTATTTTTGCAGATTTTAAAAATTGGTGTGTGATCTCACTAGTCAGTCCTTAGGCAAAGGATTAAGACTAGGTTAGAGAATATCTCTAATACTAGGTAAGATATTTGCATGATACCTCACATTAAAACCTCAAACAACTCAGAGTCCAATTAAGTGCATTCCTCAATTAATTGGGATATTTAAGTGATACTTCAGGTTTAGGAGAAAATGATGGATATATGAAAACAATTCCACATCAAGCATCTAGTAAATGACTTATTTATTCATTTATTAACTTAATATTAGGCACTGGGTATAATGACAAAGGACACAATTGTTTTCATTCAAGTAGAAACAGACAAATGGACAAATGAATTGTTATAATGAAATGTTATAAGTATAGACCTAAGCATGGGATGTTACAGAATGCCTAGGATATACAACTATGGGGACATCAGGAATGGGTTCCTGAGATGATGACATATGAAGCTAATTTTGAAAGACTAATAGAATTAGGCAAAGTGAAATGGTAGGAATAGGGCAAAGGGCACTACAGGCCAAGGATAAACATGATGGAAGAAGGCATATAGTAAGAACTGCAAGTAGTTTAGTAAGGCTGCAGCACATAGTAAGACATGGACAGTGGAGGTAAAGAAGGAAGTTGGATTGGTAGGCAGAAGCCAGATTGTTAAGGAATATGTGTGTCAGGTTAAGACATTGAGATTGTTTCTTGAAGGGAATGGAGAGTTAATGAAGAGATTTCAGATGTAAGGGGTCATGGCTGTATTGGCAGTTTAGACAGATACCTCTGATGCAATGTGGAGGTTGGATTGCAGAAGTTAAGACAGGAGGAAAGAAAAATAATTGTTTGGCTATTGTATTAGGCCAGGTGAGAAATGAGGAGATGGCAGTGGGAATAGAAGGGATGGGGCAGATATTCAGATGGTGAGAAAGATTTGTGAGGTTGAATGCATAAGATACAGTGAATTTGACACAGAGACTGAGACTTAGAAAATAAGGGAACTAGCAGGATAAGACATGGGAGACAATGATAAATTCACTTTCGTACACGACAAAAATACTTGGAGGTAGAAATAACATTTTCTGTGATCTTGGACTTTGGGCAATGGCATACAGGGTGATGATCCTAAGGCCTTGCACCAGCCTCACATAGCAAAGAGAGATTCAAGTATGTCCACTAGACCAGATTGATTAAAGAAACTCTCAGATTAAGGTTCACTTACACAGCAATTTAATTAGTTAGAACCCACCATTCCCTTAGCATCTCACTTATTGAAGTTTTATTGTACTTATTAGAAGATAAATCTATCTTGGAGTCGGATATTCTATAATATCCTGTCACTTTGGCTTTTTCATTATTTCTAAAATGCATCATGTTTCCCTAATCACTGCCAAAGAGACAAGGAGTAGTCCTCTACTTTATAATTGATCAAAATCTCTTTAGGTTGATTTTTGTTACCCCCAGAGTAGATCTGTTACATTTTCCTTGACCCTCAACTCATATTTATTATTGACTTCTCCTGAAGGATGCCAAAGCAATTACTGCCTACCTCTTACTTCATCCTCCATGAAAGGATCTCAGATGGCTTCTTAGGGCCCTATAAAATCAAGGGTTGTTTACACCAGTAATACAACTCAACACTTTTTCTGTTTTTCAAGATAAAAGTTTAAAGTGCCTCCTGATTAAAGTGCTTCTGTGATTGTTGCTCTGTATCAAGTTCTATACTTCCCCATTCTTTCCTTAGAGCTTCTTTTTTGTAGTCCAGGAAGCAGCCTCAAGTAAACAAAATGCTGAGGAAAGGGGAGGAGTTCAGAGTGGTGTGATATCCTAATTAGCTATCTAAGAAGTATGGTTAACCCTTGCAATATGGGGATTAGAGGCACTGACACCCCTTCTTCCCCCAGCTGAATAGTCAAAAATTCTTATATAACTTTTGACTCCCCCAAAACTTAACTACTAATGGCCTACTGTTGGCTGGAAGCCTTACTGATAATAAACATTTGATTAACACATATTTTGTATGTGATATGTATTACATACTGTCTTCTTACAATAAAGTGAGTTAGAGAAAGGAAAACATTATTAAGAAAATCATAAGGAAAAGAAAATATATATACAGTACAGTATCAAAAAAAATCCACATATAAGTGGACTCCCACGGTTCAAATCTGTGTTGTTCAAGGGTCAACTGTGGTGAAAACTCCTTTGTTGTTTATACTGATAAACTTTTTTAGAGTATCTGAATCTACATTGAAGCCCAGTGTGTGTGTGCTAGTGAATCAAATTGAATTGACCTTTGATGTTTTCTTTGATAAATGGTCTTTTCAGGACTGCCATCATTATTCTGAGCTTTATTGATCATTATCAGTTAAATATGAAAAGAACATGATAATAGGGTCAGACAAAGGAGGTATTTGACTCCTGATTTCATTATTTACTAGCTATGTGACCTTAGCTAAGTCATGTAATTTTTCTGAGCTCCCTGTTTCCTCATTTGTAAAAAAAAAAAAAAAAAAAAAAAAAAAAAGTAGTATCATATACATTCTGGTTTCCTCTTGAGATTGGTGTGGTTTTCAAATTAGGAAAGTATTTTACCAATTTCCAGACACTGACACATGTTTTTGGCACATATTTAGAAGGTATGGGAGAAAAAACTGAAGTCTCATTGCTATTCTCTGAAAGATACAGTGAATATATATGATGATCTGGCAGAATTTATGTGTTAAAACAAAGATATTTGTAGAAATCTTTTTTAATAAAAACATGAGAGCTAATACTTATTGGGTGCCTGTCATATGGCAAACAATGTTCTATATGCTTTAAATGAATTCTATCATCTGCTGGTCACAAGAGTGAGCTTGTATTATTGTAAAGGGAACTTTATAGATAAGGAGACTTGCTCTAGTTCACCCAGATAGTAAGTGGAAGAGAGGATTTAAATCTGGGCATGATCAAAACCTGTGATTTTAGACACAATGTGGTTGGCTTTCATAGTCTTGATATAAGCTTGTTTAATTTTGATTGCAAAGTTATCATACAGCTATATTGCAGCAGAATAATCTAGGTTAATTGGGATACCAGTTTTTACTGTGCACAGGGGAAGAGACAGAAATGTCCCAGCAGCCATATAATACAGTGGGAGTGATGGTTCTTAAGTTTTAGAAATCTTGTTCAACCAACTGAGCCACCCAGGATGGAACTGGAGGGTATTATGCTGAGCGAAATAGGTCAAACAGAGAAAGACATGTATCATATGACCTCACTGATATGAGGAATTCTTAATCTCAGGAAACAAACTGAGGGTTGCTGGAGTGGGGGGTGGGGTGGGAGGGATGGGGTGACTGGGTGATGGACACTGGGGAGGGTATGTGTTCTGGTAAGCGCTGTGAACTGTGCAAGACTGTTGAATCTCAGATCTGTACCTCTGAAACAAATAATGCAATATATGTTAAGAAAGAAAAAAAGAAGAAGAAGAATGTAGCAGGAGGGGAAGAATGAAGGGGGGGAAATCGGAGGGGGAGAAGAACCATGAGAGACGATGGACTCTGAAAAACAAACTGAGGGTTCTAGAGGGGAGGGGGTTGGGAGGATGGGTTAGCCTGGTGATGGGTATTGAGGAGGGCACGTTCTGCATGGAGCACTGGGTGTTATGCACAAACAATGAATCATGGAACACTATATCTAAAACTAATGATGTAATGTATGGGGATTAACATAACAATAAAAAAAAAAAAAGAAATCTTGTTCACTAATTTCTGTGTCAACTATGGGAGCAGATTTAACAAAATCCATCACAGATACTCAGAGAGAAAACTGTTAAAACCACCTTTGCTCACTGGACTTTAAAGTCCTAGAAGGAAAGGAACATAATGCCTGCCAGAGAGGTTGGCACGTAGTTGGTATCCAATGAGTGTTTATTCTTCTCTCTTATTTCTCAGCAGAGCTTTTATCTACCCTGAACCCCTGTTGACTGTGGCTAGCTGTATAATTAAGCAAATATACAGAAACCAGCATAAAATTAGATTCAAATGTAGTGTTTGTGTCTACCAAGCAGTTCTTAAAGTTTCTGTACACAAGAGGATTTATGTTTAATCAATGGTGAAGCATGACCAAAATATATAATTTACTTTGAAAATAATCTGTGTTTGATAAATGTTTAGGAAATATAAGGTACATCACATTAAAACTAAATTTATATTAAGTAACTTTAGATGCAGTGTTTAAGACTACCAGAAGGAATCTTAAGAGTTCACATAGATCCTGCTCCCTATTCCCCACTTTACCTTTGAGTAGCTCTGTGCCTAAGCTTTACAAAAATTTCTGAGGAATTACATGATGGTTAGGACTAGTTGGAAATGGATTATACCAGTCTCCTTATTAAAACATTTCCATGGGTTCCTACCTATGCTATTAAAGTAATGATTTTCAAATGTAATTGAGAATCAGAATCACCTAAAGCAGCAGTTCTCAAATTTGTTCAATTTATGATCCCTTCATGCTCTTAAAAATTCTGAGGCTCCCCTAATTTTTTTACCCATTACCTAAATAACCTAAATGACATAGTGTTATGAAAAGTAATCTTATTTTCCAGAACAAAAAAAATAGTGAAAGAATGGAATTGTTTCACATTTTTGCAGTTCTCCTTAGTATCTGCATAACAGAAGGCAGCTATATCAATCTGTTGTGATATGTTGTTTTGTTTGAAGTATTGGAAAAATTCCAGCCTCAATCAAATACATAGTTGGAAAAGGAAATAGAATTTTAATAGTCTTTTTGGATAATTGTGGATATTTTTCTTTTATACTCACCAAAATTCAATAGGTGGTAGTTTCCTAAAGGTGAGTTACAATATTGCATTAGAAACCATATTAGGAGAGGGAAAAGATGGCGGAGGAGTAGGGGACCCTATTCCAACTGGTCCCCAGAATTGAGCTGGATATCTAACAGACCACTCTGAACACCCACGAAATTAGCCTAAGATGTAAGATCTGGATCTCTACAAACAGAATATCGCAGGTGGTTGGTTTCGAGGTATGAAGTGGAGAGGCGTGATTCCGGGCAGATATCAGAAGATAAACGGCAGTGGGAGGGAGCCTGTCCATTGGGATCCTACACCGCCAGTGAGCGATAGCCTCATGCGCTGGGGACGGGGCACAGACTTGCAGACCGGTAGCAGTGAGGAAAGGACTTTAGGGCAGACCCCCTGATGGAAACCAGAGCAGCAGGGCAGTGGGTGTGAACTGGGGGCGGCTGGTGGTCTTAGAAGCACAAAGGGCAGAGATGTGCCTCAACCTGGAGGCAAGGACTGGGAGTGCTGCTGAGGGATGCACAACCCAGGACGCTGCAGTTTATACCAGCACAGACAGAAACAGAGATAGTGTGGCCTGGAGAGCTCACTGAAGAACAGACTGCGATCTCTCTGCTCTGAGGCAGAGGGTTGGGAACAGTGTCTTCTGCTCTGACTCTCGGAAGAGATGCGGAGAGCTGCCAGTGAACAAAAGCCCCCAAAAACCCATTTTCACTGAGCCCATCCCCCGCCACAGGGGGCAGGGCAACTCTGCCCAAACAGGGTTGCCTGAGTAACAGCGTGGCAGGCCCCTCCCCCAGAAGACAGGCTGGGAGAACAAGAGGCCATCAACCCTAAGGTCCCTATGAAACAGGTGCATCTTGCTAGGGTTGTGGTCAATAATTTGGACTCTATACATTCCCTCAACCACCCCTCAACAGAATGACTAGGAGTAGGAATCCCCAAAATAGGAAAGACTCAGAGATTATGACTTATGCCACAGATTTACAAGTGGATTCAGATATAACCAAGATGTCGGAGATGGAATTCAGGCTAGCAATTGTGAAGACAATAGCTAGAATGGAGAAATCAATTAATGGCAACAAAGAGTCTCTAAGGGCATAAATGCAAGCTGAATTGGCAGAACTTAAAAATGCTATCAATGAGATCCAATCTAATCTAGATAATCTAACAGCTAGGGTAAGTGAGGCAGAAGAATGAATTAGTGACCTGGAAGACAATTTAATAGATAAAAAGGGAAAAGAGGAGGCGAGGGAAAAACAACTCAGAATCCATGAAAATAGAATCAGAGAAATAAGTGACACCATGTAATGTTCCAATGTCAGAATTACTGGAATCTCTGATGGGGTGGAGAGAGAGAGAGGACTAGAAGATATATTTGAGCAAATCATAGCTGAGAACTTCCCTAATCTGGGGAATTAAATAAACATTCATGTCCTAGAGGCAGAGAGGACCCCTCCGAAGATCAAGGAAAAGAGGCCAACACCCCAGCATGTAATAGTAAAACTCGCAAATCTTAGAACCAAGGAAACCATCTTAAGGGCAGGTAGGGGGAAGAGATTCCTTACGTACAGAAGGAGGAACATCTGAATAATGTCAGACCTCTCCACAGAGACCTGGCAAGCCAGAAAGGGCTGGCAAGACATATTCAGGGTACTAAATGAGAAGAACATGCAGCCAAGAATACTTTATCCGGCAAGGCTATCATTTAGAATGGATGGAGAGATGCAGAGCTTCCATGACCAGCAGAAACTGAAAGAATATGTGACCACTAAGCCGGTCCTGCAAGAAGTATTAAGGGGGCTTCTATAAAAGGAGAAAGACCCCAAGAGTGATATACAACAGAAATTTACAGGGACAATCTATAAAAACAAGGTCTTCACAGGCAACATGATGACAATTAATTCATATCTTTCAATAATTACTCTCAACATGAACAGCCTAAATGTTCCCATAAAACAGCACAGGGTTGCAGTTTGGATAAAAAGATAAGACCCATCCATATGCTGTCTATAAGAGACTCATTTTGACCCTAAAGATACATCCAGACTGAAAGTGAAGGGATGGAGATCCATCTTCCATGCCAGCGGACCTCAAAAGAAAGCTGGGGTAGCAATTCTTATATCAGACAAATTAGATTTTAAACTAAAGTCTGTAATAAGAGACACAGAAGGACACTATATCATTCTTAAAGGGTCTATCCACCAAGAAGATCTAACAGTTGTAAATATCTATGCCCCCAACATGGTAGCCGCCATCTACATAAGCCAACTGTTAACCAAAATAAAGCGTCATACTGATAACAATATGTTAATTGTAGGAGACCTCAATACTCCATTCTTAGCAATAGACAGATCATCTAAGCAGAAAATCAACAAAGAAACAAGGGCTTTGAATGACACACTGGGCCAGATGGACCTCATAGATGTATACAGAACATTCCACCCTAAAACAACAGAATACTCATTCTTCTCGAGCACACACGGAACTTTCTCCAGAATAGACTACATACTGGGTCACAAATCAGGTCTCAACAGAGGCTAAAAGATTGAGATTATTCCCTGCATATTCTCAGACCATAATGCTTTAAAACTGGAACTCAATCACAAGAAAAAATTTGGAAGAAATTCAAACACTTGGAAACTAAAGACCACTCTGCTCAGGAATGTTTGGGTCAACCAGGAAATCAAAGAAGAACTTAAACAATTCATGGAAACCAATGAGAAAGAAAGCACATCGGTCCAAAACCTATGGGATACTGCAAAGGCGGTCCTAAGGGGGCAATACATAGCCATCCAAGCCTCACTCAAAAAAATAGAAAAATCCCGAATTCACCAACTAACTCTACACCTTAAAGAACTAGAGAAAAAGCAACAAATGATGCCTAGGCCACGCATTAGAAGAGAAATAATAAGATTAGAGCAGAGATCAATGAATTAGAAACCAGAAACACAGTAGATCAGATCAACGAAACTAGAAGTTGGTTCTTTGAAAGAATTAATAAGATCAATAAACCACTGGCCAGACTTATCCAAAAGAAAAGGGAAAGGACCCAAATTAATAAAGTTATGCATGAAAGGGGAGAGGTCACAACTAACACCAAGGGGATAGAAACAATTATTAGAAATTATTATCAGTAACTATATGCCAACAAACTGAGCAATCTACATGAAATGGATGCCTTCTTGGAAACCTATAAGCTGCTAAGACTGAAACAGGAAGAAATTGACAACCTGAATAGGCCAATAACCAGTAACGAGATTGAAGCAGTGATCCAAAACCTCCCAAAAAACAAGAGTCTAGGGCCTGATGGATTCCCTGGGGAATTCTACCAAACATTCAAAGAAGAAATAATACCTATTCTACTGAAGCTGTTTCAAAAAAGAGAAACAGAAGGAAAGCTTCCAAACTCATTCTATGAAGCCAGCATTACCTTGATCCTCAAACCAGGCAAAGACCCCATCAAAAAGGAGAATTTCAGACCAATATCCCTGATGAATATGGATTCCAAAATCCTCAACAAAATGCTAGCTAATAGGATCCAACAATACATTAAAAAGATCATCCACCGCGACCAAGTGGGATTTATCCCTGGGGTGCAAGTGTGGTTCAACATTCACAAATCAATCAATATGATAGAACACATTAATAAGAGGAGAGAGAAGAACCATGTGGTCCTCTCAATTGATGCAGAAAAAGCATTTGACTAAATACAGCATCCTTTCCTGATTAAAACTCTTCAGAGTATAGGGATAGAGGGAACATTCCTTTAGTTCATAAAATCCATCTATGAAAAACCTGCAGCAAATATCATCCTCAATGGGGAAAAGCTGAGAGACTTTCCCTTAAGATCAGGAACACGTCAAGGATGCCCACTCTCACCACTATTGTTCAACATAGTACTAGAAGTCCTAGCAACAGCAATCAGACAACAAAAAGAAATAAAATGTATTCAAATTGGCAAAGAAGAAGTCAAAACTCTCTCTTTTTGCTGATGACATGATACTTTATGTGGAAAATCCAAAAGACTCCACCCCCAAATTACTAGAACTCATACAGCAATTCAGTAATGTGGCAGGATACAAAATCAACGCACAGAAATCAGTTGTTTTCTTATACACTCACAATGCAACTGTAGAAAGAGAAATTAGAGAAACGATTCCATTTACAATATCACCAAAAACCACGAAATACCACGGAATAAACCTAACCAAAGAGGTAAAGGACCTATACTCTAGGAACTACAGAACACTCATGAAAAAAATTGAAGAAGACACAAAAAGATGAAAAAACATTCCAAGCTCATGGATCGGAAGAATAAACATTGTTAAATGTCTATGCTACCCAGAGAAATCTATACCTTCAATGCCATCCCGATCAAAATTCCAATGACATTTTTCAAAGTGCTGGAACAAACAATCCTAAAATTTGTATGGAATCAGAAAAGACTCCGAATCGCCAATGAAATGTTGAAAAAGAAAAACAAAGCTGGGGGCATCATGTAGCCCGATTTCAAGCTATATTACAAAGCAGTGATCACCAAGACAGCATGGTACTGGCACAAAAACAGACATATAGACCAATGGAGCAGAATAGAGAGCCCAGATATGAACCCTCAACTCTATGGTCAAATAATCTTTGACAAAGCAGGAAAAAATATACAATGGAAAAAAGAGTCTCTTCAATAAATGGTGCTGGTAAAATTGGACAGCCACATGCAGAAGAATGAAACTCGACCATTCTCTAACACCATACACAAAGATAAACTCAAAATGGATGAAAGACCTCAATGTGAGACAGGAGTCCATCAAAATCCTAGAGGAGAACATAGGCAGTAACCTCTTTGACATCGGCCACAGCAACTTCTTTCAAGATACATCTCCAAAAGCTAGTGAAACAAAAGCAAAAATGAACTTTTGGGACTTCATCAAGGTAAGAAGCTTCTGCACAGCAAAGGAAACAGTCAACAAAACAGAGGCAACGAACAGAATGGGAGAAGATATTTGCAAATGACACTACAGTTAAAGGGCTGGTATCCAAGATCTATAAAGAACTTCTCAAACCCAACACCCAAAAAACAAATAATCAAGTCAAAAAATTGGAAGAAGAGATGAAAAGACACTTCTCTGAAGAAGACATACAAATGGCTAACAGACACATGAAAAAATGTTCATCATCATTAGCCATCAGGGAAATTCCAATCAAAACCACATTGAGATACCACCTTATACCAATTAGAATGGCAAAAATTGACAGGCAAGAGACAACAAATGTTGGAGAGGTTGTGGAGAAATGGGAACCCTCTTATATTGTTGGTGGGAATGCAAGTTGGTACAGCCACTTTGGAAAACAGTGTGGAGGTTCCTCAAAAAATTAAAAATAGAGCTACCTTATGACCCAGCAATTGCACTCCTGGGTATTTACCCCAAAGACACAGATGTAGTGAAAAGAAGGGCCATATGCACCCCAATGTTCATAGCAGCAATGTTTGCAATAGCCAAACTGTGGAAAGAGTTGAGATACCCTTCAACAGACGAATGGATAAAGATGTGGTCCATATATACAATGGAATATTACTCAGCCATCAGAAAGGATGAATACCCAACTTTTACATCAACATGGATGGGATTGGAGGAGATTATGCTAAGTGAAATAAGTCAAGCAGAGAAAGTCAATTATCATGGTTTCACTTATTTGTGGAACATAAGGAATAGCATGGAGGACATTAGGAGAAGGAAGGGAAAAATGAAGGGGGGAAATCGGAGGGGGAGATGAACCATGAGAGACTATGGACTCTGAGAAACAAACAGGGTTTTAGAAGGGAGCTCGTGGGGTGATGCGTTAGCCTGGTGATGGGTATTAAGGAGGGCACGTACTGCATGGAGCATTGGGTGTTTTATGAAAACAATGGATCATGGATCACCACCCCAAAAACTAATGATGTATTGTATGGTGACTAATGTAATAAAATTAAATTAAAAGAAAAAAAGAAACCATACTAAATGGACTTTTCATATTCTGTTTCATAAACATCCATTCGTGTATCTTACACTCCGAATGTATCCTTTACACGTGCATCATTTTGTAAAATAATTCACTGGTCATTTGGAAAAATTTTAATTCACCAAGTTACACAAATCTAAATATTTGCACATTTTATTATGCCATATCAACAATCACATTCATTTTTATAACCACTGGTCTTCTCAGCAAAATCTTTAAGGGTAGGAGACTGTCAGGATTATGGATGCAGCTACAAGTTTTCCAAAATTTGAATTTTCACTTGAAAGCTTGAGTTTTATCATATGCTACAAATACTGACAGTCGTTTCCCTTGAAGTGACAGTTTTACTTCATTAATTTATCAAGAAAATATCAAGAAATATGCAAATCTGAGTAACCATAATTTGTCAGTCTTTCTTTCAAGTGAAAATAGTGTCCTATGAGAGAAGTAGTTAGTTCATCTGTCAACTCAAGCATTAACAGAAGTGCTTTTCCTTGAGACAACTATCACACTTCTGTGTGGGTCAGAAGAGCTTTATGCAGATTTTATATTTTGTCATACAGAATATTAAAAAGACACATACTCAAGGATCAAGATTTAACAAAATTAATAATTTTAATGCCTTACTGAGGACATTTTAAAGTGAAACGCTTTTTTTGTCATGCATTTATTGCAAATGCGTGGTGGTGAAGAATACTACAATTTCTAGTACTATATTGTGCTACTGCCTTAATTCATACTAAGCTACCATAAGTTTTACCCACCAATGCTTTTGTACCATCAGAACAAATGTCAGCACAATGAAAATGACAATTATTATTATGAAAATAGTTTTAAAATCTCCCTGAACCACTGAACCTCAGGGGTCTGCAGACCACACTTTGAGAACTCCTGACCTGGAGAATATCTTTAAAATGCTGATTGTTTTTTGCTGACTTCCAGAAGTTCCAATTTAAGAGTTTGGGGGAGGAGTCCAGTAATGTGCATTTTTAACTAGCACTCCAGAGGATATTGAGAAAGTTGGCCCATGGAACACAATTTTAAAAATCCAGCATTATAGAAGAGATACTGTCACTTTGGCTATGATTATGTAAACTGAAATATATACCCTCCTAAAACAATTATTTAATTTAATAAAATTAGGTACCCTAGCCACTTCATTGATTTATTTTGTTTATTCTATACAAAGGATTGAATTGATAGCCCTTTCTTGTGTACAATTTCCTATCTCACATCTCCCATATACACTTCTTTAATTATCTTTTGTTTTCTTTAGTTATTTCTGTGCTAGGTTGTAAAAGTTAAAATTGGACAGAAATGCCATCCTGTAAGGCTCTGACCACTCTAAGAGAAAGTCCTTGCTATGTTTTCACATCTTAAAATAATGACTGCTCTTAGCTCTTCCTTCTTACCTATAACTTTCTAGCCCTCTTTCTGCCCCTGGGATTCTGACCATTGCTGCCATGCCTGTGGAAAGGCAGAGAATGAGTCTTGCCCAGGACTTCTGTACTTGATCGGCCTGGATTCCTTTCCTTAGGGGTAATACACTGAGGTATATCTGACAATGTGGAAAAGACTAAGTATGAGTTGGAGATAAAGCTTGAAAGTGAGCATGAACATTCCTTATGTAATTGCCCTACTTCTCTTCCTTTTCCCAGCAATTAAATCTCTGAAACTAGGACTCAACCATTCCTATGATCTCTCTTCATCTTTCCATCTTGAGATATCCTGCAATTGGCTGCCTGGCTTCAGAGCTTTTTTTGAACTTGGGAGACTTCATGCTGCATTGTTTTGCCTTGCTAAAATGTACAAGAAACTTGCAGAGCTCAACACTCCAGGCTTAAAATCTTCCCAGGTGAGAGGAGACTGCATAGGTCTTGTTTGCATTTCTGGTTTGGCCTGTTCACCTCACCTTTTAGGACATTTGATTTTTAAGGGCTCACATTTTATTGCCTCAAATACAATTATGGATCACTATTAGTTTCCAAGACAGTTGGGTAGCGCTAAGCAAAATGTGCTACCCTAAATGCTCAAGCAGGCAATATGACATGTCAGTGAGATGGACTTTCAATTGCAAAGTTGCTTTGCTTTAAACCTTGCCTGAGGGTCATAATTTGTGTGCTAGTGGTGTTACATAATTTAACTGAAAAGACTATTGTGTATGAGAAATTTTGTTAAAAGAGCTGCCTTCATGGTTGAAAACTTTAAAGGGATATAACTTAAATTTTCGAAGGTTTTTAATTAATGAGTATGGGACACTGAGATATTTAGTACTTTGTTTTTCAAATCTGACTTTCATATGAATATTCCTCCCTATTCACTGACCCTAGTCCATGCATAAATATGCATGTATGTACACAGTTTTTTAAGCTTTCAAGATCAAGCACTGGTGCATGTAAGAAACCTACAGCAAATAAAAAGCTCCTGATTACACTTCTGTTCCTAAAAGTAATTATATATTTGTGCAACTAATGCTTTCAGACTTTATCAGGTGTTAGCAAATACATGTATTTGCCCAACGTGCCCCCTTTGATATAAAATTCAAATCTATTTGTAGCAAAGCAACCACATTTTTATAATGATGATTCCAATCAAGTCAAGATCTTTGATACTTAAACAACCACCAACAACAATAAAAACGGCTTTGGGAATAGAAGCATAAACTAAACCATAATTCATACACTTGCAATTTTTTCTTCTATGCAATAGGAGTTAAACTGAATTGTATTATTGTCTATGATTTCTACTGACTTATATGTGACAGGAATATTTATTGTGATACTGATTTCTATATTATTATCACTGGAGTGGACATTTTTTTCCTTTCCCATGCTGAAAAAATAGCCAAAACTTTTAGTTTCTTTGCCATAGCCGAAGTGAGAGTGGAGGACTATTAAACTTTGAGTCACTGAAAGTGGTAGTTTCCAGAAATGCAGAAGGCGACCACCATCTAGACCTTTTAATTTTCAAAACAGTTTCCTGGAAGGATTGTTTAAGAGGAGGAGAAATTTCAAGATATGGAAAAGGTGGAATACGGTCACCTGGAGAGTGGAGCTTTTGGGTACAGCTTTCCTAAGTCTGATAGTCAAGGATTTTAAGATTTTGAGAAGCAGGGGAAAAGGAATCCCCTTGCTTATAGGGCTCCAGATAGGGAATTACTGCAGAATGACTATGGAGGCATGACCATATGTATCATGGACTTAAGAACAATGGTGAGGCTCTTTGGGAGTGAATCTTTGGTCAGTTAGGCATATTATTATAAAAGACACTCTGAATCCCATCAGAACAGAATGACTAAATTAATTTGGAGGGTCTCTAGTGGATTTGTGTTGCCTAAAAGAGAACTTAAAAGATGATAACTATTATGTACTATGGAATTCCCTCAATTTTGAGTCACCACTTAAGCCTGGGATTCTGGTATAATCTTGTGAAGGTTAGGGGAGATGTTTTCAAAATGACTAAAATCCAGGTTGGTGGACAGTGTGGGCAGGTTGCACCATTGGGAAATGTAATAAAGTAAGACATTCTTTAAATCCAAATATTGTAAATAAAATCACATCTGTCACAAATGTCCCTACACAAAAAGGTAATCAATGAGTGGTGATATTTTTCTTAGTCTACTTACTTCTCCAATTTACAGTAGCTCACTTTTTATTAAAGTACAATGCTAACTATAATTTACATGCAATCCTGCTACTGAGGAAAAAATACTCCTGGTCCATTTGAAATACCGTGATGGCATTTTTATTGTTATTTTCTGACCACCTATTAAAGTGACATAATTAAATTAAAGTCCTTGCAAAATATGATCAGTGTGGGGGGATTGAATCTTGTAAATATATATTTTTTAATTAATTAATTTCTTCTATGCAATAGGAGTTAAACTGAATTGTATTATTGTCTATGATTTCTACTGTGTGTGTGTGAGAGAGAGAGAGAGAGAGAGCACAAACTGGGTGAGCAGCAGGCAGACAGAGAGGGAGAAGCAGGCTCCCCCTGAGCAAGGAGCCTGACGCAGGACTCAATCCCAGGACTCGATCATGACCTGAGCTGAAGGCAAACGCTTAACTGACTGAGCCACCCAAGAGTCCCAGTAAATATTTATTTTGATTTAGATTATGTGGAGAATAGAATGATGGAAACCTAGATTTCAAAGAAAACAGACGTATAATTTATGTCTCACCCTGTTGTCTAAGGTGAACTTTTTCAGAAATTCTCTAAGAGCATAAAGTGACTTTTATGCTCTGTTCTTTTCCTCTGTGACATACAGGATTGGTTACTATATATTGTAAAATTTGTGGTGTGCATAGATAGCAAACTGGCCACCTGAAAAACCTATTTAAACTTAATGGAAAGTTGCCCAGTTCATGACATGGATATAGGAAGCTCTAAGGAAAAGATCTCACAGCTAGCCTAGTTTATTTTGTTGACTGTTACTTGACTTTTGCATAAGAAACCCCAAACTGAAGTCTTTGAGAGTCTGCATTTCTGTCACTAGATCATGTAGTAAGTGGTAAACCATGCATTTTATATACATACACATCTCCAAATCAGGGAAGAGGTGGTTAGAAGAGGACCATGCCTCTTCCTGCCTCTTTGTCCATATTCAGTTATCAAAGACATTAACTCAGGAAAAACAAAACAAAACACAACAACAAAAGCAATACTGAGTGGCTTAGTTCTTTGTTGCAGACTAATAGAAAAATAGAGTCAAATCATGGAAGATCTTGAATTCCCACTCAGGAGTTTTTATTTAGTCTTTTTAGGCACTGGGAAGCCACCAGAGTTATTTGAGATGAGGAAATAGAGTGGCATTTTAGCGAATAATCTTGCAGTGGTGTGCAGAATAGACTGGAATCTGAAATACATGGGAACACTGGGAAACCAGTTGGGAGGTACTACTAAAATTCAGTTACCAAAACTATTACTTGTTTGTATATTATGCAATTTATAATACTGGATACCATTGTTACACTGATCAACTATTTGTTCCTTTCAATTTCAAGTTTTAAATATTTTTTATCTCATAACAATTACTTTAATGCATGACTTCCTGAGTGTCAAAACACTCACTATAACTGTTGAGAAACAAAGAAAGACATGCTATAATAACATAATTACTCATTTTTTTAAAGAGTAAATGAGCAAAAGTGTGCTTCATTAATAATAGAATAGAGAAAAATTCCTTGCAGCCTAATCTAAATTTAAAAAAACAACAAATTGTCTAATAGAGTAAATTAATTTTTGCTAGAGGTAGACTATCTAAATTTATTCCAGGATGAAAAAATGGATTTGATAGAATGTCACCCTCAAATATTAGAAGTGAGATTCTGAATTTTGAATTTGAATTTAGTCTGAGCCAGGAGTGCTTGGAATTTGATGTTAGGAGGTCAGTATTCTAAACCCAGCCCCATTGTTGATGTATTATGTAGTTATACAGTATCATAAGAATAAGTCACATGATCTCAAAGGCATCAGTTTTGCTATTTAGCAAAAATATTAAAAGTAAGTTGTAACACCCCATATGACAGGGCTAATGATTTGTTTGGCTTTTGTATATTGCTTATTTGTGGCACTTGCATCTCCAATGCATACCTAGAAGGAGTAGAATAAACATTTCTTGAATGAATAAATAAAAATGAAATAATAGCATAACTGCAAACCATATCTAGTTTGTTCATTGCTGTATCCTCGGTACTTAAATTCTTGGCACTTGGAAGAAGAATGAGTCAACTATAAATCTCTTTGAAGAAAATCAGCAACCTACTACATTTTAAACAGTTAAATCCAAGATTATATCTCACTTGCAGGAAAACAAAATGTAATGGGATTTACTTTTTCAACTGACTTCTTCCTTTTGTATCAATAACCAAACTGAAACACTGAGACAAATTGGTCATTGCAGGATATTTAGTAGCAATAGGATGCTATGCAGACTGGTGACCATGCCTAGAGGACACATATGAGAGCTCCTGAAAGTTAACTGCCTACCTAACAGACTAGTCTTCCGTAGGATTGTTTGGGGACAGGATTTTTTTTTAAATTCAGAGGTATACAACTCCAATACTTCTTCTAAGACTACTTGTGTGAATATGAAATGGAGTGACTATGGTCTCTAAGAAATAAATCCCTTGGAGCTTAGGTGTGCTCTGGAGCATCTTGTGTTTCCTAGCAAATTCAAACCAGGGTATACCATATTAAAAATGTGTACTAGGAAAAGGACCCACAGTTCATGCTAAGACATAAATGTTCCGGGAATTTTAGATTGATGGTGATGATTATGATGAAGAGGAAGAGGAAGGGGAGGAGGTAGTAGCTGTAGCAGCGACAGCAGCTACCACTGATACAGTGCCTATGATATGCCTAATACTGTAATATGTTTTGCATGTAATCCTTATATTGCATTTAATCCTTATATCTGCCCTGTGAAGTGGTGGTTATTATAATCACCATTCTACAGGTGAGGAGACTTAAACACAAATATGTTTTGTAAGTTGCCAAGAGATCACATAGAAAGCAAGTTGGAAGAGCTGCGATATAAAATCAGGCAGTCTGGCTTCAAACTCTTGACCTTATCCTAAAGTGCCTCACAATCAGGTGCTTTTCAGACATAATTTCTTTGAAATGTAAAGGGCTACAATTTTATATAGAAAGCCAATATGCCAAAGTTTATGGTTTTCCAAATTTTCTACCTCAGGGAACTAAAATCTATCTGAAGGCTTTATTCCATGTGTTTCAGAAATAACTATATAATTACCTCATTTACTGCTATTGTGCTCTTGAGGCCAAAATTGGAATCCTTGCTTCTTTAGAGCATTTAGTGTTTTCTCTTTTCTTCACCTCAGATTACCTTGATCAATCCTAAATTCTAGAAGCTTCTATCAAGCTTTCCCTGATAAAAAGGAAGTGCAAAAGTGCTGTGTATTTTGCTGTGAAGGTTGTTCAGAAGTATGCTCAAAACTGAGGAAATTTTCAGTCTGTCCTTTTTTTTAATTTAAATTAAATTAGCCAACATATAGTACATCATTAGTTTCATATGTAGAGTTTAGTAATTCATCAGTTGCATATAACACCCAGTGCTCATCACATCACATGCCCTCCTTAATGCCTGTCACCCAGTTACCCCATTCCTCCAGCCACCTCCCCTCCACCAACCCTTAGTTTCTTAGTTTCTTTCCCATAGTTAAGAGTTTCTCATGATTTGTCTCCCTCTCTGATTTCTTCCCATTCCATTTTCCTTCCCTTCCCCTCTGATCCTCTGCACTGTTTCTTATATTCCTCATATGAGTGAAACCATATGATAATTGACTTTCTCTGCTTGACTTATTTCACTTAGCATAACCCCCTCCAGTTCCATCCATGTTGATGTAAATGTTGGGTATTCATCCTTTCTGATGGCTGAGTAATATTCCATTGTATATATGGACCACATCTCCTTTATCCATTCATCTGTCGATGGGCATCTCCTTTCTGTTTAATAATTGTGGCATTTACTTTAAGCTATTGAAATAAAACTATAAATAACTGATTTGTTGTATGTTTATTTATATTTAGCAGTTTTGTGTAAAATTTCTTATTAATAGTTTATTAGAAATTCTTTTCCCTGCAAATATTCTGTGGTGAAAAAATGTGATGCTTGTATTTTATTTAAGTTTTTCTTAAAGATTTTATTTATTTATTTAACAGAGAGAGAGGGAGAGCACAAGCAAGGGGAGCAGCAGGCAGAGGGAGAGGGAGAAGCAGGCTCCCTGCAAGGCTCAATCCCAGGACCCTGGGATCATGACCTGAGCCAAAGGCAGATGAGATGCTTAACCAACTGAGCCACCCAGGCGCCCCTTTATTTAAGTTTTTATTTGAATTCCAGTTACTTAACATACAGTGTTATATTAGTTTCAGGTGTATAATATAGTGATTTAACAATTCCATACATCACTTGGTGCTCATCAGGACAAATGCACTCCTTAATCCCCAACACCTATTTCACCCATCCTCCACCTCCCTCCCTTCTGGTAACCATCAATTTGTTCTCTAAGGTTAAGAAACTGTTTCTTGGTTTGCCTCTCTCTCTCTCTTCCCCCTCCATGATCATTTGTTTTGTTTTTTAATTCCACATATGAGTGAAATCATATGGTATTTGTCTTTCTCCGACTGACCTATTTCACTTAGCATTATACTCTCTAGCTCCATCCATGTCATTGCAAATGGCAAGATTTCATTCTTATGGCTGAATAATATTCCATTGAATATATAAATATATATATATACACACACACACACTATATATATATATATCTCACATATTCTTTATCCATTCATCAATTGGTGGACACTTGGGCTTCTTCCATAATTTGGCTATTGTAAATAATGTTGCTATAAACATAGGGGTGCATGTACCCCTTTGAATTAGTGTTTTTGTATTCTCTGGGTAAATGCCCAGCAGTTTGATTGCTGGATTGTAAGGTAGTTCTATTTTTAACTTTTTGAGGAACGTCCATACTGTTTTCTAGAGTGGCTGCTCTAGTTTGCATTCCCACCAACAGTGCATGAGTGTTTCCTTTTCTCCACATCCTTGCCAACACCTGTTGTTCCTTGTGTTGTTGATTTTAGCCATTGTAAAGTTGTGAAGTGATATCTCATTGTAGTTTTGATTTGCATTTCCCTGATGGTAAATAATGATGAACATCTTTTCATGTGTCTCTTGGCCATCTGGATGTCTTCTTTGGAGAAGTGTCAATTCGTGTCTTCTGCCCATTTTTTAATTGGATTATTTGGTTTTTGGCTGTTGAGTTGTATAAGTTCTTTATATATTTTGGATACTAACCCTTTATCAGTTTTGTCATTTGCAAATAATGTGTTGCTTTTTAAAAGAGTAATTTGCCTGGTGATAGGTATTAAAGAGGGCACATACTGATGGAACACTGGGTGTTATACGCAAACAATGAATCATGGAACACTACATCAAAAACTAATGATGTAATGTATGGTGATTAACATAACATAACAAAATAAAATTAAATTAAAAAAAGAAAAAAAAGAAAAGAGTAGTTTGATTATGCCTGGATCTAAATTGTTTTCCAAAGAGGCACATTATCAATTTTACAGTGAAAATCAATGAAAAAATTGAAATCCAATATATAGAATTGTGCATTGCAAGCAAGTTTTGGGACATGTCCACTCCAAAGAGGGAGGAATTTTTATTCTCTCTAGTTCCCCACTGTGGCAAACCCTAGTGCTTATGAACTTTTGCTTATTTTTACCTTTTTAGGGAGTAGTGCTTTGTGGTGTATGCAAGCTTTAGT
This sequence comes from Phoca vitulina, assembly GCF_004348235.1. Classification (NCBI taxonomy): domain Eukaryota; kingdom Metazoa; phylum Chordata; class Mammalia; order Carnivora; family Phocidae; genus Phoca; species Phoca vitulina. The sequence continues at coordinate 16,774,950 of NW_022589742.1, forward strand.
CAGTGATGTTGAGACCAGATAAGAAGTAGGTAGGCAGAAAGTTTCAATGTTTAACAATACCACAGATTATAAGTTCTCAGAGAAGTTTTGGGGTAGTGGTCCTCTCTGAAACTGGTAATACTTGTGAGTCAATTCTAAAATGATCCAGGCTCTGCTGCAATTAGAAGAAAATGAAAAAGTGTTTAAAGCTACCTACTGCCTACTCCTTCAGATTGGGAGAGAGGATCTTGGTACGTTATTTACCATGCTTGATTTTGTTCTTCAGCTCAGTAATAGCAGGTACAATATCTCTTTTAATGGAAAGTTTCTGATTGGCCAAAAACAAATTTATATAGACTCCTGTCAGTAATGGATCTTGAAGCAATTACTTCTGAAAAACTCCTCTCAAGAGAATAGATTAGGGGTTAGCAAACTTTTTCTATAAGATATGAGATAGTAAGTATTAGGCCTTGTGAGCAGTCATTGTGAACTCTATTCCCAGGGCACAGTCACAGTTAGTTTTGTAATTCTCTGGCACAGTTTGTGATCCCTGACAGTAGATAGAGAGGTCCCTTGGAAAAGAGATGCCAAGTTCTGTTCTAAAGTATCAGGGTTAGGATTAGCCTTTCTTCATCTTATCTAGAAAAGTCAGTGATTTTAATTTGTTATCCTATTGTCCGGTACAGAAGTTGAACACTCTGGTTTTGTTGACAGTTATGTAGGGTATTTCTTTTGGGTGAATCTGTATATTCCCAGGATGCTGAGCTATGTAAAGCAGGTATTCAAGTCAAAAGAAAGAATCCCTAATTTGATATTTGGCTTGTAGGCAGTTTAGTTTAGTGATTAGGATCAGACAACTGTGGAGCTAGATTGCCTTAGTTCAAATATTAACTCTACTGTAAACTGTGTGACCTTGGCCAGTTTACTTAACCTGTCTGTGCCTTAGTTTCCACATTAATAAAATTGGTATAATAGTATCTACCTTATGAGATTTTAGTGAAGATTAAGTGAGTTAATACTTGTAAAACAGAATAGTGTCAGACTTACAATAAGATCTCTTTAAGGCTTACCTATAATTCTTTCCATGATTACATAAATTATGTCATTGACTTGATCAAAAGGGAACTCTGAGGCTTAACCTGCTCAGAAAGTACAGTAGATAGACTAAATAGCACTGGTCTAGGGGTCAGAATGTCCTGATTTGAGTCCTGGCTCTGCCCCTTGTAACATGTATGGCTTTGGAAAAAGAAGCTCTGACATGAGACTGTAAATAATGATGGGTTATTAAACCTTCTCTTCAAACCCATCAGACCATAAACAATGATGGGTTTGAAGAAAAGATCTAGAAGAGTAGGGTAAGGAGATAAGGAAGCATCATTCTTAGACCAAGATAAAACAGAGAACATCATCTTAGTCTATAACATCAATAGACTTTGGCATATAGACATCTATCTTTAAACCTCAGCTCCAGTACCTTTTAGCTAAGTAACATTTTAAGTAAATCACTTATCCTCTCATCTCTACAGAACAGATCATAAATAGTGCCTTGTCATGGAATTGTCCAAATGAAAATAATTAATGCTTATAAAACAATTAGAACAAATGATGTTTGCATATAACAAAGGTTCAATAAATGTTTGTTATTATTACTATCATCATCATCATCATCATTATCATCATCATCATCGTTATCATTATCTTTGGGACTTCATGTTAAAGATGAGGATACTGAAGCCCAGGAGAGGTGACTTTCCAAAGGTCACAAAGTTAATTAGTAACTGAAGTGCAGCTCTCCTGACATCTAAGTCACTACTCCTTCTGTCACAGCAAACTTCCTCTTAACCTCCTATGTAAATAGAGCTTGGTAATTTTTGCATTATATATAGAATATCCATGAGGAGCAGAACCCCTCTTTTTCTATTTTGGGGGGTATTTCTTGCTAATGGGAAGTTTAGTCTTACTCTCTTTCATGCCTGGGGATGGAGGTACTCCATTGCGGGCTCATGGACCTATGCATAGATGTTAATTACCATTGGTGACCATGTGCAATAATCTACGTGGGATTTGATGCTACCTCAGCCCTCACTGAAGTGCTCCTACAAGATTATTGCCCAGTGGTTACATCCTTCCCTGAGGACTTCTTGCTCCATCAGTCTTCCCCAGACCAAATGTGTTGGGCTATAAATAAAATAGGCAGTGTTTCTTAATTAAGAATAAAGTAGCTCTTAGAACAATAGTATAGTTTGGAGAAACAGAGGATGGAGCTCTAACCTAGTAGTTCCTTGTGTCAAACAAGGGGGAGTCTATCTAGGTTTGGGCCTTTGAAGATGAGAATCTTCCTACTCACATCCTCTTCCATTCCACACAGACCACACCTTCAATTCCCCTAGATTTGTGTCCTGTCCCTCTCCCTCCAAAAACCCTACTTTCTTCATGGGAGGGCACATTTTTATTTTACAGTGTCTTATTGTATTTTGACAACCTGAAAGTTTTAGGTTTTTGCCAAATGATAAATGAATTTTTCCTCTGCTTCAGAGGGTGGGAGTGACTGCCTCTAGTCTAGTCAAATCTCTGATTGAAGTTCAGTCCTCCCAGCAGAGAGAGCTTGGGCTTATTTCCTCAATAAATACCCTAAGAATTAAGTGTTAGAGACAATTTAATCTATCACACTTAAAAATATTTTTTTCCTAGCAGTAGGGCTTTTCCCTGGCTCCTAAAAAATAAAATAAATAAAAACACAAAAAATAAAAACAGTAACAGAGTCTGCCATTATTAGGCTAAGAAACATTTGCCTCTTTTTAAAGTCTGCCTTGAATTACAAGACCTATGACCTCAAGTATTTCTCAAGGTGAAGGTCACTTGATTGGACCAATCTATAGGAATAAAATTATCCCTGCCAGTAAAACATTTAAGTAGGCATCTCTGGAATATCTGGACAATGACGTCAAGAATATGTCCACTTAAATCCTGTCCTGTGTACACTGAGGCACTTTGATACAAATACTACAGCAGCTTGTTCAAAGATTATAGGCTTACTCTGGATAAATTGTCATTTTACAGCCATTGGATTAATCAGAGTAGGTCTACACTAGCAAAATGAAGGTGATAAACTGAGTTAATTATCTGAACTATCCAAGTTAATACATTTCAATTGCTTCCATTTCCTGGACCTATCAGGTAAAAGCCTATTTTGGCTTGAATTATTTGGATAAATTTCTCAGTTTAAAATTCCCCTCTGACAATGGAGCCCTAAGGCTTTGAGTCCAGTAAGCGTTAGTTACAGGCATGATAGAAAAAATGCATATGGGCCTTGGCACCACATTACTTTATTAAGTCTCCTTGTAGTGCCATGTTGGAATCACTTAATGGTGAAATGCAGCACCATTTTCTTAGAAAAGAAGAAAGAAGTATCTAATAAAGATGATGGGTGCACTGAAAAAGATGAGTGGAAGCAAAACCACTTTTTCTCTGGGTAGGAATAAGGAGAACTGACTTTACTAGTCTTACTATCACTTATTATCATTAGCCATGCTATCACTAGACATGGATTGTTTTGATTCCTTCCTTATTTTGTAAGTTGCAGTGAATTAAGATATGAGTACAAGACACAGGTAGAACCTGTTGCAGGCAACATGATTAAGTAGATCAGGTATGCTTTGAGTGCTGTGTTCCTCTTTCTCTTACTTTGCTTTTCCTAGTGCCTTCATGGACATCCAGGAACATTTCACTTGGCTATACTATGTCCATTTTCACATCTTGCCTATGTGACTCATCACTCTAGGGTCTGCTTCTTATTTAATAAACTTTCCAAAAACTACATTTACACTATCCTTCATTCAAGGGAATGAGTCAAGTGGGCTTTCTAGTCATTGCAGTAGAGCTAGTAAGAGAGAAACTTAAGGTCAGGGACATCTTTCCAGTACCCATCAATTCACCCCATAGAGGTAACAGCCTAGCCTATCTATATATAAAGATGAATCCAGACATAGGCTCTGTTTACCATGTAGCAAAACACACAGAAGGAACATAAAGCATTTGGTTAGGTGTCTGGATATATATTTTTCTGTGCTGTTTCTTGAGTTTCACCTTGTATTTACAACCATATTTAAATCTTAACTAGAAGACTTCTTCAGATAGAGTCTAGAAAGCAATGCTTTGTGAACTTGAATGCACTTAATGAATCACCTGAGAGAATCTTATTAAAATGCAGATTTAGGGGCACCTGGGTGACTCAGTCAGTTAAGCATCTGCCTTCAGCTCAGATCATGATCCCAGGGTCCTGGGATCGAGCTCCGTGTCAGACTCCTTGCTCAGCGGGGAACCTGTTTGTCCCTCTCCATCTGCCCCTCCTGCTCATGCTCTCTCTCTCTCTCAAATAAATAAATAAAATCTTAAAAAAATAAATCAAATTCAGATTTAAGTTCATTCTGGGATGGGACCTGAGGTTCTGCATTTAGCATATGCATCTAGCAAGTTTCTAGATGATATAGATGCAGCTGGTGGGTGGGCCACACTGACTAGCCTAAGTTTTCCATAAAAGGTGTTCTCAAATCTACATTCGATGTAGATGCTTCAGAGGCTCAGAAGGGTGAATGGGTAGCCAAGGACATGATACTCTAAACAGTTCTTCCTTCACTTTTTTAAAAAATAAATATGCTCTACTGGGACACTTCAGTGGCTCAGTGGGTTAAGTGTCCAATTCTTGGTTTCACTTCAGATCATGATTTCATGGGTTGTGAGGTCGAGCCCACATTGGGCTCCATGATCAGCGGGGAGTCTGCTTGAATATATTCTCCCTCTCCTCCCCAACTCTCTCTCAAAAAATAAATAAATCTTTATTTTTTAAAAAAATAAATAAATCTTTAAAAAGAATACTTTCATATGTTTAATATACAGTCAACTCTTGAACAGCATGGGTTTGAATTGCATGGGTCCACTTATACATGGATTTTTTTTGATAACTATAGTACAGTGCTGTAAATGTATTTTCTCTTATGATTTTCTTTTGTCTAGCTTACTTTATTATAAGAATACAGTATATAATACAGAAAACATACAAATATATGTTAATCGACTGTTTATGTTATTGGTAAGCCTTTTGGTCAACTCTAGGATATGAGTAGTTAAGATTTGGAGAGTAAAAGATTTACACAGATTTTTTTATTGTTATGTTAATCACCATACATTACATCATTAGTTTTAGATATAGTGTTCCATGATTCATTGTTTGTGCATAACACCCAGTGCTCCATGCAGAACGTGCCCTCTTTAATACCCATCACCAGGCTAACCCATCCTCCCACCCCCCCTCCCCTCTAGAACCCTCAGTTTGTTTTTCAGAGTCCGTCGTCTCTCATGGTTCGTCTCCCCCTCCGATTTCCCCCCTTCATTCTTCCCCTCCTGCTATCTTCTTCTTTTTTTTTTTCCTTAACATATATTGCATTATTTGTTTCAGAGGTACAGATCTGAGATTCAACAGTCTTGCACAATTCACAGCGCTTACCAGAGCACATACCCTCCCCAGTGTCTATCACCCAGTCACCCCATCCCTCCCACCCCACTCCCCACTCCAGCAACCCTCAGTTTGTTTCCTGAGATTAAGAATTCCTCATATCAGTGAGGTCATATGATACATGTCTTTCTCTGATTCACTTATTTCGCTCAGCATAATACCCTCAGTTCCATCCACGTCGTTGCAAATGACAAGATCTCATTCCTTTTGATGGCTGCATAATATTCCATTGTGTATATATATATATATATATATATATATATACAATGGAATATTAACATATATATACCACTTCTTCTTTATCCATTCATCTGTCGATGGACATCTTGGCTCTTTCCATAGTTTGGCTATTGTGGACATTGCTGCTATAAACATCAGGGTGCACGTACCCCTTCGGATCCCTACATTTGTATCTTTGGGGTAAATACCCAGTAGTGCAATTGCTGGATCATATGGTAGCTCTATTTTCAACTTTTTGAGGAACCTCCATACTGTTTTCCAGAGTGGCTGCACCAGCTTGCATTCCCACCAAGAGTGTAGGAGGGTTCCCCTTTCTCTGCATCCCTGCCAACATCTGTCATTTCCTGACTTGTTAATTTTAGCCATTCTGACTGGTGGGAGGTGATATCTCATTGAGGTTTTGATTTGGATTTCCCTGATGCTGAGCGATGTTGAGCACTTTTTCATGTGTCTGTTGGCCATTTGGATGTCTTCTTTGGAAAAAATGTCTGTTCATCTCTTCTGCCCATTTCTTGATTGGATTCTTTGTTCTTTGGGTGTTGAGTTTGATAAGTTCTTTATAGATTTTGGATACTAGCCCTTTATCTGATATGTCATTTGCAAATATCTTCTTCCATTCTGTCAGTTGTCTTTTGGTTTTGTTGACTGTTTCTTTTGTTGTGCAAAAGCTTTTTATCTTGTTGAAGTCCCAATAGTTCATTTTTGCCCTTGCTTCCCTTGCCTTTGGTGATGTTTCTAGGAAGAAGTTGCTGTGGCTGAGGTCGAAGTGGTTGCTGCCTGTGTTCTCCTTTAGGATTTTGATGGACTCCTGTCTCACATTGAGGTCTTTCAACCATTTTCAGTCTATTTTTGTGTGTGGTGTAAGGAAATGGTCCAGTTTCATTCTTCTGCATGTGGCTGTCCAATTTTCCCAACACCATTTGTTGAAGAGACTGTCTTTTTTTCCATTGGACATTCTTTCCTGCTTTGTCAAAGATTAGTTGACCATAGAGTTGAGGGTCCATTTCTGGGCTCTCTTTCCATTGATCAATGTGTCTGTTTTTGTGCCAGTACCATACTGTCTTGATGATGACAGCTTTGTAATAGAGCTGGAAGTCTGGAATTGTGATGCCGCCAGCTTTGCTTTTCTTTTTCAACATTCCTCTGGCTATTCGAGGTCTTTTCTGGTTCCATACAAATTTTAGGATTATTTGTTCCATTTCTTTGAAAAAAGTGGATGGTATTTTGATAGGGATTGCATTAAATGTGTAGATTGCTCTAGGTAGCATTGACATCTTCACAATATTTGTTCTTCCAATCCATGAGCATGGAACGTTTTTCCATTTCTTTGTGTCTTCCTCAATTTCTTTCATGAGTATTTTATAGTTTTCTGAGTACAGATCCTTTGCCTCTTTGGTTAGATTTCTTCCTAGGTATCTTATGGTTTGGGGTACAATTGTAAATGGGATCGACTCCTTAATTTCTTTTTCTTCTGTCTTGTTGTTGGTGTATAGGAATGCCACTGATTTCTGTGCATTGATTTTATATCCTGCCACTTTACTGAATTCCTGTATGAGTTCTAGCAGTGTTGGGGTGGAGTCTTTTGGGTTTTCCACATAAAGTGTCATATCATCTGCAAAGAGTGAGAGTTTGACTTCTTCTTTGCCGATTCGGATGCCTTTTATTTCTTTTTGTTGTCTGATTGCTGTGGCTAGGACTTGTAGTACTATGTTGAATAGCAGTGGTGATAGTGGACATCCCTGCTATGTTCCTGACCTTAGGGGGAAAGCTCTCAGTTTTTCCCCATTGAGAATGATATTCGCTGTGGGTTTTTCATAGATGGCTTTTATGATATTGAGGTATGTACCCTCTATCCCTATACTCTGAAGAGTTTTGATCAAGAAAGGATGCTGTACTTTGTCAAATGCTTTTTCTGCATCTATTGAGAGGATCATATGATTCTTGTTCTTTCTTTGTTAATGTATTGTATCATGTTGATTGATTTTCGGATGTTGAACCAACCTTGCAGCCCAGGGATAAATCCCACTTGGTCGTGGTGAATAATCCTTTTAATGTACTGTTGAATCCTATTGGCTAGTATTTTGGGATTTACACAGATTTTTGACTGCATGAGGGGTTGATGCCTCTAAACCCTGTGTTGTTCAAGGTTCAACTGCATTGGAGTCCTGTATAAGATTTTATTAGCTAATAAAGTTTTGTTGCTAAAGATACAAACAACAACAATAAAACACTCGTATCAAGTATTTAACAAGGTAAAGGTCATTCAGTTGCACTAATTTATAAGAATAAAATTGCCTCTGGCAATGAAATATTTGGTAGGTATCTTTGGGATATTTGAATACAATGTGAATATTCCCTTACTAAACTCCTGATTTCCTAGTGGGCCTAGCCAAATGGAAAAGTAGATTTGGCTACGGTTCTACTGCTAACGGATTTGTTCTTATCTGGGAAAGAAGATTGTTTGAGGATGGAATAAAATGATAGGTAGACTGTAGGCAAAGGCAGAAACATGGAGAGCTGTTAGGAAACAACTCCAGTAATCCAGGGGAGAGATGATGATGGCTTGGTTAGCATAGTAGAGATAAAAATGGTGATTAACACTAGTGAATAACCTTAGTGATAACACTTACTTGGAGCAGAGGAATCACCTAACCTAGTCCTCCCTGAGTTTCTATTCCACAATATCATGAGATATGATATAATGGTGGTTGTTTTAAGCCAAACATTTTTGGCATAATTTTGGCACAATTTGTTTTGAAGTAATATATAGCGCTAAGCCACTAAAGGATTCTAAACAAGTCAGATACATGTTAAACTCCTAAGAAAATTCTCATATTCGATGAAACACTGAAATAACTGTTTTTTTTTTTTAAGATTATTTATTTGACAGAGAGAGAGAGCGAGAGAGGGAACACAAGCAGGGGGAGTGGGAGAGGGAGAAGCAGGCTTCCCGTGGAGCGGGGAGCCCGATGCGGGGCTCGATCTCAGGACCCTGGGATCATGACCTGAGCCGAAGGCAGACGCTTAACGACTGAGCCACCCAGGCGCCCCAGCACTGAAATAACTGTTTAAACAACCTAAAATGACTGGCACATAGCAGTCACTCAAAAAATGAATAAACCCAATGTGTACAGTAGCAATTTAGATTTTCCTACCTTCTGTGGTGTGTGTGTGTGTGTGTGTGTGTGTGTGTGTGTGTGCGTGTGTGTGTGTGTGTGTGAAATGGGGTACCCTGTATAGCTTGCTGTGTTGGTAGACAAATAAGTACTGAATAGTTAGAAAAGACCCAACTCTCCATCATCCTTTGGGACTTATCTTTTTCTTACTGGTCACATTGGCAGGAGATTTGGCAGGGAAGATATTTTTTGAGTCATTTTAGTCACCAGCATCTCACTCTTTAGAGATCAAATTCCCACTTCCCTCCAATCCTTGACATGTGTTGCTAGTGGATTATTCCCTCTGAATTTGCTTGTAGCTTCCTGATAGAGCAGAGAGAATCGGGGAGTTGAGAAAAGTAAAGCATTGCCCTATGTGCACAAGTTATTTTCAACCAAATGTCAGTTTTAGCAGGTGCAGTAAACTATGAAATGTAGCATCTGAGTATTTGGTGAATGTTTAAATCCCTAAAAGCCCATTGTAACTTGGAATATAAACCATGAGGGCATACCTGATCGGAGAGCAATCTCAACATTTTCTCCTCAAAAAATTCCCCTAATACAGATTTACACCCACTATCAGAATATGCATTTAAAAGACTTCCAAAACATATTGATGAATTATAAAATGTACTTAAAAATGTTGAGTTTGGTTTTAAAATCCACAAAATTTAATTTGGACTAGAACTCTAGAACTCCTAAATTTTGGAGGGAACACAAAAGTTTGAGTGATATATTTAGTACTTGCTTTTATTGAACTTTCTCATGTATTGTATTTATAAAATAGCTTTCACTTTTGAAAGAGACCTTACCTGTGCTTACCAAAAGGACAGCTCTCTCCTTCCCTCCTTCCCTTCCCTCTCTTCTTTCTCCTCCTTCCTCCCTCTCTCCCTTCCTTCCTTCCTTCCCTCTTGTTTTCTTCTGTCTCTCCCCCCACTCTGTTTCAAAGATAAATTTGTCTCAGAAGAATGAAGATTGGTACCCTATATCAATCATTTTCACTAGCTCAAAGGCATATTTTTGCCGGGAGAACTTTCATCCTTTCCAGCAGCTAAAATAAAGCAAGTGATGTCACTCTGCTTTCTGAGATGAAAGTAAACAGATTTATCCAAAGTGCAAAGTAGAAATGGGTACAAATGGACACAGGCTCAACTTTTGTTTATTGTTCCAGCCCAGATAGTGAGGCAGATCCACATGCCCTCTGCCACAGAAAAGGAAGAGAATTTTTAAAGGCAAGGGCAGAGACACTTTTTGAAAGAGCGTTGAAAATAGCAGGATTAATCACGTCTGAATCACAAAGCAGCAGCTAGAACTTTTCTGTCAAATCTGATGTTTTGGTTACCTGATCCAAAACCAATTCAGTAGGAATATTTATGGAGAAAATAATACACAGTGGCTTAACAGTCATTGGCTTTGGAGTAAGCCAGGCCTGGTTGCATGCTTGATTCAGAGTCATTAGCTGCTATGTAGCCTGGGTGAAATCATTTTACTATTCTGAGTTCCAGTTTCCTCATCTATGAAATGGGAATAATACTACTCACCTCATAAGGTTATGGTGAGGAGTCACTGAAATAGTATTAAACATATTGCCTGGTACACAGTAAGTGCTCAATAAATAGTAGTTGATTTGCTATCATTATGATTATAATTTCTCTGTTAAATATAAAATGCTTGTGTTCATACACATAGACTAGTTCAGGAAAAAAAAAAAAAAACACTTGAGTGAATTACAATAACTGCCTAATAAGAAGAGGAGTACTATTTGTTGAGAGCCTATATATTTTGTCATTTTATCATAACAGCAAGAAGGTAAGTGATTTTCCAAGGATATATACCTAGTAAGTGATAGTGATTGGGATTCAGACTTTTTTCAGTCTATTTCCAAAGCCTGTTTCCTTCATCTCCAGTTATACCTCACAACCAATTATTTTCTGTGTATTCTTCAAGTTTCTGTTTATTTCTTTTTTTGTTTTTTTTTAAGATTTTATTTATTTATTTGACAGAGAACACAAGTAGTGGGAGTGACAGCAGAGGGAGAGGGAGAAGCAGGCTCCTCGCAGAACAGGGGAAGCCTGATGTGGGACTCAATCCCAGGTCCCCGGGATCATGACCTAAGCCAAAGGCAGTCGCTTGACCAACTGACCCACCCAGGCTCCCAAGTTTCTGTTTATTTCTTATCTCTTCATTCAAGCATCCTTGGTCCACAGTGATAAACATTACCACTCCCTTGGCCTCCTATATTTATTTGTATTTTAATTCGTTCTCCCCCATAACCAAAGAAAGACTACTAATTCCATACAGGGCAGGAGCCATACCTTTAATTTCTTTGTGGTATGCATAGTATATGCTCTTATATTTTTTTGAATGACAGTAACCTGTTTGTGTGTCCCACTTCCCCTTCAAATTGGTTTATGCATACATATCAATACCACAAACACACATGATGAGAAGTATCTTCTCTTTTATATTACTTGCCAAACATTGCAATGATTTTTCTCTTGAATATTTATACTCCTTTTATTATATTGAAAACTTTAAGGATTTGCTCTTCTCCAAATCTTCTTTCTTCTGACTTCTTCAGTATCTTCTTTTTTTTTAGATAAAAAAGTCTATTAAGAAAATATCACAATTCTAATCAGTGTACACAAAATAGCAGTTTCAAAATATATGAAAAAAATTAGTAGAACTAAAAGATGAAATAGACAGACCTATAAGAAGAGTGGGAAATTTAAAACATCTTTTTAATAACTTAATGAACAAGGAGACCAAAAAGTCAAGGTTTATAAAATATCTGCACAATACTGTAAACAAACTTTACTTAACTGACATATGGAACATGTTACCTTACAGTAATAGAATTCTTATGCTTTTTTATAATTTTTAAATTGAGGTATATTTGACATAGAACATTATATTGGTTTCAGGTATATAACATAATGGTTCAATATTTGTATACATTGCAAAATGACCAGCACAATTAATCTAGTTACAATATGTTACCATATAAAGTTAACTTTTAGGACTTACTCTCTTGGCAACTTTCAAGTGTGTTCTACAATATTATTTGACTGTAGTCACCATGCTGTACATTATATCCCTGTGATTTACTTATTTTATAACTGGAAGTTTGTACCTTCTGACCTCCTTCACCCATTTTTCCCATTCCCCAACCCCCTTCCTCTCTGGCAACTGCCATTCTGCTCTCTGGATCTATGATGTTTGTTTTGTTTGTTTTCTTTTTTATTATTATTATGTTAGTTATCCACTGTATAATACATCATTAGTTTTTGATGTGGTGTTCAATGATTCATTATTTGCGTATAACACCCAGTGCTCATCACCATACGTGCTCTCCTTAATACCCATCACCCTGTTACCCCATCCCCCCACTCCCTCCCCTCTGAAACCCTCAGTTTGTTTCCCAGGGTCCACCTTCAATCATGGTTCATCTCCCTCTCTGATTTCTCCCCCTTCAAATTTCCCTCCCTTCCCCCATGGTCCTCTGTGCTATTGCTTATGTTCCACATAAGAGTGAAACCATATGATAATTATCTTTCTCTGTTTGACTTACTTCACTTAGCATAATCCCCTCCAGTTCCATCCATGTCGATGCAAATGGTGGGTATTCATCCTTTCTGATGGCTGAATAATATTCCATTGTATATATGTACCACATCTTCTTTATCCAATGTTCATAGCAGCAATGTTTGTTTTCTTTTGTTGTATAATTCCCTCAAAGTCTACCCAAGTTGTTGCAAATGGCAAGATTTCACTCTTTTTATGGCTGAGTAGTATTCCATTGTGGTTTGTTTGTGTGTGTATCATATCTTCTTTACCATTCATTCATCAATGGTAATGTAAACTGTTCCCATATCTTGGTTATTGTAAATAATGTTGTAATGAAAATAGGGGTGCAGATATCTTTTTGAATCAGTGCTTTCATTTTTTCAGATAAGTACCCAGAAGTGGAAGTGCTAGATCGTATGATAGTTCTGTTTTTAATTTTTTGAGGAGTCTCCATGTTGTTTTCCATAGTAGCTGTAGTATTTATATTCCCACCAACAGTGCATGAGGGTCCCCTTTTCTGTATGTTTTTGCCAATACTTGTTATTTGTCTTTTTGACAATAGCCATTTTAACAGGTGTGAGGAAATATCTCATTGTGGTTTTGATTTGCATTTCCCTTATGATTAGTGCTGCTGAGCATCTTTTCATGTGTCTGTTGGCCATCTATATATCTTCATTGGAAAAAAATGTCTACTTAGATCCTGTGCTCATTTTTTAATTGAGTTCCTTGTTTTTGTGTGCGTGTGTCTGTGTAGTTGCTGGGTTGTGTGTATGTGTGTGTGTGTGTGTGTGTGTGTGTGTGTTGTTTTGCTTTTGCTATTGAGTTGTATAAGTTTTTTATATATTTTGGATATTAACCCCTTATTGGATATATTTTCTCCCATTTAGTAGGTCATCTTTTCATTTTGTTGATGGTTTCCTTTGGTGTGCAAAAGCTTTTTAGTTTGATATAGTCCCACTTGTTTATTTTTGCTTTTGTTGTCTTTGCTTTTGGAGTCAGATCCAGAAATTCATTGCCAAGACCAATGTCAAGTGGCTTACTGCCTGTTTTCTGCTAGAAGTTTTATGGTTTCAGATGTTACATTCAAGTCTTCCATTTATTTTGAGTTAATGTTCATGTATGATGGAAGATAGTGGTGTGGTTTCATTCTTTTGCATGTGGCTGTTCAATTTTCCCAACACCATTTATTAAAGAGACCATCCTTTCCCAACTGGATATTCTTGCCTTCTTGTCGTAAATTAATTAACCATATATGCATAGGTTTATGTCTGGGTTATCTGTTCTGTTCCATTGATCTATGTATCTGTTTTTATGCCAATACCATACTGTTTTGATTAATATATCTTTGTAATATAGTTTGAAATCAGGGAATGTGATGCCTCCAGCTTTGTTCTTTCTCAAGATTGCTTTGGCTATTTAGGGTCGTCCATAGTTTCATACAAATTTTAGTATTGTTCTATTTCTGTGAAAAAAAAATGCCATTGGTATTTTGATAGGAATTGCAGTGAATCAGTATGGACATTTTAATTTTTTTAATCCACGAACATGGAATATCTTTCCATTTCTTTGTGTCTTCAATTTCTTTCACCAGTGACTTATAGTTTTCAGTGTATAGGTCTTTCACCTACTTGGTTAAAATTTTTCCTAGGTATTTTATTCTTTTTGATGCAATTATAAATGGCTTCAATAGCTTTTTATTTTTTTTTAATTTTTTATTAACAGATAATGTATTATTTGTTTCAGGGGTACAGGTCTGTGATTCATCAGTCTTACACAATTCACAGTGCTCACCATAGTACATACCCTCCCCAATATTCATCACCCAGCCACCCCATCCCTCCCAACCCCCTCCACTCCAGCAATCCTCAGTTGTTTCCCGAGATTAAGAGTCTCTTATGGTTTGTCTCCCTCTCTGGTTTTTAAATGGAACTTACTTGCTTATAACTTTTTGTAACCTCTCAACCCTCAATTTTCTTGTAAGAATAGAGATAATAAAATATGTAACATGTAAGTTTTGGAGGAGGAATTAAGATAAGAGCAAAAAGTATCTAGGATAGGGCTTGGTATATAGCATGTGCTCAGTGAATGCTAGTGTTTATTTTCTTTCCTTTGAAAAGAAGGTAAAAGTGTGCCATTCTTCATTTATTGAGATGTGCTCTTTCTGTCATGACAATGGGCCACTCTGTGCCTAGGACTTTCTGAACTTAGCATCACATGAATAAGAGACATATGGTCAGGGTCTAGGAAGAGCTTAGTTTACAGCTAAGGCTTTTTAAAAAGCTATTTGGCCCATAAAAGGCCAAACCCATGATCTTGGCTTTTTATTCATCTTTTTATTGCTGTGGAGGAAAAGGCAGTAAACCAGTGCTTTGTGTGATAACGATGATGATGGGGAACAATTAACCCTATTTGTTTATGGTGGCAGCCAAGCTCTTGTCCATTTCTCCTCCTTGGAGGTTAGTGGCAGATTTTTTCAAGCCTGCCTGGAAACAAAAGAGCACCATCTTTGGTCTGGATAGAAACCTTAAGGGAGCTGCTGAGTCCAAAGTAGGGGGGAAAGGGGTATCCAGGGATGTTTTTCTCTTATACCTGACTTTGTACAAATTTGTTCAGTTTCTTATGGGATCTTTTAAATTTAAAATGAATGATTCCAATAGATACCCACCAATTTGGGTAAGACAAACATGTTGGTCAAGCCAATGACTTTTGGAAGCTTGTCATGAGAGATCAGGCACTAAGTGCTTGCTAAGCTTATATCTTGCTTTGAGGTTGAGAGTTTTTATTTTATTTTATTTATTTGTTTTATTTTTTAAATATTTTATTTATTTGTCAGAGAGAGAGAGCACAAGCAGGCGAAACACAGGCAGAGGGAGAAGCAGGCTCCCTGCTGAGCAAGGAGCCCGAGGCAGGACTTGATCCCAGGACCCGGGGACCACTACCTGAGCTGAAGGCAGATGTGCTTAACTGACTGAGCCACCCAGGCATCCCGACAGTTTTTTGTTTTTTTTTTTTTTTTTTTAGATAGGTGCTGGGAAGTGGTCAGGGGAAAACAAAATACCCAACTCCCAAAGTTCTAGTCTTTTTCTAAAGTGCAATGGAAACATAGTTAGTTTTCTGGGGTTGGAGGGAACAAAATACACTTCAGGCATGCTGTCCAAACAGTCAGGGTCAGTGATCTCTCTTTTTGTGCCTCTTTGTCCCTTCTTGATTCTATGTTGGAACAGAGAGGAAAGAAAAGAAATGATTTTTTAAAGGGCACATTTGAACAGTTCATACTGCTTTAGTGAGAAAGTGAAAAGCATAGCCTGAGGCTATTTTCTGAGCTCAATGGGGATTCCAGATGAAATTAGCAACTCTGATTTTCTAGGAATGTACCAATGCCTAAACTTAGAGCCATCTTTTGACACAACCATTTTTTACCTTAATACATAGGTTCATTTTTCTTGCCCTTTGTCTTATTCTTTGCATTCTAGTACCTAATTATCAGCAATCTATTGTTGTTCATATTAGGTCATGCCTACATCTTCTTTCTCCATTTATTTGTTCAACATTCATCTATTAAGAGCCTACTTTGTGTCAATCTCCTATTTTGGCACCAAGGATAAAGATATCAGTAAGACCTGGTCCTTGCCCTCAAGGAGCTTATGTTCTAGTGATATTTCAATTAATCTCTAAAATAATCTAGGACAGAAGCCATGACTTCTACCTCTTAGTACCTACATAAAAGGAGAAACACAAGATCTGGTGAGGTAAGATTTACTGAATTAAATCTGGTTGAATTTTGTCTGAAAAATAGTTTTCTAGGTTGTCTCCTTAGTAGGCAATGCAGTACATGAGAAAATATAAGTAGCTGAGGATTGTATCAAGTTTTACTGTTGGATGCAGCATCCCAAACACCTTCAAAGGCAGATAGATACAAGATATATATATTTATTAATAGGAAATTATCAAGTAGGTCTAGCAAGATGTCCCTGGGCAACTTCAACTTCCTAGCAGTGGTTCATTATTCTTATGTTTATATGTTTTTATCCACACTTACTTGTGTACACAGCCTTATTTTCTTGTGTGAAATCTCAGAGAGGAATGATGAGTTTTTCCTAGTCAATTTTTTTTCTGACCTGAATTGTCCTGTCTCCAGAGAAGACTGGGTAGTCACGTAGGTACTCTAGTTTCCCACCTGTTACCTACCCAGTGACAAATTGAATTGTTATTGTGGGATGTACAGCAGTTAGTCCTTTACAAACTCTCCAAAACATAATGTAAATTTCCACAGCCTTAATTTATTAAGTGAAACAACTTGTCAAGGCAACACTGGCCAAAACAAGAGTTCATACTTTGGTTTTTGCCAAATTAAAGATTCTAAGGAAAACAGAACAATCTGGGGATTCAGAAGTATACTTTTAATAAAGATGAAATGGGTCACATAAAATCTACCTACTGCCTAAGCAACCGGAATTTTTCATAAATTTCCCTACAAAATTGTGAATTGCCTTCTTCCTTCTTCCTAGGCCCTCTGGCAGGGGTGATAAACCTGTGAGCAAAGAAGCATTTTTTTTAAGGAAGTAGTAGTTTAATTCCACCCATTAGGAAAAGACTGAGCTCATATCCAATTCTAGCAGGCTGCAGCACTAATGTATGTCAGGTTTTCTTTCTTTCTGCAGGTATCCAATCATGTGGGTCATTTGAGTCATGTTAGCAAGTTTTTGAAAAGCTTGTTTTGAATTGATGGGCTTGAACAGTAGCAACTTTTTACATTGACACTTCTTGCACACCTATAAAAAGATAGTTCTTTGCAGATACATGGTCTACTTTTTCCTGAACACCTCTTTTTCTCTTGATATTTTTCTGATGAGATGAAAGGAGTGGAAAAGTTTAGGCCTGAATGGAAGGTCAAAATTGATTGATTGGCTGAAAACTAGCCTTGGATATACAGATTAGATGGTGGATCTCTCTGAAAACTTCATTTCACTTACACACACACACACAAGCACACATACACACACACACACACCAAAAGATAAAAAAATCTAGGAAAATAATTTTCTCTTTTAAATAGTATATATAATTTTATTTTGTACTTCTATAATAGAGACACTTCATAAAATGTATTTGTATATCTCTTTTCTAAAATCACCTTGTTCAGTTAGCATATTAGAGTACTTTAATACTGGTTTAGAAATTATTGTTTTGGTGCCCAGGAAGATTATGAGAAACTTATAATTATAGCTGTGAAAACCTTATATATGTATGTATGCATGTATGTAATATATACAAAACATGTACAATATATAAATTAAATCCATTTAATTCAGTGTCTGACAAATAATAACTGAATGCAAAATTTTGTGTGAGACCAAAAATTAGACAAGTATGTTGATCATTGTATTCTGAAGCAGCTAAGTCTAATGGCCTCTATGGGGGAAAACAACAAACAAACAAACAATGCCTAAAAACAAAAATGAATGAGGTCAGTTAATCTGATAGAACCATGTAACTATTTTGGATTTCAAGTGGGAAAAATAGGATATAATTCAACTTTGGCAAAATCTATGGTTGCTGAAATCAATATGAAAATGATTATATTCATTTAACAGCCTAATGTATTTTTTTTTTCCTGATGTAATTCTGTGACATGACTCTCCTGTTAAAGTGCTTCAGTAATTGCAGGCCAAATAACTCAAGGGTAAGCTCATCTCTGTCACTGAAAAAGATGATAGTGACAATCCAATATGGATCATCTGGGTAGGAGACCTCAACCTCTAGGCAACCAAGAGTGAAAATGAACCTAGCTTGAATTGATTAGGCTGTCATGACTTTGTGATGATTGATGGGCGTCTACCAAGTATACCATAGGGCAAAGATAATAATGACCATGTGTACTGCTAAGTGTAGAGGATATTTCTGAGTAAGTGTGTATTCTCACAATCTTTTTTATAACCTTTCTGGAGGATAATTATTTTTTTCCCAGTTTTATTGAGATATAATTGACATACAGCACTGTATAAATTTAAGATATACAGCATGATGTCTTGATACACATATATGTTGTAAAATAACCACCTCACATTTATTTAACATCTATTACCTCAAATAATTATGAAATTTTTTTCCTGTGATGAGAACTTTTAGGATGTACTCTTTTAACAACTTTCAAATATATCATAGAGCATTATTAGCCATAGCCATCAGGTTGTACATTATATCCCCAGTGCTTATTTATCTTAGAACCAGATGTTTGTACCTTTTGACCACCTTTACTCAATTCCCCTACCCTCCACCCTCTGCCTCTGACAACCACAAATCTAATCTCTTTCTCTATGAGTTTTCTTTTTTAAGATTCTACATATAAGTGAGATCATACAGTATTTGTTTTTATCTGTCTGACTTATTTTATTTGGCATAATGCCCTCAAGGCCTATCCATGTTTTTGTAAATGGCAGGATTTCCTTTTTTATAGCTAAATTGTCTTCCATTGTTTTATTTATCCATTCATCTTTATCCATGAGCTGTTAGATTATTCCCTGTCTCAGCTATTGTGAGTAATACTGCAATGAACATGGGGGTGCAAATACCTCTTTGACAGTGATTTTCTTTCCTTCAGATATATACCCAGAAGTGAAATTACTGGATCATATGGTAGTTCTATTTTTAATTTTTTGAGGAACTGTCATACTATTTTCCATAGTGGCTGCACCAATTTACATTTCTACCAACAGTACACAAGTTCCATTTTTTTCACATCCTTGTCAGGATTTGTTATCTCTTCTCTTTTTGGATTGTAGCTACTCTAAATGGCATGAGGTGATATCTCATTGGGGCTTGATTTGCATTCTCTATTGATTAGTGTTGTTGAGCACCTTTTCATATACCTGTTGGCCATTTGTATAACTTCTTTGGAAAAATGTCTATTCATGTCTCTTGCCCATTTTTAATTAGATTATTTGTTTTTTGCTATTGAGTATGAGTTCTTTAATGTATTTTGGATATTAATCCCTTATCAGATATATGATTTGCAAATGTTTTATTCCATTGGTCGCCTCTAGATACTTTATTCTCATCTCAACCACCTTCTTTTTCTCTGCCCAAAATATATTTTTGTGAGCCTCACTGATTATTGCAAAAATGTGTTGACTCAAGAACTCATGGTTGAAAGGATTGTTTTTTTTTTTTTAATTTTTTTATGTTATGTTAGTCACCATACAATACATCATTAGTTTTTGATGTGGTGATCCACGATCCATTGTTTTCGTATAACACCCAGTGCTCCATGCAGTACGTGCCCTCCTTAATACCCATCAATGGGCTAACCAATCCCCCCTCCCCCCTCCCCTCTAAAGCCCTGTTTGTCTCTCAGAGTCCATAGTCTCTCATGGTTCATCTCTCCCTCCAATCCCCCCCCCCATTTTTCCCTTCCTTCTCCTAATGTCCTCCATGCTATTCCTTATGTTCCACAAATAAGTGAAACCATATGATAATTGACTTTCTCTGCTTGACTTATTTCACTTAGCATAATCTCCTCCAGGCCAATCCATGTTGATGTAAAAGTTGGGTATTCATCCTTTCTGGTGGCTGAGTAATATTCCATTGTATATATGGACCACATCTTCTTTATCCATTCATCTGTTGAAGGGCATCTCAGCTCTTTCCACAGTTTGGCTATTGCGGACATTGCAGCTATGAACACTGGGGTGCATATGGCCCTTCTTTTCACTACATCTGTGTCTTTGGGGTAAATACAAGAGTGCAATTGCTGGGTCATAGGGTAGCTCTATTTTTAAATTTTTGAGGCACCTCCACACTGTTTTCCAAAGTGGCTGTACCAACTTGCATTCCCACCAACAGTGTAAGAGGGTTCCCCTTTCTCCACAACCTCTCCAACATTTGTTGCTTCTTGCCCTGTCCATTTTTGCCATTCTAACTGGTGTAAGGTGGTATCTCAATGTGTTTTTTTTTTTTTTTGATAGTACATTTGACACTCTAATCTATATCTAATGTTTTTTTTTATATGTGATGTGAGATAGAAATTAACCTTACTTTTTCTCTCAAATTGATAGACAGATGTGTAAATATTCTTTATTAAATAATTGATTTTCCATTGATTTGAAATTCCATATTTATCCTAAGCTTGCTTGATTGTTCCCCTCCTCTTTTTTCTTTTTTTTTTCTCTTTTCTTTCTTTTTTGGGCCGTCCGTTTTTTTTTTTTTAAAGATTTTATTTATTTATTTATTTAAGAGAGAGAGAGAGCACATGAGGGGGGGAGGGTCAGAGGGAGAAGCAGACTCCCTGCTGAGCAGGGAGCCTGATGCGGGACTCGATCCTGGGACTCCAGGATCATGACCTGAGCCGAAGGCAGTCGCTTAACCAACTGAGCCACCCAGGCGCCCTCAATGTGGTTTTGATTGGAATTTCCCTGATGGCTAATGATGATGAACATTTTTTCATGTGTCTGTTAGCCATTTGTATGTCTTCTTCAGAGAAGTGTCTTTTCATATCTTCTGCCCACTTTCTGACTTGATTATTTGTTTTTTGGGTGTTGAGTTTGAGAAGTTCTTTATAGATCTTGGATACCAGCCCTTTATCTGTAGTGTCATTTGCAAATATCTTCTCCCACTCTGTGGGTTGCCTCTTTGTTTTGTTGACTGTTTCCTTTGCTGTGGATTGTTTGTTTTAACAGTATAATGTAATATACTATAATTGTACTACATATATTGATACCTGCTCACAGAGAGAAACTAGTTATTGAATACATTTCAGAAATTTGTAAATTCATGATATGCAAGCCATGCCCTTTAGTATGAGATTTCGTTAGGAGTCTCTGATCACTCCTTTTGCACATTAGTGCTCATGTACATTTATGTTACATGACATTGTATATGTTTCTTAGTACTCTTTTACTGGTTTTATTTGACCATAATTTTTCTCTTCATCTAGATTTTTAGTCCTTGAATTCAGAAAATATATTTTCTATTTTCCCTGAATGCCTTAGGATTAAATTAAAGAATTAAGAGAGAGGGAAGAAGCTACTGCTGAATTACAATGTTCCAAGCAAGGCAGGAGTGAGGATGGGGGAGAGGTGGTGGTAAAAGGTACAGTTACTTGAAGCTGTGAGATAATTTTAGCACATCTGCCTTACTTTTTGGGGGGGGCAGAGTTCAACTAAATTGATTTGGCTTCTTTCTGGAAATGATTACCAGTTACAGACTCAAGGCTCTTAATATCCACTAGGAAGTATAAAATAGGGCAGAGAACAAATTATCTCTGTCTAGGGTTAAAGTTCAAATCTGCTCATTAATGCTGAATTTTTTGCATCCTTTAACCTTATGGACTCTGAATCTTGTCTGATTACTTAGCCATTTATGGCTTGCCTGCTGCTCCCCACCTTAGCCAACCTCTCTGAACATAACCCCTTTATTGCCTGCTTAGATGGGTCTCCCACTTATTTAATGGAACATATAGTGCTAGTACCTCCCAACAAGCCACATCTTTTTGTCACCCATACTTCAAGTAACAGAAGCTGAAATGTTCAATTGCACAACTGGAGTTAATCTATATATAGAAAGTTTAATTTCTGGTTTGGGAATTACCAATGTAGATGGGGGAGATTTCATGATTATAACAGTATTTACTTTATAAGACTGTTAGGACTATTAAAGGAGTGACTCCATACACAGGGCTTGGATAATAAGTACACAATGAATGCTATTTTAGTTTTTGTAAATTGTTTTTCTAAATTTTTCATCTGTTCTTCCCTAAGTTCAGAAACATTTAAAGTACCCTGATGATAGTCTCTCTCTCTCTCTCTCTCTCTCTCTCACACACACACACACACGCACACTACTTTGAAGACCATTCTTTTCCCTACATTTGTATAACTAAATGCTGCTGCTGCAGTGATCAGAACTGAAGGTCAGTTCTTGATTCTTAAACATCAGTGGTCATGTGGACAGACCTTTTCATAAATTGCCTCTTATATCATTTAGGTTGTGTGTTTATTAACTAATACTGTAGTTAGTTTTGATAAAGGCAGTATCACAGCCATAATGACTGGGTACAAGGTAATTCATAGTTTTCTCCTCTCATCAATTATTCAGTGAAATCTCAGTCTTGGTAACATGGAACAAATGAATGGAGTGCTCTTGAAACAGGTGAGCTACAACATGACAAATCCCGTAGATCAGGGCTGTTAGTCCAAGAAGCCATTTTTGATATTTGGTGGTGATTTTTCATATTGAAAATTGGGCAAAGAGGGAGCACAATGGTTGGTCAGAATAGAGCTTTCTATCTGTAACTTATGACTATTGCCACTTAAATGGTCTATATATTACACTAACCTGTTACAGGCCCATGGCATCTAATGCAAAGAAAATGTCATGCAAATAATTTACAGCCTATTGTATGGGTGATGAAGTGTCTTGCATGTGCACTCTTTCCAACTTGCAGACTGAAGCAGAGGCTTTCAGAGCCAAGGCTTCCCCACACTCAGCCACTTAATACAAGCCAATATTTTTCAGTTAGTTAGGTGAATTTTGTATTCCCATCAGAACACTGGTAAGGATGAAATTTTGGTCCATTTGATTAATTTTGTAATATTCTTTAGTATAGTGACTGTATTTGTTAATATTTCTAACCCTTTTCCCCCTGTCTTAGATGTTTAAAGAAAAAAATATTTCGGTTGATATGGTTTTAAGCATAATATTAAGGTAGAAATCCTCCTAGGGTTCTATCTACACAAAAGAAACAAAATGAGTCTGCCCAGCAGCCCTCCTTCCTTTCAAATTCAGGATATACTTCAGATGGAAATATGCTGGGACAGCTTTAAAGTAGAGTAGAATGGTCATTCTCCTTTACCTTTAGTGATCAGCTTTAAGGCAGCTGGGCATCCCCCATCCATCTTAACCTCCTTTAATAATCCACAGTTCTATTGTCCACAAGGTTTTCAAAACCTTCTTTAATCCTTTATATTTATAATGTGCACCATATGTTCATTCCCTGTTGTATAAACTAAAAGAGCAACTAGATATTATGGAGATTGAACAAGTAGCTTTACATACAGGGAAGACCTATAATCAGCTCCTTATGGTATACCTTTTGTACTCTATTTGTGCAGTCTAAAGGATGTGTAGACATCTGCTAGTTAGCTGTGATTTTGATCAGTGTGGAGAGCTGATCCAGATAGTTCATCTAAATCCAGGTTACCCTTTGCAGTTACTGAATAAATAGGGGTTGGGAATGATTCATGAAGTGTATAGCCTAGGGCTCAGTTCATCCTATGGATAGAAGTTGTAATAGAGTTGATGAAAAAAAGGAGAGAGGATGAATGCTCCTTTTGGTGTTGGGGCAGATGTTTGTACACTTGGACAACACCACAAGAGAGAGAAGGGCAATCAGTGCCAAGGCCAGGCAGAGCAACAATGAATACAGCTTTTTGAGCTAGGGTAGAAGGTGAGATAAGTTGAAAATAATTCTCATAAGCAAATAATCTGGAAATTCCTTTAGAAGGCCCAGACTGGGCTCTGCCTTCTGGTATTTGTTGACCATATTCATATAAACAACTAGGTGTTATTTGTGAAACCAACTAAAATGTGACCGTCATTAAATAGAGTCCATGTTCAATTTCTAAATTCCCTTATCAAAGTTATTTCATATATTACATCTGACTTTATATGTAAAAAGAAGTTGGAGTTTTTCCACAATGAGATTGTATAATGTTAATGTCAATTGAAGTTTATATTTTTATGAAAATGCATTTTTAAGAGTAAAATTTCCATTCAAAGTCAACTCTGTCTTTTGGCAGTGAAATGGTTTCAGGTATAGAACCATGAGGTATAGAACTGTTATCTCCTTCCTCATCACATACAATGATCTTCTAAGTATATGTGAGATGAAGCAGGCTCTATAGTCTGAGTTCATTTGGGGTTCAACAAACAAAAGAGAAAGATAAATGTGCAAAGGATATGTTCTTCTCTTGACAAGTGGCACATGTGGGATTTAGGGTTCTATAAAGAGACTTCTTTTCAAGCTAGGGCATAGTTAGTGAATTGAATGGATTGGGTAATAAATTATTTAAATAGGGTC
This sequence comes from Phoca vitulina, assembly GCF_004348235.1. Lineage (NCBI taxonomy): Eukaryota > Metazoa > Chordata > Mammalia > Carnivora > Phocidae > Phoca > Phoca vitulina. The sequence continues at coordinate 16,799,479 of NW_022589742.1, forward strand.
ATTCTTTATACTCATTCTTTCACTCTCAGGGATAACACGTTTTCTTGAAAGATCTGTTGTAAGTTGGAAGATTTCTTTGTTAGCGTGTACCCTCCTCTTCACTCATGAAAAAGATGACTAAACTATGATCACACTAGCAAGCTATATTATGTCTAAAACTATATTATGTCTAATATAGTTTATCTCACATATAGTGCTTGGCCCAACTCCAACTTATATCATAAACAATATTGATTACAATTATATAATTCATTGGTATACCATAGAATGAACAACAGACTGGGATTTAGGGGACCTAACTGCGCTGGTCCTAATTGCACCTCCAGATGTCCATGTGACTGTAAGTTTATCATTTAACCTTTCTAAGGATCTGTTTCTCTCACCTCTAAAATTGGGAGTGGGAATATTTGTCCAGATTAGTAACTTTAAAGGTGGCTTCTTTATACATGTGTGTATTCGTGTGTACATTTTCTCAGCATAAATTTCTCTCCAAATAAAATCTTATATAGAACTCTCACATATAGAAGAGATTAAAATAGAGTTGTTCTCCTTGAAGCTCTCCCCATTTCATCAAACCTGTCCCAACTATGTATCAGCCCTTAGGCTCATTGGAACATAGTTTAAAAATCACTGGTTAGGATCTAACACTCCTCATCACTCTGATCTTTCATGATTCCTAGACTTGGCAGTGTTGAGGCAATAGGTCCAAATGACTCAATTAAGGTGAACCTTATCTTTATTCACCAAGGTGAGAGAAACCATTGACTTATTTAGCAGTGCCTAAAATGGGGAAGATTCATCCCAAGTATTTATTGTGGTAGACATTCAGTGTCAGATGTAGCAGCCATATTTAAAAAATGATCAGAGCTCTATGTTTAATCAGCCACACACCTGTGCTAAAAATGAATTTGTTCCATTAGGAAGGGGCATCAAGAAATAAAAGCTATCCAAGAGGAAGGCAGCTGGAAAAGTTACTAAATTATTGGTATATGTGTATGCGTATAATATGTGGTGGTGGAGATGTTTGAAGTTTTTATTGCAGTGAGTTTGCTGTGACCACATTACTTATAAGTGGCAGCACTAGGCGTAAGTTATGCTGGTCTTCCCAAGAAAGTGGCAATAAAAACTTTATAGCACCCCACACCATCATCACATATTTTATTTAAACCACTTATTTTCTTTGGATTTTGTCTCTTTTAATCCATCTCTATTTTTTCCTTCTTCCTTATGTTACTCAACACAGAAATATGGCCTTTCTGGAGTAGGTGGGGTCAAGAGCATTCAAAAAAGACAGTGTGGAATCAATTTATATTCCAATTAGAAATTTATGCATTGGTGTGTGAAGTGCATAGTTTATCTGCTGATGGGTGTGGTCAAATATGGATTAGGAAGGATAAATTATACACCATAATTTATGGGAAAAAATGGGAAAGGCATTTAGAATACTGAAATGGGTATAAAGCTATTAAGTATTGTTAACTGTTTTCAGTAGCTCTGCTAGGTCAGTGTGCTCTCTATAGTAGGCTTGGTGAATATACATAATCCAGCCCTCTGACATAGACAATAAATTTGGTGTTGCTTTTAGATTTAATTAATATTGGAATATAAGCTTCAAGGTGGAGGTAAAGTGGTGGAGGAATAGGGGACCCTATTTCAACTGGTCCCCTGAGTTTAGCTGGATATCTACCAAGCCATTCTGAACACCCACAAAATCAGCCTGAGATGTGAGAATATATATCTGGATCTCTACAAGCAGAAAATCTCTGGCTGTCGCAAGGTATGAAGGGCAGAGTGCTGATTCTATGGGCAGATATCAGAATATAAACAAAACAGGGAGGAAGCAGCCATAAGCTAGTGCTGGGAAGGTGATATAACACTGGAGCGCAAATTGTCTCACGCTGGGGACTGGGCACAAACTTGCAGAGTGATAGTGGAAGGGAAAGGGTTTTAGAGCAAACCCCAGACAGGATCCAGGAGCTGCAGGTGTGCACGCAGTCTTAGAAGCACAAAGGGCAGAGACATGCCCTGGACCTGGGATTGACCTCTGGGAGAGTTGCTGTGGGCATGCACCACCGTGGGAGCCTGCAGTTTTTAGCAGCACAGACAGAAATGGAGACTGTGTGTGCTGGAGGGCTTAGTGAATAACAGACTACGATTTCTCTGCTCTGAGTCAGAGGTTTGGGTGCAGCCATTTCTGCTCTGACTCTCTGAAGAGACATGGAAAGCTGCCAAAGAACAAAAGCTCAAAAAACCGGTTTCCACTGAGCTCCCCCCACCCAAGAGGAGGCAGCGTAACTCTGCCCAAGCAGGGTTGCATGAGTAACCGTGCAGCAGGCCCCTCTCCCAGAAGACAGGTGGGAAGAACAAGAGGATGACAACCCTAGGGTCCCCATAAAACGGATGCATCTTGCTTGGGTCATGGTTAATACTTTGGACTCTGTACATTCCCTCAACCACCCCTCAACAGAATGACTAAGAGGAGGAACTCCCAAAAAAGAAAAGAATCAGAGACTATGGCCTCTGCCACAGACCTAAAGGATATGGATATAAGCAAGATGTCAGAGATAGACTTCAGGGTAGCAATTATGAAGTCAGTAGCTAGGCTTGAGAAAAACATTACCGACAATATAGAATCTCTAGAGGGGAGGGGGGTGGGAGGATGGGTTAGCCTGGTGATGGATATTAAAGAGGGCAGGTTCTGCATGGAGCACTGGGTGTTATGCACAAACAATGAATCATGGAACACTACATCAAAAACTAATGATGTAATGTATGGTGATTAACATAACAATAAAAATTTTAAAAAGAAAAAAAGAATCTCTAAGGGCAGAAATGATATCAAATCAGGCCAAACTTAAAAATGCTATGAATAAGAGGCAGTCTAAACTGGATACCCAGACAGCCAGGGTAAATGAGGCAGAAGAACAAATTAGTGAGCTAGAAGATAAGATGATAGGAAGGAAGGCAAGGACGCCTGGGATAAACAGCTAAAAGCCCATGAGAATAGACTTAGAGAGATCAATGATGCCATGAAATGATCCAATGTCAGAATTACTGGGATCCCTGAGGGAGTGGAGAGAGAAAGAGGACTACGGGGTATATTTGAGCAAATCATAGCCGAGAACTTCCCTAATCTGAGGAAGGAAACAAGCATTAATGTCCAAGAGGCAGAGAGGACCCTCCCAAGATCAATGAGAACAGTCAATGCCCTGGCATGATAGTAAAACCTTGTAAATCTTAGAACCAAGGGAGCTATCCTGAGAGCAGCTGGGAGAATAGATTTCTTAGGTACAGAGGGAGGAACATCAGAATAACATCAGACCTGTCCACAGAGACCTAACAAGACAGAAAGGGCTGGCAAGACATATTCAGGGTACTAAATGGGAAGAACATGCAGCCAAGAATACTTTATCCAGCAAGGCTGTCATTTAAAATGGATGTAGAGACAAGGAGCTTCCAAGACTGGTAGAAACTGAAAGAATATGTGACCACCAAGCCGGCCCTGCAAGAAATATTAAGTGGGATTCTATAAAAGACTAAAGACCCCAAGAGTAATACAGACCAGAAATTTACAGAAAAAATGTATAGAAACAGGGACTTCACAGGCAATATGATGGAACTACAATTATATCTTTCAATAGTCACTCTAAACATGAACGGCCTAAATGCTCCCATGAAATGGTACAGGGTTGCAGATTGGATAAAAAGACATGACACATCCATATGCGGTCTAAAAGAGACTCATTTTGAAACTAAAAATACCTCCAGATTGAAAGTGAGGGAATGGAGAACCACTTATCATGCCAACAGACCTCAAAAGAAAGCAGGGGTAACAATTCTCATATCAGACAAATTAGAGTTTAAGCTAAAGACAGTAGTAAGAGATGGAGAGGGACACTATATCATTCTTTACAGCATCTGTCCAACAAGAAGATCTAACAATTATAAATATCTATGCCCCCAACATGAGAGCAGCCAACTATGTAAGCCAACTGTTAACCAAAATAAAGAGTCATATTGATAATAATACTTTAATAGTAGGAGACCTCAATGCTCCACTCTCAGCAATTGACAGATCATCTAAGAAGAAGATCAACAAAGAAACAAGAGCTTTGAATGACACATTGGACCAGATAGACTTCATAGATAGATACAGAACATTCCACCCTAAAACAACAGAATACTCATTCTTCTTGAATGCACATGGACTTTCTCCAGAATAGACCATATACTGGGTCACAAATCAGGTCTCACCTAATACCAAAAGATTGAAATTATTCCCTGCATATTTTCAGACCACAATGCTTTAAAACTGGAACTCAGTCACAAGAGAAAATTTGGAAGGAATTCAAACACTTCGAAGCTGAAGATCATCCTTATAAAGAATGTTTGGGTCAACCAGGAAATTAAAGAAGAACGTAAATAATTCATAGAAACCAATGAGAATGAAAACACATTGGTCCAAAACCTATGGGATACTGAAAAGGCGGTCCTAAGGGGGAAATACATAGCCATCCAAGCCTCACTCAAAAAAGTAGAAAAATGACGAATGCACAAGCTGACCTTACACCTAAAGGAACTAGAGAAAGAAGAGCAAATAAAACCAAAACTAAGAAGGAGAAGAGAAATAATAAGATTAGAGCAGAGATCAATGAAATGGAAACCATAAAAAGAGTAGAGCAGACCAATGAAACTAGAAGCTGGTTCTTTGAAAGAATTAATAAGATCAATAAACCTCTGGCCAGACTTATCCAAAAGAAAAGAGAAAGGACCTAAATTAATAAAATTATGAATGAAGGGAACAGATCATGAGTAACACCAAGGAATAGAAACAATTATTAGAAATTATTATCAACAACTATATGCCAACAAACTGAGCAATCTGAATGAAATGGATGCCTTCCTGGAAACCTATAAGCTGCCAAGACTAAAACAGGAAGAAATTGGCAACCTGAATAGGCCAATAACCAGTAACGAGATTTTGAAGCAGTGATCAAAAACCTCCCAAGAAACAAGAGTCCAAGGCCTGATCGATTCCCAGGGGAATTCTACCAAACATATTTAAAGAATAAATAAAACCTATTCTACTGAAGCTGTTTCAAAAAATAGAAACAGAAGGAAAACTTCCAAACTCATTCTATGAGGTCAGCATTACCTTGATCCCAAAACAGGCAAGGACCCCATCAAAAAGCAAAATTGCAGACCAATATCCCTGATGAACATGGATGCCCAAATTGTCAACAAGATCCTAGCTAATAGGATCCAACAGTACATTAAAAGGATTATCCATCACGTCCAGTTGGGATTTATTCCTGGAATGCAAGTGTGGTTCAACATTCACAAATCAATCAGTGTGATAGAGGACATCAATAAAAGACAAGAACCATATGATCCTCTCAATTGATGCAGAAAAAGCATTTGACAAAAAACAGCATCCATTTCTGATTAAAACTCTTCAGAGTGTAGGGATAGAAGGAACATTCCTCAATTTTATAAAAACCATCTATGAAAAGCCTGCAGTGAATGTCATTCTCAAAGGGGAAAAGCTCAGAGCTTTTCCCTTAAGGTCAGGAACGTGACAGGGATGCCCACCCTTGCCACTGTTGTTCAACATAGTACTAGAAGTCCTAACATCATTAATCAGACAACAAAAAGAAATAAAACGTATACAAACTGGCAAAGAAGAAGTCAAACTCTCTCTTCACAGATGACATGATACTTTATGTGGAAAACCCAAAAGACTCCACCCCCAAATTACTAGAACTCATCCAGCAATTCAGCAATGTGGCAGGATACAAAATCAATGCACAGAAATCAGTTGCTTTTCTGCGCACTAACAATGTAACTGTAGAAAAAGAAATTAGAGAATCGATTCCATTTACAATAGCACCAAAAACCATAAGATACCTCGGAATAAACCTAACCAAAGAGGTAAAGGATCTATACTCTAGGAACTACAGAACGCTCATGAAAGAAATTGAAGAAGACACAAAAAGATGGAAAAACATTCCATGCTCATGGATCAGAAGAATAAACATTGTTAAAATGTCTATGCTACCAGAGAAATCTATACTTTCAATGCCATTGCTATTAAAATACCATTGGCATTTTTCAAAGAGCTGGAACAAACAATCCTAAAATTTGTATGGAAGGAGAAAAGACCTTGAATCACCAAGAGACTGTTGAAAAAGAAAAACAAAGCTGGGGGCAACATGTTGCCTGATTTCATCCTATATTACAAAGTTGTGATCAACAAGACAGCATGGTATTGGCACAAAAACAGACACAAAGATCAATGAAATAGAATAGAGTCTCCAGAAATGGACCCTCAACTCTATGGTCAACTAATCTTCAACAAAGCAGGAGAAAAATATGCAATGGAAAAAATACAGTCTCTTCAATAAATGGTTCCATGGAAATTGGACAGGTATAATCAGAAGAATGAAACTCGATCACTCTTACACCATACACAAAGATAAACTCAAAATGGATGAAAGACCTCAATGTGAGACAGGAATTCATCAAAATCCTAGAGGAGAACATAGGCAGTAACCTCTTTGATGTTGGCCACAGTAATTTCTTTCAAGACACGTCTCTAAAGGCAAGGGAAATAAAAGCGAAAATGAACTTTTGGGACTTCATCAAGATAAAAAGCTTCTGCACAGCAAAGGAAACAGTCAAAAAAACTAAAAGACAACCTACAGAATGGGAGAAGATATTTCCAAATGACATTACAAAGGGCTGGTATCCAAGGTCTATAAAGAACTTCTCAAACTGAACCGCCCCCCCCCCAAAAAAAATAAGTCAAGAAATGGGCAGAAGACATGAACAGACACTTCTCCAAAGAAGACATACAAATGGCTAACAGACACATGATAAAATATTCAACATCATTAGCCATCAGGGAAATTCCAATTAAAGCACATTGAGATACCACCTTAGACCAGTTAAAATGGCAAAAGTTAACAAGGCAGGAAACAAATGTTGTAGAGGATGTGGAGAAAGGGGAACCCTCATATTGTTGGTGGGAATGCAAGTTGGTATAGCCACTTTGGAAAACAGGATGGAGGTTCCTCAAGACGTTAAAAATAGAGCTATCTTATGACCCAGCAATTGCTCTACTGAGTATTTACCCCAAAGATACAGATGTAGTGAAAAGAAGGGCCACATGCACCCCAATGTTCATAGCAGCAATGTCCACAATAGCCAAACCGGGGAAGGAGCTGAGATGCCCTTCAACAGATGAATGGATAAAGAAGATTTGTTTCATATATACAATGGAATATTACTCAGCCATCAGAAAGGATAAATACCCAACATTTGCACCGACATCGATGGAACTGGAGGGGACTATGCTAAGTGAAATAAGTCAAGCAGAGAGAGACAATTATCATATGGTTTCACTCATATGTGGAATATAAGGAATAGCCAGAGGACATTAAGGGAAGGAAGTGAAAACTGAAGCAGGGGAAATTATAGGGGGAGACAAACCATGAGAGACTATGGACTCCATGAAACAATCTGAGAGTTTCAGAGGGGAGGAGGTTGGGGCGATGGGGTAGCCCAATGATGGGTATTAAGTAGGGCTCGTGTTATAATGAGCCCTGAGTGTTATATGTAAATAATGAATCATTGAACACTAAGAAAAAAAAAAAGGAATATAAGCTTCACTGGAGTGTGTATCTCATATGTAACTCACCACTATATCCCTAGTGCCTGGAAGACTGCCTGGTACATAATAGGTTCTCAGTATTTTTTGAATGAATGAATGAATGGTATAATCCTTATTTTTAACCAGGAAATGCACAGTTTTAGTCTGCATCACTGAGTGGGGAAAAAGGTTTATCAGACTCTTGGATTCAACTAAGTTTTATCAGACTCTTGCTTGAATCCTTACTAAGCATTTTCTGAATATTTCAACCTTTTGAAAAACTTAGAAGTCAGTAGCTTAAAATACATGCAGGATGGAAACCTTGAGTCTGGATGGCATTGAAATATCCCAGGGTGGAAAGTTACAATAACCTGGCAACCAGACAGATCCATTTGGGTAGACTGGGTGCTTGAGGATAAATCTAGTCTTCCATGATGGAATGAATTTTAGCTGAGTATCCTGATAGTAAAATAAAAAGCAGTGAGTAGCACTCCAGGAAGACTATCAGTATTAAATGAAGTAATCTAAATGGGAAAAACAAACAATAATAATGATAACAACATAGTGATGGAAAGCAAATAGTTTCTGTCCTAGTGTCATTATTAATTCATTTATTTTCAATTAAGTATTTATGAGTCCACAGTATATACACACACATATGTATTAGTCCTCAGTAGAGACGCTGTCTCACATTATCTGTACATTTAATTTTTACCAGATTGAATTTTCATGTCCCTAGCTTTATCTGAATTTCTGATCTCAACCCATCAACTTCTCAAATGTTAATGTTTTGTGCTATTCTTCTAGATTCCCTAAGTCTTTTAAACTTTTATTCATCTATTCAGTGAGTCAACAAAAAATTATTTAATGTGTATATTACTAGGCATTGAAATTATAGTGATAAAAAACATAGACAAAGCCCCAACTATCTTAGAGCCTATAGTCTAGTCTTCCCTATTCCCCATGCCTAGGCATGAAACACTGTCATGACTTTTTCATATAAAAGTGCTTCTCTTTCATCTCTCAACAATGCATTTGTTTCTACTCAGCATTGATTCCCTTCCATTTTCTCAGTATTTATTTGCTTTGTTTACCTAAGCTATGTTTATAGGAAAAAGGGGTTGTGATGGTTAATTTTATGTGTCAACCAGACTGGGCCACAGGGTGGCCAGATATTTGGTCAAACTTTAATTTGGCTATTTCTTTGAGGGTATTTTTGGACGACATTAACATTTAAATTGGTAAACTGAATAAAGCAGATTGCTCTCATCCAATCAGTTGAGGGCCTGAATAGAACAGAAAGGCTGACCTTCCCCCAAGAGAGAATTCTTCCTGCCTGATGGCCTTCACACTGGAATATTGTTTTTCTCCTGCCTTTGGACTTAAACTAAAATCAGCTCTTTGTGGATTTTAAGACTGCTGGCCTTTGGACTCAGACTGCAACTAAATCATCATCTGTTCTTGGGTTGCTAGGACTTATCCTGTAGATCTTGGGACTTGCCAACCTTCACAGTCATGGGAGTCAATTCCTTGGAGATTCCTGATTAATATAAGGAGCTTCTGGGAAGAAATACCACAAGTCTTCTCCCATAATCATACTTCTGAAGTACAAAGGTAGCCTGGGTACAAAGTGTAAGAACATAAATCAAGCCAATACTCTACCTTTACTGACCATTATCAGACTTTATTCATGTTGTTTCTTACCAAATTAGGATAATGACTTTGCCTAACTAATCAGATAGCTTAGTTGAGCTAATCATGCCCCCATCCCATGAGATATTTATACCATGATTTGGACCTCCAAATTAATCATTTTGAGACTTTAAATTTATTAGTGATCTCAGATACTGAACCTGAATTGGTTCCTTCCAAGGAAGATTCTTTTTGGCCCCAGTACCTTTCCCATAGACCTTCATATGAGTGGGGCTATTCCTGATGACTGCCTATATCACTAACCGATATCAGTTAGACATTGAACATATTTCCAAATTATGGCAAAGAATGATATCATACATATATATTTGTGTTAAAGGCAATCTGTACTTAAGACCATGGAATCTCAACATTAGAAAAGTCCTTTCTTCTCTTTTATTTTTGTTTTGATCTGGATAGAGACAACCTCGTTTTTCATGTTGCAGTTTAGCCATGAAACAGCAGGACTATCATGCAGGGAAATCTGTAAAGTATTGCTTCTACAAACTGTCAGAATATATTTAACTGAGTTGATTAAAACATGACTGATATCTTATATGAATATTTAAAATATGCTGAGTTTGTGATATCTCCTTCTTGTCTCCTCTGCCCCCATCTTTCTACTCCTAAAGGAAATAACTTTCCTTGGGTCCTGATGACTTAGTTAAAAATGATTGTACTAAGAAGGCATTAAACTGGCCACAAAAGTGATAACATTAGCTCTTCCGGGCTATTGCACATCCCATTTCTACTTTTAATGATTCGTGTGTTTTCCAAACCTTTATATAATTAATATTACTTAATAGGTATGGAAATGTTCATAGGACATTCATCCAAGAGGATGAAATATTTTTTAATGTCTGCAATATAAAATTTTAAGCAAATGAGTTTCTCAGATGATAATATTCTGTGTGTCAAAGTAGATATTTTCAAATTGTGCACATTAAAATTTCAACTGCAGGTTTCACCTTTAATGTATGCTTCACTAGCTGCTGGGGGCTGGGAAAAATCATTACTAATTGATATGCTTTAATGACCTGAGAGCTTTCAAAGTTGGGTGAACCCAAGAGAAATGCTAAAAGGTAGATATTTGATTTTAATTATGTCTAGTACATGCTAAAAGTAGACCCGTTGTGACTGTTATATCATTGTCAAATTGCTAGACTTCAGGCTTTCTACTAATTTGACACTATTTTTTTAAATTTGACACTATTAACAAATACTACCTTACTGAATTCATGAAAAGAAAAGTGGGATAAAGGATAAGGGCAGAGAAAAGTAGGGCTTCATGATCTTTACTTGCTATAGAAATTGCTGAATTAGAGGAAAACGAGGGTGAAAAAAATCAAAGCTGAACTTGGTAAATGATATTAATTGACTTTATCCTTATTTTCCTTTATGGCCTTCATATTACAAACTTGAAAATGGGAATGGCAGAGATAAATTGTTTGTTACCAAACTCCTCTTATTATTTTTAAAGATTTATTTATTTGACAGAGAGAGACAGAGAGAGCGGGAACACAAGCAGGGGAAGTGGGAGAGGGAGAAGCAGGCTTCCCACTGAGCAGGGAGCCCGATGCGGAGCTCAATCCCAGGACTCTGGGATCTTGACCTGAGCCAAAGGCAGACGCTTAATGACTGAGCCACCCAGGCGCTCCCAAACTCCTCTTAAAGAATTGCATTTGTTTAGCATTTCCTGAGTAATTTAGACTTCTGTGAGAAGTATTGTTGGAATCTGGGTTAATATCTGCTTTTCCAAAACTGGAAACCATGGTGACACTTGTCTGGATGCATTTTTTTTCTACTTACACTGATAGGCTTTTATTTTGGTATTCTTCAAAGGGTAGAATAGTAGGGGAGCCTGGGTGGCTCAGTCAGTTAAGTGTCGGACTCCTGATTTCCACTCATGTCATGATCTCAGTGTCGTGAGATCAAGCCCTGAGTTGGATTCTGCATTGGGCGTGGAGCCTGCTTAAGATTCTCTCTCTCCCTCTCCCTCTGTCCCTCTCCCCTCTATACAAAGAGTAGAAGAGTAGACTTTATTAACTTTCTCTGACTTGAGATGTAGGGAGAATGGAATTGGTTTTGGAAGAAAATTAAAAGCTAGATGTTAGCTCTTCATTCTTATGAAAACCATTCTATTACTTTCTAAATATACTACATATTGAACAGGAGGATTTCTGGACCTTTTCCTGGTACAATTCTGTTTCTGGAAGAAGACATATAGTTATTTCAGATTCATCATCTGAGTAAGCTCTAGATATGAAGCCACATTAGAGTCTGAACACTTCCCAATCTGTTTCTCATGACTATCAAATATAAGAGCTCAAAGAGACCCACTTAATCCTTTAATCCAAACTTCAAGCACTGGATAAATCTTGGATCTACAATTGGTCATAATTGAGATTCTGAAAGTCTTTCATGATTAGCATCATTTTAATAATGCATAGTCACTGACCTCCAAAAGATAAGACTTTCAATATTTTAAGACCTAGAACCCCAATAATAAACAAATCAAGTACTCTATCCTTGATTAATTCAATAAATAATTATGGAACAATGTGAAAGTCATTATCCTTAAGAGCCTTTGTATATGATATGGTTTTTGTTCACAAAGAAGGTTACAGTGTGGTATGAGGAATAAAGCATGTACACAGAAATATAAAAAAATAAAAGGACGTGTGAATATCGTAGTCATATAGGTGTGATGGTCATATAATATATTGTCTAAACTGGAATGCTTTTGAGAATGAAAGGAGCACTATTAATCAATATGTATATGTAAACCATGTACTTACTCTGCCTATGAATTGTACATGCAAAATGCTCTCAGATTTCATAGATGGTCAAGAGCTCTTCAAGCTAAAATAATTTTGGAAGTCTTTGTGGAGGATATAGCATTTGAGTTGAAATTTGAAGAATAGATATGATCTTGATAGATAGCTGTAGGAGGAGGACATTCTAAGATGTGGGATTACTATGAACAAAGTCCTGGAGGTAGGGATGAGTGCTTGAAGAAAAGCAAGCAGTATACCTTGAATTAAAATAAAACACAGATAGTAATTAGAATATGAAACTGAAGTGGTTGGTGAGGGACAGAAATATATGGGCCCCATAGCTTTGAATGTCATACTAAGGAATTTAGACTTTATTTCAGTAGGCATTGTGGCCTATTGCAAAGGCAACTGTGTTACTTGAAAGGTCAGTGATCATCATTGTCTTAACTATTTAGGATTGGCTGTATTTTCTAATTAGCCTTAGCAGGAATCAAGATCTTAAAGGAAATCAACATGAAATAGGCCTATTTGATAGGCTAGGAGATGGTCTTGTTGGGACATTTAGTGCAAAGTTCATCACCATGGGGTGGAGAGCGTGGGAATACACTGCAGTGGAGCTACACTGCATGTTGTTAGGAACAAATATATAAAGTGTACATTATCATCTATCATTATTATTATTTCTAAACTTCTTTTTGGCTAGATGAGCAGACATGCTTTCATTATGCATCTTATTTGCTCTTACAATTTCACGTCTTGTATTTTGTTGAGTCAGATTTTCCTTTTCTTTCTCTCAAAATCGATTTTTGTTTAGTATGGACAAATGTAACCTTATCTTTTTTATTAAGTTTTTATTTAAATTCCAGTTAGTTAACATACACTATAATATGAGTTTCAGGTGTAGAATTTAGTGATTCAACACTGGCATACAATATCCAGTGCTCATCACAAGTGTTCTCCTTCTCCTTATCTTTTTAAAAAGTCAACATATTATTTCGTGTAACATGCTTTATTTTACCATATTTCATAAAGGCATTTATGATTCTTATAAGTTCCTCCTTTCATATCTGCTTGGTATAGTTAGTTTTCAAAAAAATATGCAATGGTTAAGATAGAAGAATCACATAAAATGGAACAATTTTCTACCTTAACATGAAATCATTTTCAAATATTTGCACTGAAAATCCTTTGATGAGAACATCATAAAGTTTTGCTGTCAAAGCTTGTTTGAAGTCTGCTATTCAATTCATGTTGCTGATGTGTAGGACTTTAACCCTGGGCTTAGCTCTCAGTCCAGGTTAATAAAAATCACAGTTATTTTAACTTGACACCCATTATACTGAGGTAAATTGCAAGGATATAAAACAAAAAAGAAGAAAGGAACTAAATTAGTCCCACACAGCTTGGCCTTCATGTATGAATTTAAGAAGCTTTTATTTATTTACCCCTTAATTTCAACTCTGACTGTTGTACACAATAGCTCTTAGGATGTATCATTCATTAAACAATGGCACTAGCCTTTATTCAAGTTCTATGTACTGACATCTAATTTATCCGCTCATTAGCATACACATAATATATCTTACCTCATCAAATATCTCACTTGATTATCTATCAAAGTTTGTTTTTCTTTGTTAAGAAAGACATAAGAGATCTAGAGAATATCAAGAGAAAGAAAGTGTGAAGATAAGAAATTAGGGACTTCTGTGGATGAAGATCCTAAAAAGTAGTTTCTTCAGTTTCAGAACATAAAGCTGAAGAATTATAGGCTAAGAGTAAATAAAATCACAAATGTGCTTGAGAAGGTGAGTGCAAAGTTTTTCCCCAGTTCCTAGAAACCAAGTTCTTGAAGACCATGTTATAGTTTGTACCATATTTTGAGATATTGTTCAGCATCATCTGTCACAATTTAGTCAGATTCAAGATTCATGCTGGGATGCACTATTAAAGACTGAGGAGGCTGTGACTAGAAGGGTAAGGAGGCTAGGAAAAATGTGACTCTAGAAGCTGATCAGTGCAAGAAAAACTGGGGAGTATAATGCAGTATTCAGATAGGTGTGGAGAATATGGGCTTATTTTTAAAAGGTATTGGTTTCAAGGTGTTTCAACCTGTAGGGTGGGGCATTTCATCTAGAATCCAGGAAGCAAGCCATATACTGAGATAGATCAGTGATGTTTTCATGGTTCCTAGGAATCAATACATTTACAGCAAACCCAGTTAGGCTGAAACATCCTGTCTTCATGGGTACTTCAGCAGCAGACAATAAAACCTAGGCAGAAATCTAGCTGTGTGGCCTGGACCAACTCTGAAGGGAACAAGAGAAAACTGAATTTTGGAGAATAGATGGACATTTAAGGCTGACCAGTTGTACATCAGATTTCATGTTTTTTTTCCCCAGTGCTACTTTTTATTGGGAGATATTTGACATCCAATATTAGTTTCAGATGTACATCATAGTGATTTAACATTTGTATACGTTGGGAAATGGTCACCACAGTAAGTCTAGTTACCTTCTGTCACCTTACAAAGTTAATGCATTATTTATATTCCCCATGTTGTACAATACATCCCCATGACTTATTTATTTTATAACTGGAAGTTTGTACTTTTTAATCCCCTTCAACCATTTTGCCTCTACCCAACACTTCTCCCCTCGGCAACCACCAATCTGTTTTCTGTATCTATGAATCTGGGTTTTGTTTTGTTCGTTTGTTTTGGTTTGTGGATTCCACATATAAGTGAAATCATATGGTATTTCTCTCTTTCTGTCTGACTTCTTTCACTTAGTATAATACTGTCTAGGTCCATCCATGCTGTTGCAAATGGTAAGATATCATTCTTTTTTATGAATGAGTAGTATTCCATTGTGTATGTATATGTATATGTATATGTATATGTATATATACCTCACATCTTCTTTATCCATCCATTCTATGGATGGATGCTTGGGTTGCTTTCATATCTTGCCCAATGTAAATAATGCTGCAATGAACATAGGGGGTGCATATATCTTTTTGACTTAGTGTTTTCATTTTCTTTGGATAAATACCCAGTAGTGAAATTACTGGATCATATGGCATTTCTATTTGTAATTTTTGAGGAATCTCCAAACTATTTTCTACAGTGGCTGCACCAATTTACATTTCCACTGACAGTGCATGAGCGTTCCCTTTTTTCTACATCCTTGGCAACACTTGTTATTTCTTGTCTTTTTGATACTAGCCACTCAGAAAGATATGAGGCGGTATCTCCTTGCGGTTTTGATTTACATTTCCTCAATGATTAGTGATGTTGAGCATCTTTTCGTTGTGTGTCAGTTGGCCATCTGTATGTCTTCTTTGGGAAAATGTCTGTTTAGACCTGAGGCAAATTCTTTATTGGGGAGTGTAATCTCAGGGAGAAGGAGTGAGGGAAAAGGTAAATGAGACAAGGAAGGAGGAAGAGCCAATACAAGGATTTAACTGGTCATCATTTGATATCAAGAGTTTGCTCAAGTTCATGGGACTCTCTTATGAGAAGCTATATAAACAAATACTTCTCTTGACAGTGGGTCTAGGGACAAAAGGAGAAATTTATTCTCCAGCACCCATTTCCCATTCATCAAAGTTAAGGCCCATGGCCTTAATTACCCCTCACTTTGAAGCTGTGTTTTAAGAAGTTCCCTGGTTTCTCACACACTGGCAAAAATAGTGAAGCCCCAGAAAAAGAGGATGGATGCTATCAGGTTTGCCCAAATGGAATGGATTAGAATATAGTGTGAGCTCAGGCTGTGAGTTCTTCTCCTTTCTCTTCTCTTCCTTTTGACATCTTCTATTCATTGTCCTCACCACTATTTCCCACTTTTCCTCTCTAACTTTTCTACACCCTACCTTTTAAAAAATGTTTTTTTCTCCACTTCTCTTTTGATTTAGTTTTTTTTTGACTACTCAAAAAAGATTAGGCTAGGAAGAAGACCCTGTGATAATTTATTTTAATTTAAGATGAGGGTAGCTCTAAAATACAAAGCCATGAATTTAACAGAAAGACTTGTGTAATTTTCTGAACAAAAGTTTGTAGAAAAGCAAAATAAATTGAATTGGGTTAGGATTGAATAACTTACTTCCATCATACAAAATTGCTGATGCTTTCTGTTTAAAAAAATAAATGCCCACAATTTAGCCCTTAGGGATTTTGTAAACCTTTATTTATACTTGGAAGCTTAAAGTGGTTTAGCTTCCTTGTACCTGACTATCATTTCCCATATCCTACCACACATGTGTGCATGCACACACACACACACACACACATACACACACGTGTGCACACCAGATTTATTTTGTGACTGAGATTAGTTCCTTCACAAATGGATTGCATACAAATTTGATGATTTATTGCCTACTGAGAGAAGATGGCCTTGCATACTACTTAGGGTCAAGTGTGAGTTGCTAAGCCCACAGGCATGCAAAATCTCTTTGCTCTCCAAAGTTAGAAAAAGGATTGGTTTTCAAGTGATTGTGCCTTGGCCTATTGCAACCATTTCCATTGAGGGAAGAATTCTAGAAAGTCTCCTTTGTTCTGTTATATGATTGGGTAGAAGAAAGGAAATGTTCAGAATGCCAGAAGATTGATTTTTAAGAAATAGTTCTTTTGATGTACAGCATATAAACAGAAAAGTGCACAAAACATAAATATATAGCTCCATGAATTTTCAGACAGTAACCACTACTCAGATCAAGAAACATTTCTAGCACCCCAGAAGACCACTCATCTTCCATATACCTCGTGGTAATCACTAGCTTAAGTTCCTGACTTCTAATGCCATAGATAAGTTTTGCTTATTTTTGAACTTCATATAAATATAAAATATGTATACAGTATGTACTGTTTGTTCAATAGTGTGAGATCCAGTCATCTTACAGTAGGTAGCAGTGGTTTATTTATATTGTATATAAACCTAATTTTAGAATTGCTGTGTCATAAAGAATGCTTATTTTCAGCTTATAAAGATATTGCCAAAAATTTGCCAAAATGATTGTGCAATTTATATTCCTACAAGTGTGTATGAGAATTCCAGTTGCTCTACATTCTCCACAATATTTGGTATTTGCAGTCTTTAGTTTTTTTTAAATCCGATAATATATATCACATAATTTACCATTTTAATAATTTTTAAGTGTACAGTTCAGTGGTATTAAGTACATTCACATTGTTTTGCAACTGTCACCAGTATCCAGTGAATAGACTACATTCATTTATTAATTCTAATTTTCTATCTATAGGTTATTTTGGATTTTCTGTATACCCAATCATGTCACCTGAGAATATTGATGATATATATTATATATATTATATTTTACTTATTGTATTCACTAGGACCTCCAGCATAATGTTGCATGTATTTGGTAATAATAGTAATCCTTACCCTGTTCCCAATTCTGGTTTAAAACCTTTCAATATTTTACTATTAAATATAAACCTTGCTATATTTTTGTATATGCCAGCAAATTTTTAAGTTCCCCCTTATTATTTATGTTTTTATTATGTTTTTATTATCACTGTGAATGGATGATGAAAGGTATAAAATGCTTTTTATCATCTACTGACAAAATCATATGATTTTTTTTCTTTTGTTACAGTGATAAATATATTGTTTGCTTTTTTAATGCTAATTACCCAAGTATTCTGGTAGGGGGCAATTTATCTTGTTATAGTGTCCTTAAATTCCTTGGATTCAATTCGTTAATATTTTCTTTAGTTCATTCACATATGTGCTCATGAGAAAGAATGCCATAGATTTTTTCTTTCTGTTAAAGTCCTTTTCAGGTTTTAGTATCTTGGTTATGGTTGTCTAATAAGACTAGTTGGGAAGTATTTTTTATTTTATTCCTTAGAAATCTTTAAGAATGGTTGGGGTTTTTCTTAAATATTTGGAAGAATTTATTGTTGAATTCATCTTTTCCTGGAGGTTATTTATTTGTTGAATTTTAATTATAGATTTAATTTCCTTAATGGTTATTAAGACTAATCAAATATTTATTTTTCTGTGTCCCAATATTTGTAAGTTTTTTTAATTGTTTATTTAATGTAAATTTTCATTAATTTTGGAAAATTTTTGTCAAGGTTTTTCATTATGCCCTTGTTATATTTATCATTGCATAATAAATTACCCTCAAAAGTTAGCATCCTAAAACACACAAATTTATTATTTCACATTGTCTGAGAAGGTCACAAATCTGGGAGCAGTATATCTGGGTGTTTCTGGCTTAAGGTCTCTTCATGAAGTTGTAGTCAAGATGTCAGCTGGGGCTCTAGTCATCTGAAGGCTTGACTCTAGCTAAAGGATCCACTTCCAAGATGGCTCACTAACATGCCTGTGGACAGGAAGTATCATTTGCTCATTGGCTTTTGGCTGGAAGCCCTGGTTCCTAGCTTCTCCATAGGTGATTGTCCTTATGACTTGTCATCTATCTTCCTTCAGAGCAAATAACCCAAAAGAGAGACCAAGCAGGAAGCTGAAGCATCTTTTATAATCTACTCTCCAATGTTGCCCACCATCACTTCTCCTTATTCTATTTGGTAAATGTGAGTGGCTAAGTCCTGTCCACACTCAATCAGATGAGAGAATTTGGATCTACCTCAAAATGAGAAGTATCGAAGAATTTGTGGGCATTTTAAAACCACCACAACAATTTTGTTAATTTTTTAATATCCACAGGATCTGATATTGGTTATTTGTACATTCTTCTTCTTAAATGTCTTACCAGGGTTTATCAATTTTATTAATCTTTTCAAAAAATTCACTTTTGGTTTATTAATGCTCTCCCATGTATGTTTGTTTTCTATTTCATTAAAATCTGCTCTTCATTATTTCCTTCCTTCTACTTACTTTGTATTTATGTTGCTGTTCTTTTACTAACTTTTTGAGATAGATATTGAATTGATTTTAGGCATCCTTTCTAATATAATATTTTAAGATTATAAATATCCCCATAAGTGTGTCTTTAAAGGTATTCTGTAAGATTTGATATAGTCATTATTATTTAGTTCAAAATATTTCAACTTTCATTCTGATTCCTTCTTTGGCCCATGGGATATTTAAACATATGTTGTTTAATTTTTAAGAGTTTAGTGATTTTCTAGTCATCATTGCTGTTTATTTCCAGCTTAACTACAGTATGGTCAAAGAAGACATGATTTCAGTAATTTGAAGAATTTTGAGATTTGTGATATGGCTCATCTTGTCCAATTTTGGTTGCTGTACCATTTACATTTCAGCTGAATGAAAGTTTTTCAGTTGCTGTGTGTAGTACATATTAAAATGTCAATTAGGTCAAGTTTGCCAATCACATTGGTCACATCTTATATAGCATTACTGATTTTGTATGTGCTTATTAGTTATTAAAGAAAAGTTAAAATCTGTCTTTGTGATTATGGGTTTATCTACTTTATATCTCTTATTTTTTTTCTGTACATTTTTATTTCATATCAAGTGCTAAAGTTTTGGGATTGTTACATCTTTTTTGATGCATAGGGCCCTTTCTCATTATAAAGTTTCTATATTTTTAACTTTTCTCTTACTATAACCTAAAAATTATCTGAAAAATTCTGTTTTAGTATTAAGAAAGTTTTCTTATTTCACTTTCATTTTTAAAGGACATTTTCCCTAGGTATAGACCCCTAGGTTAACAGTTTCATTCCATTATCTTCTGCTTTACCTTGTTTTTTTGAGAAGGCTGTTATAAATCTTATTGTTAGTCCTTTGAAAGCTATATATATATTTTTTAATCTCTGCTTTAAGATTTTATTTTCATTGTCTGGTCTATGAGGTGCCTAGGTATTGTTTTTATTATGTATATATTATATATATATCTTTTGATTTATAGCAAAACTGGCAAACTGGCAAAATTCTTCATTGGTATATCTTGAAATATTTATTCTGCCTCATTCTCTCTCTCCTCTTCTGGACTCTGACTACGCTTGTTAGCTCTTTTCACTGCGTCCTTTACATCCATTATGTTCTCTTCTGTATTTTTTTTTCTTTCTCTCTCTGTAGTTCTAATATGCAAGATCATATGTACTGAGTTATTTTCCAGTTCACTACTTGTCCTTTTAATTGTTTCTAATCTTTTCTGAGACCAGACCCATTAATTGAATTCTTAATTTCTGTTTTTATTTTTTCAGTTTTATGTTTTATATTTAATTCTTTATTGACTGAAGTTTTCTGTTGAACTTCCCCATCATTTCATGTATCTTTTAGAACATATTTAACATATGTATCTTAAGGTATGCTTTGATAACTTCAATAATTTGATATCCTTTACATTATTTTATATTGTCTTTTTTATGGCTTGTTTCTTACTCATTTTATCCTTTTTCTGGTATGCCAAGTGTTTTGTATTTAATGTAATGATTATTATATTATATATATATAAGTATGCAAATGTTTTCTTCCCTCAGAGAGGATTTTCTTTTACTTCTAAGGAACAATTAGAGAAGGAAAAGATCACCTAATCACATCTTGAATTGAATTTATTTTAAAAAATATGTTTATTTCCTGTGGGAGCTAGACTAGTTCTGACTTCTCCTTATTACTAGAAATTTGTTTTTCAGGAGTCCCAATTGTATGACCAGCATGTTTCCATGGCTGTTCTTCCTCTTCCTTTTCCTTTTCCTATCATTTTTGAGTTCTCCTAATCCATGAGATCTCCAAAAGCTTGGTTTATCTCTGCAGCTCGCCAGACACTAATTTCTGTTTGATTTACTAGTCTCTCTGTTGCTGTTTAAAAATTGGCAAGTACCTCAGTGGGAAAAGTAGAACTGTATTTTGGCCTCAGTTCTTTGTTTTTTCCCCTTGCAAAAATCTTAGACTCTCAAATATTTATTGTCATAGTAGTTCCCTAATCTATTCAAATACATTAATTTTAAAATCTTTCTTTCCTAGTTGCTATTGGCAATAAGATATCTATCATAAAGTAGCCTGCTTTATCTGGAAGAAAAAGTCCTAAAAAGATTATGAAAATGAGTGAGAAATCACAAAGGTTATGTGGTTGGGGTAGTCAAGCCATATAGTTTACTTACTAACTCATTTTATTCATTCATTCAGGAAAAAATTTTGAATGTATATTCTAGGCTACACCTAAGGTAAGGCATTGTGGGGTATGCATAGGAGATTTCATATGAACCTTAACAGATGATGATAGCTTGTCTTCAAATGAGGAGTATAATTATTTTAATTCCTTGTACTTGTGGTTCAAAGGAGAGAAAAATATGGTGTCCTTCCTAAGATCTGGCAGAAAAGACTAAACATGTGTATATCCATTTCTGATAGAATATAAAATGTTATAAGTGCCATGGAGAAGATACACATAAAAGACTGTGAGGAAAAATTCAGGAAAAAAATGTGAGAACACATCTAGATGGATAATCTGGAAGATTCCGTGGAGCGGAAAGCATTTAAACTAGACCTTGTAGACTAAGTTGAATTTGGATATGTAGAAATGAGAGAAAGACATATCAGGCAGAGGAAATTATGTTTAAAAAATCACATGCACATGGGTGGAACGATGTGAAATAAATTCTGTGGATGAATAGAAGACTAGTTTGAGTATAATATAGAGTATATAGAGGAGAATTCTGAGATGTGGGTCTGAAAGGGAATGAGATAGATCTTGGAGTGTCCTAAATACTCTTCTTTTTTTTTTTATTTTTTTTATTTTTTTTTATTTTAAAGATTTTTATTTATTTGAGAGAGAGCGAGCACATGAGAGGGGGGAGGGTCAGAGGGAGAAGCAGACTCCCTGCCGAGCAGGGAGCCCGATGCGGGACTCGATCCAGGGACTCCAGGATCATGACCTGAGCCGAAGGCAGTCGCTTAACCAACTGAGCCACCCAGGCGCCCTCCTAAATACTCTTCTTAGGAATTTAGTTTTCATTATATCAAATATTAACGTGACTAAATATTTTACTGCCTCATACCCCCCATAGCAATTATTTAACTTATTACTTTATTTTGTTTACTTTTTCTTTTTTTTCCACCGTATTTTCTGACCACATTCTCTTCACCTAAGCCCTGACAAAATAGGAGAAGCAAAAAATTCATAGGTAGCGGTTGATCATGATTTTGTCCCAAATAGTAGAAGAATTTCAAACAGAGGTAAAGACTTGATAGCTATCTGAGTTGTTTAACAATGGAATGGTCATTAACAGCTTAAACTGTGAATAATGGGGAGACTTCTGGGAAGGTGGTGGAGTAGGAGGATCCTAAGCTCACCTTGTTTCATGGACACACATAGATAACAGCCACATCAGTGCAATTAACCCAGAAAATGACCCAAAGTCTAGCAGTGCAGACTTTCCATAGTTAATCATAGAAAGGAGGCCACATCAACAAGGGTAAGAGGAGCAGAGACATGGTTGGTAAACAAAATCCTAAGAAGACTAACCACAAACAAGAAGGACACCACAAGCACATTGAAGGAAGAGGACCAGATCCTATCTCAGACACTCCAGACATTACACTGGGAAGACGAGTCCCCGTAACATTTGGATTTAAAAACAAGTGGGGCTTAACTTCATGAGTTTCTGTAATCAGCAGGGCTTAAGTCAGTATACTTTATTATTATTTATTTATTTATTTTATTTTATTTTTTATTTATTTATTTTGTAGTGTTCAATGATTCATTAGTTGCATATAACACCCAGTGCTTATCACAACACGTGCCCTCCTTAATACCCATCACCTGGCTACCCCATCCTCCCACCCCCCCTCCCCTCTAAAACCCTCAGTTTGTTTCATGGAGTCCAGAGTCTCTCATGGTTTGTCTCCCTCTCTGATTTCTCCCCCTTCCCTTTTCTCTCCTCTCCCCCAATTGTCCTCTGTCTTATTCATTATATTCCACATGTGAGTGAAACCATATGATAATTGTCTTTTTCTGCTTGACTTATTGATGAAAGACCTCAATGTGAGACAGGAATCCATCAAAATCCTAGAGGAGAACATAGGCAGTAACCTCTTGGACATCGCCCACAGCAACTTCTTTCAAGACACATCTCCAAAAGCTAGTGAAACAAAAGCAAAAATGAACTTTTGGGACTTCATCAAGATAAAAGGCTTCTGCACAGCAAAGTAAACACTCAACAAAACAAAGAGGCAACCCACAGAATGGGAGAAGATATTTGCAAATGACACTACAGATAAAGGGCCAGTATCCAAGATCTATAAAGAACTTCTCAAACTCAACACCCAAAAAACAAATAATAAGTCAAAAAATGGGCAGAAGATATGAAAAGACACTTCTCTGAAGAAGACATACAAATGGCTAACAGACACATGAAAAAATGTTCATCATCATTAGCCATCAGGGAAATTCAAATCAAAACCACATTGAGATACCACCTTACACCAGTTAGAATGGCCAAAATGGACAGGGCAAGAAACAACAAATGTTGGAGAAGTTGTGGAGAAAGGGGAACCCTCTTACACTGTTGGTGGGAATGCAAGTTGGTACAGCCACTTTGGAAAACAGTGTGTAGGTGCCTCAAAATGTTAAAAATAGAGCTACCCTATGACCCAGCAATTGCACTCCTGGGTATTTACCCCAAAGACACAGATGTAGTGAAAAGAAGGGCCATATGCACCCTAATGTTCATAGCAGCAATGTCCGCAATAGCCAAACTGTGGGAATTATGAAATAGGTCAAGCAGATTAAGTCAGTATACTTTAAAAATCAGCAGACTTAGCTCAAGAGAACCAGAGGGCAATAGGAAACTAACTCCCTGCCTTTAAAGAGTCACACAACAAACAAATCCTCCAAGATACAGCAGTTTGAAAAGTCCCAGGGTTATAGATGAAGGAGATTTATTTACCAATCTAGGGGTAGACATCTGATCTGCTGCTAGCCCTACCCACCAACAAAAAAAACTCTTGGGGACAGCACAGAGAGAAAGCCCTGTAGTCCAGGGTCACTGCAGCCCTGGCAGATAGATTGGGAACAGGCATCTGCTTTGACTGCTGTCCCTGCTGACCAATGAAAGCCTCTCAGGACAGTGCACAGAGAGCTCCCTGTAGTTCTGTGTGAAACAGCCCTGCAAATAGGCTGAGACCAGGAATCTGATCTGACTGCTGACCCCACCCAACTATAAGCCCACAGCAACCCCTGACTGACACCTTAACAGCATAGGAACCAAAGCCTGCCCACAACAGGCAAAGTAGGCCACTGCATCTGACTGGACTGAAGGCAAATGTCATTCAGCCATATGGTGGAAGACACACAACCAATATAGGAGACACTCCTGAAGCATCTGGTTCTGATAAATAGGAGACATTGCACTACAGGGCACACCACGACTTCTTCATAAGGCTACCACTTTCAAGATCAGGAGACACAGCTGACTTTACTAACACATAGAAATAAACAGAGAGTTAGACAAAATGAGAAGAAAGAGAAATATGTCCCAAATAAAAGAACAAGACAAAACCACAGCAAAAGCGCTAAAGGAAATGGAGATAAGCAAAATGCCTGATAAAGAATTCAAAGTAATGTACATAAAGATACTCACTAGACTTAAGAGTGGAGGATCTCAGTGAGACCTTCAACAAAGAGATAGAAAATATGAAAAGAACCAGTCAAAAATGAAGAACTCAAGAGCTGAAATTAAAAATGCACAAGAGGGAATCAATAGCTGATTAAAGGTGACAGAACAATGGATCAGCAATCTAGAAGACATTAATGGAAAGCAACCAAGCTGAATAGCAAAAATTAAAAAAAAATAAAATAAAAAATGAGAATAGGTTAAGGGAATTCAGTGACATAAAGCATAATGACATTCACATTATAGGGATCTCAGGAGAAGAAAGTGAAAAGGGGGCAGAAAATTTATTTGAAGAAATAATAGCTGAAAACTTTTTAATCAGGGGAAGTAAACAGACATCCAGATCCATGATTCTTAGAGAGCCCCCAGCAAAATCAACCCAAGGAGGTCCACACCAACATACATCATAATTAAAGTAGCAAAAATTATTGATAAAGAGAGAATTTTAAATGCAGCAACAGAAAACAGTTACATATAAAGGAAACCCCATAAGACTATCAGCTGATTTTCCAGCAGACAGGTCAGAAGAAAGTGGCATAATATATTCAAAGTGCAGAAAGAAAAAAAAAAACCTACAACCAAGATTCCTCTACCCAGCAAAGCTATCATTCAGAATACAAGGGGAGATAAAGATTTTCTCAGACAAGTAAAAGTTAAAGGAGTTCATCACCACTAAAGCAACCTTACGTGAAATGTTAAAAGAAATTCTTTGAGTGGAAAGAAAAGGCAATAATCTGGAGTAAGAAAATTAAGAAGGGAAAATATTCCACAGGTAAACACAAACAATAAAGTAGTAGATTAATCATTTACAAAACCAGTATAGAGATTAAAGCACAAAAGTTGTAGAATCAAATTATGTTTCTAAAAATCAGTCAAGGGATTCACAAAATAAAAGGATGTAAGTATGACATCATAAGCGTAAAGCATATGGGGAAGAGAGTAAATATTTAGTGCTTTCAGAATGGGTTTAAACTTAAGTGGCCATCGGGACGCCTGGGTGGCCCAGTTGGTTAGGCAGCTGCCTTTGGTCCCGGTCATGATCTCAGAATCCTGGGATCGAGTCCTGCTTTGGGCTCCTTGCTCAGCAGGGAGCCTGCTTCTCCATCTGCTTGTGCTCTCTCTGTCAAATAAATAAAATCTTTAAAAAAAAACTTAAGTGACCATCAACTTAATATAGACTGTATATGCATAAGACAGTATATATGAACGTAATGGACAAATCTAAAACCTGAGATAAATACACAAAAAATAAGGAGAAAGATATCCAAACATATCACTAAAGAAAGCCATCAAACCAAAAGGGAAGAAAGCAAGAGAAGAAAGGAACAGAGATCTACAAAAACTGTAAAACAAGAAACAAAATGGCAATAAGTACATACCCGTCAATAATTACTTTTATTTCAGCCATGTTAAATAAAGGGCTATCCTTGCCCAAGAAGACAACTCATTAAAAAGTTAGAGTGGAGTGGGAAAGAAATTGGGGGAGCAAGAGGAATCTTTCTCTACTCTTTGTTTAATTTAAATTCAAGTTATTTAACATATAGTGTAGTATTGGTTTCAAGAGTAGAATTTAATGATTCATCACTAACATATAACACCCAGTGCTCATCCCAAGTTTCTTCTTTAATACCCTTCATCCATTTAGCCCATACCCCCACCCACAACCCCTCCAGCAACCTTCAATTTGTTGTCTTAACTATAGGGTCTCTTATGGTTTGCCTCCCTGTTTTTAATCTTAATTTATTTTTCCTTCCCTTCTCCTAAATTTATCTGTTTCTTAAATTCCACATATGAGTGAAATCATGTGATATTTGTCTTTCTCTGACTGACTTATTTTGCTTAACATAATATACTTTAGTTCCATCCATATTGTTGCAAATGGCAAGATTTCATTCTTATTGATGGCTGAGTAATATTTCATTATATATATATATATCTCCCATATCTAAGTGGATTAAATGCCTCAATCAAAAGACATAGGATGATTGAATGCATAAAAAAGCAAGATCCATCTGTATGCTGCCGACAAGACTCATTTCAGACCTAAAGACACATGCAGATTAAAAGTGAAAAAATGGAAAATATTTACCATGCAAATGGAATAAAAAAGAAAGCTGGGATAGCAATACTTATATTGGACAAACTAGACTTTAAAACAGAGAGTATGAGAAGAGACAAAGAAGGACACTACATAATGATAAAGTAAACAATCCATCCATAGGATATAACAATTATAAATATCTATGCACCCAACATGGGAGCACTTGAATACATAATGCAACTATTAACAAACATAAAAAAAAAGAAACTGATAGTAGTACAATAATACTAGAGGACTTTAACACTCCATTTACATCAACGGATATATCATCCAGACAGAAAATTAACAAGTAAATAGTGGCTTTGAATGACACATTGGACCAGAAAGACCTAACATATATTCAGAACATTTCATCCCAAAACAGTGGAATAACATTCTTTTCAAGTGCATACGGAACATACTCCAAAATGGATCACATATTAGGCCACAAAATAAGTCTCCATTCAAAAAGATTGAAATCGTATCATGCATATTTTCTGAACACAATGGTGCAAAACTAGAAATCAATCACTGGAAAAAATCTGGAAAGAACACAAATACATGCAGTCTAAATAACATGCTACTAAATGATGAATGGCTCAACCAAGAAATAAAAGAAGAAATTACAAAAATACATGGAGACAAATTAAAATGAAAACAAAATGGTCCAAAATCTTTGGGTTGTAGCAAAAGCTGTTCTAAGAAAGAAGATTATAGTAATACAGGCCTACCTCAAGAAGAAGGAAGAATCTCAAAAAACAACCTAACCTTACACCTAAAGGAGCTAGAAAATGAAGAATAAATAAAGCCCAAAGCCAGTATAAGGAAGGAGATAAATATTAGAGCAGAAATAAATGAAATATTGACCAAGAACCAATAGTACAGATCAATGAAACCAGATTTCTTTGAAAAGATCAACAGAATTGATAAACCTTTAATCCAACTCATTGACAGAGGGAGACAATGAGAGGGAGTGAGAGAGAACTCATATAAAATCAGTAATCAAAA
Organism: Phoca vitulina; assembly: GCF_004348235.1. Taxonomy (NCBI): domain Eukaryota; kingdom Metazoa; phylum Chordata; class Mammalia; order Carnivora; family Phocidae; genus Phoca; species Phoca vitulina. The sequence continues at coordinate 16,827,258 of NW_022589742.1, forward strand.
GGGAGAAATAACATAAACCACAGAAATACAAAGAATTATAAGAGAATATTATGAAAAACAATATGCCAAATGATTAGACAACCTAGAAGAAATGGATAAATTCCTAGAAACATAAACTTTTAAGACAATCATAAAGAAATAGAAAATTTGAGCAGAACCAGTTATAAGCAATGAATTTAAATCAGTAATTGAAAAAACTTCCAACAAACATTTTCTAGGACCAAACGGCTTCACAGGTGAATTCTCCCAAACATTTAGAGGACAGTTAATACCTATTCTTCTTAAATTATTCTAAAAAATACAGAGGAAGGAAAGCTTCCAAATTCACTCTAGGAGACCAATATTACCCTGATACCAAAATCATATGAAGACACTCCAAAAGAGAAAACTACAGGCCAATGTTTCTGATGAACATAGATGCAAGAATCCTCAAGAATATTTTAACATATCAAATCCAACAATACATTTAAAAAATCATTCTCTACTATCAAGCAGGATTTATTCCAGGGTTGCAAGGGTGGTTCAGTATTTCAGATCAATCAACATAGTACTTCACATTAATAAGAGACAAATAAAAACCATATATGATCATCTCAATAGATGCATTAAAAGCATTTCAAAGTACAACATTCATTCATGATAAAAATTCAACAAAGTAGGCTTAGAGGAAACATACCTCACCATAATACCTTATATGAAGAACCCACGGCTAACATCACACTCAATGGTGAAAAACTGAGAGCTTTCCCTCTAAGATCAAGAAGAAGACAAGGATGCCCACTCTTGCCATTTTTATTCAATATAATTGTGGAAGTCCTAGCCACAGCAATCAGATAAGAAAGAAATAAAAGGCATCCATGTTGGTAAGGAAGAAGTAAAACTTTCAATATTTGCAGATGACTTGATACTATATATAGAAAACCCTAGAGACTCCACCAAATTAATATACAGAAATCTGTTCCATTTCTATACACTAATAATAAAGTAACAGAGAAATTAAGAAAACAGTGTCATTTACAATTGTAACAAAAAGAATAAAATACTTAGGAATAAACTTAGCCAAGGAGTCAAAAGACCCATACTCAGAAAACTATAAAACATTAATGAAATAAATTGAAGATGACACAAACAAATGGAAAGATATTCAATGCTAATGGATTCAAAGAACCAATACTGTTAAAATGTCCATACTACCCAAAGCAATCCAAAAATTGAATGCAATATCCATCACGATAATCAACAGTGTTTTTCACAGAACTAGGACAAATAATACTTAAATTTGTATAAAACCTCAAAATACCCCAAATAGCCAAAGCAATCTTGATAAAAAAGAACAAAGCTGGAGGTATCACAATACTGGATTTCAACATGTACTACAAAGCTGTATTAATCAAAACAGTATGATACTGGCACAAAAGTGGACATGTAGATCAATGGAACAGAATAGAGTTCAGAAATAAACCTACATTTTTATTCTTAATTAATCTACAACAAATGAGGCAAGAATATACAATGGAAAAAAAAACTCTCCAATAAATGGTGCTGGGGAAACTGGATAGCCACATGCAAAAGAATGAAACTGGACCACTTTTTTACACCATACACAAAAATAAACTCAAAATGGATTAAAGGTCTAAAAGTGACTTGAAACTATAAGATTCCTAAAAGAAAAATAGGCTGTAATTTCTTTTGTATCAGCTATAGAAACACTTTTTCTAGATATGTTTTATCTGGAAAGGAAAGGAAAAGAAAAACTATTGGGACTATGCCAAAATAAAACCATTTTGCACAGCAAAGGAAACCATCAACAAAAGAAAATGTCAATATACTGAATGGGAGAAGATATTTGCAAATGATACATTCAATTAGGGGTTAAAATCTAAAATATATAAAGAACTTCTACAACAGAACACAAAATATATATACAATCTGATTAAAAATGGGCACAATTGCACTACTGGGTATTTACCCCAAAGATACAAATGTAGTGATCCGAAGAGGTACATGCACCCCAATGTTTATAGCAGCAATGTCCACAATAGCCAAATTATGGAAAGAGCCAAGATGTCCATCAACAGATGAATGGATAAAGAAGATGTGGTATGTATATACAATGGAATATTATGCAGCCATAAAAAAACCCGAAATCTTGCCATTTGCAACAATGTGGATGGAATTAGAGGGTATTATGCTAAGCGAAATAAGTCAGTCAGAGAAAGACATGTATCATATGATCTCACTGATATAAGGAATTCTTAATCTCAGGAAAGAAACTGAAGGTTGCTGGAGTGGTGGGGAGTGGGAAGGATGGGGTGGCGGGATGATAGACATTGGGGAGGGTATGTGCTATGGTGAGTGCTGTGAATTGTGTAAGACTGATGAATCACAGACATGTACCTCTGAAACAAATAATACATTATATGTTAAAAAAAAAAAGAAGATAGTAGGAAGAGAAAAATGAAGGGAAGGAAATCAGAGGGGGAGACAAACCGCGAAAGACTATGGACTCTGAGAAACAAACTGAGGGTTCTAGAGGGGAAGGGGGTGGGGGATGGGCCAACCTGGTGATGGGTATTAAAGAGGGCATGTATTGAATGGAGCACTGGTGTTATATGCAAACAATGAATCATGGAACACTACATCAAATAAATAAATAGGAAAAAAAAAAGAAAATGGGCACAAAATGGCAACATTTTCTCAAAGAAGACATAGAGATGGACAACAGACACATGAAAAGATGCTCAACATCACTAATCATCAGGAAAATGCAAATTAAAACCACACTGTGATACCACTATACTCCTGTCAGATGGCTAGTATGAAGAAGACAAGAAATATCAAGTGTTGGGAAGGATGTGGAGAAAAAGGAACACTTTTGCACTGTCAGTGCAATGTGAATTGATGCAGGCACTATGGAAAACAGAATGGAGTTTCCTTCAAAAATTAAAAATAGAATTACCATATGATCCGGTAATTCCACTACTAGGTATCTACCCAAAGAAAGTGAAAACACCAATTTGAAAGGCTATATTCACCCTTATGTTTATTGTAGCACTATTTGCAATAGCCAAGATATGGAACTAACCCAAGTGTCCCTTGATAGATGAATGGGTAAAAAAGATGTGTGTGTGTGTGTGTGTGTGTGTGTGTGTGTAATGGAATATTGCTCAAACATAATGAAATCTCACCATTTGCAGCAATATGGTTGGAGCTAGAGGGTATAATGCTAAATGAAAAAGTCAAAGAAAGACAAATGCCATATGATTTCACTCATATGTGGAATTTAAGAACAATACAAATAAAGAAACAAAGAAAATAGATAAAGGGCATTAAGGGTACACTTAATCTTGATGAGCACTGAGAAATGTGTAGAATTGTTGAATCATTATATTGTACACCTGAAACTACTATAACACTGTATGTTGATTACCTTTGAGTAAAGAAAAAATGGTCTGGGAATAATGATGGTAGTTCAACAAGTAGTTAGAGGTATAAATACAAAAAAAGTTTTCAATTTTGGTGTGAGAGTCCTGCAAACTTGTCGGTTTTATGTACCTTGCTTCTAATAATCATGTTAAAAACACTGGAACATATTAGACAGTAAATATTTTACTTTAGAAAAAAATTGTGGCCATCTGTATTAAATATTAAAATAATTACAGTAACTTTTTGCTCTTTGTTTAGAAATAAGAATGTGTCTTCTTTGAGCCAGCCACCATTTAATATATACTAGTCTTGGTTCCTTTGTCATACAATAGCATGAATTTTTCAGAAGGAAATATATGTATCAGCAGAAGTTGCCTATATACTGAAGAAATAGCATGTCTCAAGCATCACATACTACTACTGGATTTGATGTGCTTAAATTCAGTGATTCTAAATCACAGGGGATTCAGAATGACTGCAAATTGTACATGAATATATATGTGCACAGATCATTTGTTATATATTGAAAAAAGAGGATGACTCAAATACTAACATGCAATTATTTTTGAAATATATGTAGATTTCCTAGTTGACGTTCATTATTTTTTGCACATGGATGTCAAACTTTTCCAATACCATTGTTAAAAGATTATCACTTCTTCATTTAATCACTTTTGCACATTTGTCAAAAAACAATTTACCATATTTGTGTGGCTCTATTTCTGGATTCTGTTCTATTTCATTGATCAGTGTGTTTATTCCTTGCCAGTACCATATTGCCTTGATTATTATAGTGTATTTTTTTATATCTTAAAATAGGATAGAGTAAGTCCTCCAACTTTATTCTTCTTTTTCAAAAAATATTTTTATTTTGCTATTCCTGTTCCTTTGTCTTCCCAAATAAATTTTTGAGTCATCTTGTCTGTATATCCAAAAATCTTGCTTGAGTTTTTATTAAATTGCACCAAATATTTAGATCAATTTGTAAAAATTTGGCTTCTTGACTACATAGGACATGTTTTCTTACATATTTACTATCTATTCATTTTTTAGTGTGATACTAGACATTGTGGATGTTGTTGATTGTCTGAATTTAGTCATCTTCTGTGAAAGGTGTTGAATTTTGTTTTGGCAAAAATAAGTAACTTGCAGATCAATTTGATCCCCTCAAGGCCTGTTTTTTTTTATTATTATGTTATGTTAATCACCATACATTACATCATTAGTTTTTGATGTAGTGTTCCACGATTCATTGTTTGAGTATAACACCCAGTGCTCCATGCAGAACGTGCCCTCTTTAATACCCATCACCAGGCTAACCCATCCTCCCAACCCCCTCCCCTCTAGAACCCTCAGTTTGATTTTCAGAGTCCATCATCTCTCATGGTTGTCTCCCCCTCCGATTTCCCCCCTTCATTCTTCCCTTCTTACTATCTTCTTTTTTTAAAAACATATATTGTATAATTTGTTTCAGAGGTACAGATCTGTGATTCAACTGTCTTGCACAATTCACAGTGCTCACCATAGTATATACCCTCCCCAATGTCTATCACCCAGCCACCCCATCCCTCCCACCCCCCCCCACTCCAGCAACCCTCAGTTTGTTTCCTGAGATTAAGAATTCCTCATATCAGTGAGGTCATATGATACATGACTTTCTCTGATTGACTTATTTCACTCAGCATAAAGGCCTGTTTTTAATATTTTCTAAGGGAGTTCTAGGTTAATCTTTTTTTTTCTCGCTACTTTTTTTTTATTATGTTATGTTAATCACCATACATTACATCATTAGTTTTTGATGTAGTGTTCCATGATTCATTGTTTGCGTATAACACCCAGTGCTCCATGCAGAACATGCCCTCTTTAATACCCATCACCAGGCTAACCCATCCTCCCACTCCTCTCCCCTCTAGAACCCTCAATTTGTTTTTCAGAGTCCATAGTCTCTCATGGTTCATCTCCCCCTCCAATTCCCCCCCTTCATTCTTCCCCACCTGCTATCTTCTTTTTTTTTAACATATAATGTATTATTTGCTTCAGAGGTACACATCTGTGATTCAACAGTCTTACACAATTCACAGTGCTCACCATAGCACATACCCTCCCCAATGTCTATCACCCAGCCACCTCATCCCTCCCACCCCCCACCACTCCAGCAACTCTCAGTTTATTTCCTGAGATTAAGAATTTCTCATATCAGTGAGAACATATGATACATGTCTTTCTCTGATTGACTTATTTCGCTCAGCATAATACCCTCCAGTTCCATCCACGCCGCTGCAAATGGCATGATTTCATTCTTTTTGATGGCTGCATAATATTCCATGTATATATATACCACATCTTCTCTAGGTTAATCTTTACTCCCAGGGATAGTCCATCTGTGCTACTAAGAAGTGATTCCTTTGGGGTCTTCATTGTATATCCCTGAGATCACCAAGGACTCTCTTCTCTGGATAGTTGAAACTTAAATTTTCCTTACTTATGTGAGCTTTACAACTTCCCATTACAACTTATGGGAATTAGTTAGCTTGCAACTGTCTGGTCATTCTTTGCTCAGTTTTATAGAGTTTTGCATTATGCATTCACAGGGGATGGCTATATAGATATCTGGAGCTTTTCTTCTGCACAGCTCTCACTTATCCAAAATTCTGCCTCATAAATTCTGGCCTTCTAAGTATCCCTGAACTCTGATCTCCTTCTCTTCAACTCAGCAAAGCCATTGAGCTCTGTTTAGATTCCCAATATCTATACCCTCACTGTGGAAATTGCCTCCAGATTGAGAGCTGGAACTCTTGTGGGGTTCACTTTCTTTGTTTCTCTTCTCTCAGGGATCCCAGGCCTATGTTATCCATTGCCCAATGTGTGAAAACAGCTGTTTATATACTTTGTCCAGCTTTCTGGTTGCTTATGTTGAGAAGTTAAGTGTGGTCCTTGTTACTACAATATAGACAGAGTATAAATCAGTTAATAGTTTGCTGCTTACTGTTGTCTTTGTATCTGAATTGATTGGTACCATTATCAAAAGTTCTCTTTCTGGGGCGCCTGGGTGGCTCAGTCGGTTAAGCGACTGCCTTCGGCTCAGGTCATGATCTCAGGGTCCTGGGATCGAGCCCCGCATCGGGCTCCCTGCTCCGCGGGAGGCCTGCTTCTCCCTCTCCCACTCCCCCTGCTTGTGTTCCCTCTCTCGCTGTCTCTCTCTCTCTCTCTGTCAATTAAATAAATAAATAAAATCTTTAAAAAAAAAGTTCTCTTTCTGAGGCTTCTTTACAATTAATTGAAGATATACTATTATTACAGTATTGATTTAAACAATGAAAATACAATTTCTAAATTATAACTACAGGCAACTCAGTCCTTTGGACTAATCTAGCACACATGTTCATTCTTCTAACTACCTCATGTGTATGCTATGTTTATGTACAGTGACAAGTCTTCCCAGACCTTGAATATCTTCATCCTTCTCTCCAAATCTTATGACTCCACCAAGAAGCCTTCCATAACTGGGCGTCATACTTGAGTACTTTAGTTGGCCAGAAAGTTCATTCAGAAGTGGAGCTATCCAAGCTTAATTTATGTGCAACCATTGATATAGACTGTGAAGGTCACCTTTCATCACTCATTATAGAGATTTTTGGCAAACTGAAACTAAAAACAGTTCAACTTAATTAAAAACAAACTGGCAATGGGGCACATGGGTGGCTCAGTCAGTTAAGCATCTGCTTTTGGCTCAGGTCATGATCCCAGAGTCCTGGGATTGAGTGCCTTATCGGGCTCCTTGCTCAGTGGGGAACCTGCTTCTCCCTCTGCCTGCTTCTCCCTCTGCCTGCCGCTCCCTCTGCTTGTGCTCTCTCTCTTTGACAAATAAATAAATAAAATCTTAAAAAAAGTGGCATGAACAATTTAAATATGTGTCTTGAAAGATAATCAGATAACCAGTTTAAAATAAAGTAAAGAGGCACGATAGTGCAATGATTTTAGACTGGATACTCAATTGGAAAAAATGACATAAAGGAAAATATTAGCAATATTTGAACATATAGCTTATATTAAATAATAATGCATCAAGTTAAATTGCCTAAATTTGATAATTTTACATCATTGGATAAAAGAATGTCCTTGTTCTTTGGGGATGAATGCTGTGGTGTTTGGAGTTAAATATTTATTATATACCCAACTTGCTCTTAAATAATTTGGGTGGGAGAAAGAGAGAAAGAGTGAGAGAGAGAGAATGATAAAATACATGTGATCATGTGTATTCCAGTGAGAGTCAATGTTAACATTTGGTGAATCTAGGTGAAAATTTGTGGGAATTAATTTTATTATCATTATAACATATAGCTTAGAACATATTTTAAAAATAAAACATTGAAAGCAACCAACCAAAACAAAACTAAACAAACAAAAGTAACACACTTCTTACTAAACAAAATAGACCTATATGTCAGATGTGCTGACAAATTACTGTGACATCTAATTAGTCCTTTGAGTATCTTTTTTTTAAGAGGATCTTTTATATTTTTGGATCCTTATGGTATTTGTCTCTACAACACAAGCTTGATTACATCCCACTTTCTCTTGTTTCCTCTGTGTGTGTGTGTGTGTGTTGTTTTTTTCATAATTGGATAAGCTACTTCAGGGCAGGTACTGGTCTCTGTCTTATTTATATATTCCCCCAGCAATTAAGAAAGTTCTGAGCATAAAGTGTTCAGTGAATAATTCTTGAATTTGGTAAGTTTACATGAATTTGATAGGTTGATCAAATGAGAACCTTCTCTATTATGGGTTAGGAATTCCTATTTATCATTTTTACTAAGGTTTTTACTTCCTACACAATCAGGGATATCATTTAGTATTTCTCCTTTTTAAATGATTTTAAGATTGGGAGAAACTCAATGAGTGTTAGGCTAAGAGGAGGATATATTCTAGAGCACACAAAAAGGTCACTATTCTTTTTTTGATATACAATGTAGGTCACTCTCTCTGTACTTTCATCCCCAGGCTCAGAAATTCAAAAGTGAAGCCTTATAGAGGTGCTCTAACTGGAAGAGGTTAGAACAAAGCCCATTGACATGTTAGTGAAGCTCAAAAACATTTCAATAGAAGAACCTCTGTTTTTACCTTCAAAGGACTGAGTAATATTTAATGTTTTGTTTTTACGGAATGTCTTCTCAGAATGTTAGGTTGAAAAGCATTTAGGATTTCCTTGTATGGTACCAGTTGAGAAGCTATAATGAATTTTAACAATTCAGAGTAGCCATGTGTGAACTGCATTCATGAGTCACCAATAGGGTATATATATTTTATCTTCAAAGCCATATACATTGCCTCTGTCCTGGTTACTCAGTCAAGTAGAGTGTTAATATGCCCTGTAGCAATGAGAAAAGTTAACCTGAACTAAGTCTGTGACTTTGTTTTGATTAGGTCACCATAGGTTCAGGGCCAAGTTTTATATCCATTCATTCAACCAAGACTCATAATTTCCCATGGTGAATAGCTAACTCTGCTGAATGTTTTTTTTTTAATATTTATTTTTGATAAGAGTTGTATAGATTTAAGGTATGTAATGTGATGTTTTGATATGTGTATACATCATGATATGGTATTAACCACAATCAAACTAATTAACATACAAACATACTATTAACAGCATTGTTACCATATTTTTTTATGAACAATCACCTTATCAAAGAATAAACATGCCCTAAAAACTCATCTTAAATTAATTTATAGCAGAAAACTACTATAGATAACTATATGGCCTAAAAATCAGATATATGTATAGAATGTTGTTAGGAAAAACCATATTGCTTTATGAATATAGAATTCAAAAAAAAAGGAGTTGTTAAGAACTGTTACTAGCAATGAGAACATTCTGATATTTGGCTTCTTTAGGAATATTTCTCTTTAAAGGATGAGAATTTCTTTAGATCTTTGCTCCTCAAAGTATGAACTGAATAATGCTGCATATTTTCAGGGTGTAGAAAGCTAAAAAGAGATTTGGTCCCAATCTAAACACAAAGTTAAAGTGTTGCTAAATCATAAATTTGCTTGAATCTATGAGAGAACTGAAGTTGAAGAACAATCAAAGAGTGCAAAGTCTAAGGAAATATAGGATTCTCCAAGGAGAGATGAGATGCAAGTATTGGCTAACCTGTGGCAAAGCACTGTACCAAAAAGGCCAGATTCCATACAAATAAGTAAAAAAAAAAAAGAAAGAAAGAAAGAAAGAAAATCACGTAAAATGTTTAAGGGAATTTGAAAAGCTAATAAGGACTGCTGTGAAAGTATAGAATCCTGGAGATTCCAAACTTAAGCGAAGTTCACATACACTTCTAAGTTCTTTTTCATGAGTTTCCAGTGTGTGTTCATTAGAAATAGAGTTGGTGGTAGGAAACGGTCTCCCTAAGTGGCAGTGAAAAAACGATGTAGCTATAGAAAATACTCAATAAATCCGAAAGATGACAGAAAAAGAGGAAAAAAAGAAGCAAACAGAAGGAACAGATATCATCAGAAGGAACATCATAATCCAACCATATAAATAATAAATAATTATATTAAATGTAAATGGTCTAAACACATTAATAGCAGAGATTGTCAGATTACGTTGTTTATATGAAGACATAGATAGGTAAAAGTGTTAAAAAAGTTATTCCATTTAAATAGATAAATTCACATTTAATAGGACTTTTAGGCAGAAAATAAGCAAAGATATAGAAGACTGGAACAATACTATCAACCAACTTGTGTTAGTAGACATTTATAGAAAAATTGACAAAGCAGCAGTTGAATACATGTTCTTTTCATGTACACATAAAACATTTACAAACATAGATCATATTCTGGCCTATAAAACATATCTAAACAAATGTAAATAAGTGAAATCATGCAAAGTATGTTATTTGAGTACAAAGGAATTAACATAGAAATAAATAGAAAGATATTTGGAAAAACAGAACTTTGGACAAGGGCATGTCAGCAGGCAGTTTATTTGGGGGGGAAATAAACATATAGAGATGGCAATAGACATAGAAACAGGTGCTCAAGATTAGTCATTAAGGAAATAAAAAATTAAATCACAATGAAACAAACTATTTGAATGACCAAAATGAAAACATAATCCAACATTCTAACTGTTGGGTGGATTCATAGCAACTAGAACTCTCATATATTGCTGGTGATGTACACTCTGGAAAATAGCTAGGCTGTGTATTATAAATTTAAATATACACTTATCCTATAATCCAACAATCCCACTTTTAGGTATGTATTCAAGAAAAGGAAAAGGTAGTTTACACAAACACAAACATATGATTGTTTATATTGGCTTTATACATAATTGCCAAAATTATGAAGCAAGTCAAATCTCTATCAAATAATAAAAGGCAAATAAACTGTGGCTCATTCATATAGTGAAATACTACTCACCAATAAAAAAGAATAAACTTCTGACATATGAAACAATATGGTTGAATCTCAGATTCATTATTTCTAAGTGAAAACATCCAGATGAAAATGTTTACATTAACTATAATTAGTACTTCTACGATTCAATTTATCTAGTATTCTGAAAAGTCAAAAATATAAAGATGAAAAAGAAATCAATGGTTGCAACTGAACAAAAATAGGTTACCTCAACACAATAAAGGCACTTATCTCAACACAATAAAAGCCATATATGAAAAGTCCACAGTTAACATCATAGCCAATGGGGAAAAACTAAAAGCTTTTCCTCTAAGATCTGGTACAAGGCAAGGGTGCCCCCTCTCACCACTTGTATTCAACATAATACCAGAAGTTCTAGCCAGAACAGTTAGATAAGAAAAAGAAATAAAAGGTATCCAAATCAGAAAGGAAGAATTAAAATGATCTCTGTTTGTAGATAATATGATCTTATATGTAGAAAATTCTAAAGACTCAACAATGATAATATTAGAACCATCAAATATATTCAGTAAAAGTTGCTGAATACAAAATCAACATCAATTGTGTTTCTATACATAAACAACAAAATATCCAAAAAAGGAAATTTTAAAAACCCCATTCTTAATAGCAATGAAAAGAATGAAATATTTAGGAATAAAATTAACCAAAGAGATGAAAGACTTATATACTGAAAATTATAAAACATTATTGAAGGAACTTAAAGAAGATACCGGTAAAGAGAAGAAAGCTTATATTAATGGAATGGAAGAGTTACTATTTTTTAAATGTCCATACTACACATAGTGATCTGCAGATTCAATGTAATCCTTACCAAAATCCCAGTGGCATTCTTGACATAAATAGGAAAACAATCAAACAGTATATAGAACCACAAAAATCTCTGAATAGCCAAAACAATCTTGAGCAAGAAGAACAAAGCTAGGGCATAACATTTCCTAATTTCAAAATATATTACAAAGCTAAAGTAATAAAAAAACTGTATGGTCCTGGCATAAAAACAGACATATAGACCAATGGAACAGAATAGAGAGCCCAGAAATAAATCCAAGTATCTATAGTCAACTGATCTTTGACAAAACTGTGAAGAATGTGTAATGGAGAAAGGATAGTTTCTTTAATAAATGATGTTAGGAAAACAGGATATCCATATGTAAAAAAAAAAAAAAAAAAGAAACAGGACCCTTATCTCACACCACATACAAAAACTCAAAATAAAGACAAATATAAGACCTGAATCCATTAAACTACCAGAAAAAAACACAGGGAAAAAGCTTTTTAAAATTGATGTTGGCAATGATTTTTTGGATATGACCCTCAAAACACAGGGAATAAAAGCAAAACAAAAACAAAACACAAGAAACAAAAAATAACCCCAAAACAAAAACAAAAAACAAGTGAGCTACATCAAACAAAAATGCTTCTGCACAGGAAAGTAAACAATTAACAGGATGAAAAGGCAATTTATGGGATGGGAGAAAATATTTGCCAAACATATATCTGATAAGGATTTAATCCAAAATACAAAATAACTCCTACAACTCAATAGCAAGAAAACAAAAAACCCAATTTTAAAATGATTTAAAAATGAGCCAATGACCTGAGTACACATTTATCTAAAGAAGACATAAAAGTGGCCAACAGGTATATGAAAAGTTGCTCAGCATCATTAATCACCAGGGAAAAACAAATCAAAACCACAATGAAATAGCACCTAACACATGTTATAATTGCTATTATCAAAAATATGAAAGATAGCAAGTGTTAACAAGGGTGTGGAAAGAAGGGAAACCTGGTACACTATTGATGGGAATGTAAATTTGTAAAGCCATTATGGAAAATAGCATGAAGTTTCCTCAAAAATTTGCTCTTCCTCAAAAAGAGCTAGCATATGATCCAGCAAATCCCCTTCTGGGTATATTCCTAAAGGGAATGAAATCAGGAACTCCACGAGATACCCATACTCCCGAGTTCATTGTGGCACTATTCACAGGAGTCAAAATTTGGAAACAACCCAAACATCCAACATTCATCTACAGATGAATAAAGAACATGTGTTTGTATATCTATCTATCATCTATCTAACTATCATCTCTCTATCATCTATCTATCTATCTATCTATCTATCTATCTATCTATCTATCAATCTATAAATCATCTATCATCATCTATCTAATGGAATATTGCTCAGCTTTTAAAAAATTAGGAAATTCTTCCATTTAGAGAACATGCATGGACCTCAAAGACATTATGATGAGTGAAATAAGGCAGATGTAGAAAGATAAATACTGTATAATATCACTTATATGCAGAATTGAAAATAGTCAAATTCATAGAAGCTGAGAGTACCATTGGTGGTTTCTAGGGAATGAGGGGGATGGGATTGTGGAGATGTTGGTCAGGGGGTACAAAGTTTCAGGGATGCAGGCTAAATAAGTTCTGGAGATCTAATATATAGCACAGTGCTTCTAGTTAATAATAGTATATTACACATTTGAAATTTGCTAGAAGGGTAAATATTAACTGCTCTCATTACACACGCACACATACACACACACACACACACACACACACACACAACAAAAATGAAAGGAAATGGTAACTATGTGACATGATAGATAAGTTAATTAACCTATTTGCACTTCACAATGAACATGGGAGTGCAGGTATCTCTTTGAGATCCTGATTTCATTTCCAGAAGTATGATTGTTGTATCATATGGTAGCTGGATCATATGGGAGGGGGTTTATCTGATGTCCTTTTTTCTTAATGCAGGCATTTATTGCCTCTTTGCACTGCTTTTGCAGCATCCTATAAGTTTTAGTAGGTTACATTTCCATTTTGTTTGTTTCAAGATATTTCTTGCTTTCCCTTTTTATTTCATCTTTGACCCACTGGTTTTAGGAGTTTGTTGTTTAATTTCCACATATGTGGAATCTTCCAGTATCCCTCCTGTTATTGAGTTTTAGTTTCATACCATTGTTGTTGGAAAAGATCCTTGGTATGATTTAAATCTTTTTAAATTTGCTGATACTTGTTTTGTGACCTAAAATTTGATTTATCCTGGAGAATGTTCCATATGTACTTGAGAAGAATGTGTATACTTCTGTTCTTGGATAGAATGTTCTGTACAGGAGGGGGGAAAAGATGTCAGAGGACTAGGGGACCCTATTCCAACCGGTCCCCAGAATTGAGCTGGATATCTACCAGACCACTCTGAACACCCACGAAATCAGCCTGAGATGTAAGAAGATATATCTGGATCTATACAAACGGAATATCGCAGGTGGTTGGTTTTGAGGTATGAAACGGGGAGCCGTGACTCTGTGGGCAGATATTGGAGGATAAACGGAAGGGGGAGGGAGCTGTGGCAATCCTACACCACTGGTGAGCAATAGCCTCCCATGCTGGGGATGGGGCACAGACTTGCAGATTGGTAGCGACAGGGAAAGGACTTTAGGGCAGCCCCCACGGACTGAAAACTGGAATGGTGGTGCCGCGCATGTGAACTAGGGGTGGCTGGCGGTTTGAGAAGCACAAAGGGCAGAGACATGCCCCGACGTGGAGGCAAGGACTGGGAGCGCTGCTGAGGGGCGCACAACCCAGGACACTGCAGGTTATAGCAGCACAGACAGAAACGGAGATAGTGTGGACTGGAGAGCTCACTGAAGAACAGATTGCGATCTCTCTCCTCTGTGGCAGAGGGTTGGAAACAATCTCTTCTGCTCTGACTCTCGGAAGAGATACAGAAAGTGACCAGGGAAAGCCGCCAGAGAAAAAAAGCCCCCCCCCCCAAATGGTTTTCACTGAGCCCATCCCCTGCCACAGGGGGCAGAGCAACTCTGCCCAAACAGGATTGCCTGAATAACAGCGTGGCAGGCCCTGCCTCCAGAAGACAGGCTGGGAGCACAAGAGGCCAGCAACCCTAAGGACCCTATAAAAGAGGTGCATCTTGCTTGGTTGTAGTCAATAATTTGGACTCTGTACATTCCCTCAACCACTCCTCAGCAAAATGACTAGGAGGAGGAACCCCCAAAATAGGAAAGACTCAGAGGTCGTGACTTCTGCCACAGATTTACAAATGGATACAGATATAACCAAGATGTTGGGGATGAAATTCAGGGTAGCAATCGTGAAGACAATAGCTAGAATGGAGAAATCAATTAATGGCAACATAGAGTCTCTAAGGGCAGAAATGAAAGCTGAGTTGGCAGAACTTAAAAATGCTATCAATGAGATCCAATCCAATCTAGATAATCTAACAGCTAGGGTAAGCGAGGCAGAAGAATGAATTAGTGATCTGGAAGACCAATTAATAGACAAGAAGGAAAAAGAGGAGGCCAGGAAAAAACAACTCAAAATCCATGAAAATAGAATCAGAGAACTAAGTGACACCATGAAACGTCCCAATGTCAGAATTATTGGGATCCCTGAGGAGGTGGAGAGAGAGAGAGGACTAGAAGATATATTTGAGCAAGTTGTAGGTGAGAACTTCCCTAATCTGGGGAATGAAACAAACATTCGTATCCTAGAGGCAGAGAGTACCCCTCTCAAGATCAAGGATAACAGAAAATGCCATGGCGTAAAATAGTAAAACTCGCAAATCTTAAAACCAAGGAAACCATCTTAAGGGCAGTTAGGGGGAAGAGATTCCTTCCATACAGAGGGAGGAAAATCAGAATAATGTCAGACCTATCCACAGAGACCTTGCAAGCCAGAAAGGGCTGGCAAGACATCTTCAGGGTACTAAACGAGAAGAACATGCACCCAAGAATATTTTATTTGGCAAGGCTATCATTTAGAATGGATGGAGAGATGCAGAGCTTCCAAGACCAGCAGAAACTGAAAGAATATGTGACCACTAAACGGGCCCTGCAAGAAATATTAAGGGGGGTTCTATAAAAGGAGAAAGACCCCAAGAGTGATATAGAACAGAAATTTACAGAGACAATCTATAAAAACAAGGTCTTCACAGGCAACATGATGACAATTAATTCATATCTTTCAATAATCACTCTCAAAGTAAATGGCCTAAGTGCTCCTGTAAAACGGCACAGGGTTGCAGATTGGATAAAAAGACAAGACCCATCCATATGCTGTCTACAAGAGACCCATTTTGACCCTAAAGATACATCCAGACTGAAAGTGAAGGGATGGAGATCCATCTTCCATGCCAACGTACCTCAAAAGAAAGCTAGGGTAGCAAATCTTATATCAGACAAATTAGATTTTAAACTAAAGACTGTAGTTAAAGACACAGAAGTAAACTGTATCATTCTTAAAGGGTCGATACAAAAGGAGATCTAACAATTGTAAATATCTACACCCCCAACATGGGAGCAGCCAACTACATAAGCCAACTGTTAACCAAAATAAAGAGTCATATTGGTAACAATATGTTAATTATAGGAGACCTCAATACTCCCCTCTCAGCAATAAACAGATCATCTAAGCAGAATATCAACAAAGAAAGAGCTTTGAATGACACACTGGACCAGATGGACTTCATAGATATATACAGAACATTACACCCTAAAACAACAGAATACTCATTCTTCTCAAGCACACACAGAACTTTCTCCAGAATAGACCATATACTGGGTCACAAATCAGGTCTCAACTGATACCAAAAGACTGAGATTATTCCCTGCATATTCTCAGACCATAATGCTTTAAAACTGGAACTCAATCACAAGAAAAAATTTGGAAGAAATTCAAACAATTGGAAGCTAAAGACCACTCTGCTCAAGAATTTTTGGGTCAACCAGAAAATCAAAGAAGAACTTAAACAATTCATGGAAACCAATGAGAAAGAAAACACATCAGTCCAAAACCTATGGGTTACTGCAAACATGGTCCTAAGGGGCAATACATAGCCATCCAAGCCTCACTCAAAAAAATAGAAAAATCCCAAATTCACCAACTAACTCTACACCTTAAAAAACTAGAGAAAAAGCAACAAATGATGCCTAAGCCACACATTAGAAAAGAAATAATTAAGATTAGAGCAGAGATCAATGAATTAGAAACAGAAACATAGTAGATCAGAACAATGAAGCTGTTTCATTGAAAGAATTAATAAGATCAATAAACCACTGGCCAGACTTATCCAAAAGAAAAGAGAAAGGACCCAAATTAATAAAATTATGAACGAAAGGGGAGAGATCACGACTAACACTGAGGAAATAGAAAAAATTATTAGAAATTATTATCAACAACTATATGCCAATAAACTGAGCAACCTGGAAGAAATGGATACCTTCCTGGAAACCTATAAACTATAGGCCTATAACCAGTAATGAGATTGAAGCAGTCATCAAAAACCTCCCAAGAAACAAGAGTCCAGGGCCTGATAGATTCCCTGTGGAATTCTACCAAACATTCAAAGAAGAAATAATACCTATTCTCCTGAAGCTGTTTCAAAAAATAGAAACAGAGGGGCGCCTGGGTGGCTCAGTCATTAAGTGTCTGCCTTCGGCTCAGGTCATGGTCTTGGGGTCCTGGGATCGAGCCCCGCATCAGGCTCTCTGCTCAGCGGGAAGCCTGCTTCTCCCTCTCCCACTCCCCCTGCTTGTGTTCCCTCTCTGCCTGTCTCTCTCTGTCAAATAAATAAAATCTTTAAAAAAAAAAAAAGAAACAGAAGGAAAGCTTCCAGACTCATTCTATGAGGCCACCATTACCTTAATCCCCAAACCAGGCAAAGAACCCTTCAAAAAGGAGTATTTCAGACCAATATCCTTGTTGAATATGGACTCCAAAGTTCTCAACAAATCCTAGCTAATAGGATGTAACAATACATTAAAAGGATCATCCACCACGACCAAGTGGGATTTATCCCCGGGGTGCAAAGGTGGTTCAACATTCTCAAATCAATCAATGTGATAGAACACATTAATAAGAGGAGAGAGAAGAACCGTATGGTCCTCTCAATTGATGCAAAAAAAGCCTTTGACATAATACAGCATCCTTTCCTGATTAAAATTCTTCAGAGTATAGGGATAGAGGGAACATTCCTCAAGTTCATAAAATCCATCTGTGAAAAACCCACGGTGAATATCATCCTCAATGGGAAAAAGCTGAGAGCCTTTCCTTTAAGATCGGGAACATGACAAGGATGCCCACTCTTGCCACTGTTGTTCACCATAGTAATAGAAGTCCTAGCAACAGCAATCAGACAACAAAAAGAAATAAAACGTATTCAAATTGGCAAAGAAGAAGTCAAACTCTCTCTTTTCACAGACGACATGATACTTTATGTGGAAAATCCAAAAGACTCCACCCCCAAATTACTAGAACTCATAAAGCAATTCAGTAATGTGGCAGGATACAAAATCAATGCACAGAAATCAGTTGCTTTCTTATACACTCACAACTCAAATGTAGAAAGAGAAATTAGAGAAATGATTCCATTTACAATAGCACCAAAAACCATAAGATACCTCAGAATAAAACTAACCAAAGAGGTAAAGAATCTGTACTCTAGGAACTACAGAACATTCATGAAAGAAATTGAAGAGGACACAAAATAATGGAAAAACATTTCATGCTCATAGATGGGAAGAATAAACATTGTTAAAATGTCTGTGCTACCCAGAGCATTCTATACCCTCAGCGCCATCCCGATCAAAATTGCAATGACATTTTCAAAGTGCTGGAACAAGCAATTCTAAAATATGTATGGAATCAGAAAAGACCCCGAATTGCCAAGGAAATGTTGAAAAAGAAAAACAAGCAAATCACATTGCCCAATTTCAAGCTCTATTACAAAGCAGTGATCACCAAGACAGCATGGTACTGGCACAAAAACAGACATATAGACCAATGGAACAGCATAGAGAGCCCAGATATGGACCGTCAACTCTATGGTCAAATAATCTTTGACAAAGCAGGAAAGAATATGCAATGGAAAAAAGACAGTCTCTTCAATAAAAGGTGCTGGGAAAATTGGACAGCTATATAAAGAAGAATGAAACTCGACCATTCTCTAACACCATACACAAAGATAAACTCAAAATGGATGAAAGACCTCAGTGTGAGACAGGAATCCATCAAAATCCTAGAGGACAACATAGGCAGTAACCTCTTTGACATCGGCCACAGCAACTTCTTTCAAGATACATCTCCAAAAGCTAGGGAAATAAAAGCAAAAATGAACTTTTGGGACTTCATCAAGATAAAAAGCTTCTGCACAGCAAAGGAAACAGTCAACAAAAGAAAGAGGCAACCCACAGAATGGGAGAAGATATTTGCAAATGACACTATAGACAAAGGGCTGTTATCTAAGATCTATAAAGAACTTCTCAAACTCAACCCCTCAAAAACAAATAATCAAGTCAAAAAATGGGCAGAAGACATGAACAGACACTTCTCCAAATAAGACATACAAATGGCTAACAGACACATGAAAAAATATTCATCATTAGCCATCAGGGAAATTCAAATCAAAACCACATTGAGATACCACCTTACACCAGTTAGAATGGCAAAAATTGACAAGGCAAGAAGCAACAGATGCTGGAGAGGTTGTGGAGAAAGGGGAACCCTCTTACACTGTTGGTGGGAATGCAAGTTGGTACAGCCACTTTGGAAAACAGTATGGAGGTGCCTCAAAATTTAAAAATAAAGCTACCTTATGACACAGCAATTGCACTCCTGGGTATTTACCCCAAAGACACAGATGTACTGAAAAGAAGGGCCATATGCACCCTAATTTTCATAGCAGCAATGTTTGCAATAGCCAACTGTGGAAGGAGCCGAGATGCCCTTCAACAGATGAATGGATAAAGAAGATGTGGTCCATATAGACAATGGAATATTATTCAGCCATCAGAAAGGATGAATACCCAACTTTTACATCAACATGGATGGGACTGGAGGAGATTATGCTAAGTGAAATAAGTCAAGCAGAGAAAATCAATTATGATATGGTTTCACTTATTTGTGGAATATAAGGAATAGCATGGAGGACATTAGGAGAAGGAAGGGAAAAATGAAGGGGGGGAATTGGATGGAGAGATGAACCATGATAGACTATGGACTCTGAGAAACAAACTGATGGTCTTAGAGGGGATGGGGGTGGGGGGATGGGTTAGCCTGGTGATGGATATTAAGGAGGGCATGTATGAATGGAGCACTGGGTGTTATACGAAAACAATGAATTGTGGATCACTACATCAAAAACTAATGATGTATTGTATGGTGACTAACATAACATAATAAAATAAAATTTAAAAAAAAACAAAAAGAATGTTCTGTATACATCCCTATTAGGCTGATTTAGCCTAAAGTATATTTTATTTTTTTATTTTTATTTTTTTATTATGTTCAGTTAACCAACATATATTACATCGTAAGTTTTTATTATATCTGAAGTATAGTTTAAATCTAATGTTTCCTTATTGATTTTCTTTCTTGATGATCTATCCATTGTTGAAAGTGTGGTATTAAAGTCCCCTAGTATTATTATATTGTCTCATTTTCCCTTCATATCTGTTAGCATTTGCTTAATATATGTATGTGCTCTAATATTTAGTACATACAATAAAATTGCATTTACTCTTAAATAATTGACCATTTATCATAATATAACAAGCTCGTTTGTTTCTTGTTAAAGTTTTTAACTTAAAGTCTATTTTGTCTGATGTATGTATAGCTATCCCTGTTCTCTTTGGTTTCCATTTGTGTGGAGTGTTTTTTCCATCCCTTCACTTTGAGCCTATGTGTGTCCTTGAAACTGTGTCCTGCAGGCAGCATGGAGTTAGTTCTTTTTTAAATTCATTCAGCCAAAAGAAGGGCTATTTTTTATTGAATATCTATTCAAAATTATCTTTTGAGTAGATAATTTAATACAATGAATTAAAAGTAATTCTTGATAGGTAAGGACATTCTACTGCTATCTTGTTAATTTTTTTCTGGCTGTCTTGTAATGCTTTTGTCTCTTTCTTCATCTTGCAGTCTTACTTTGTAATTTGATGATTTTCCATAGTGATATACTTTGATTCTCTTCTCTTTATCTTGTGTGTATCTACCATACATTTTTGTTTTGTAATTACCCTATGGCTTATATGAAACACAAATTTAACAGTCTGCTTTAAAATGACAACTTAACTTTTTTAAAATTTTAACTTCCACTATATCTAACATACAGTGTAATATTAGTTTAAGGTGTACAATATAGTGATTCAACAATTCCATTTTTCACCTAGTGTTCTTCATGAAAAGTGAACTCCTTAATCCCCATCACCTATTTCACTCATCTCCCCTCCCATCTCCCCCTCTGGTAACCATTAATTTGTTCTCTATAGTTAAGAGTCCATTTCATGGTTTGTGTCTCTCTCTTTTTTATGCTTTGCTCATGTGTTTTTTTTTTAAGATTTATTTATTTATTTGAGTGGGAGAAAATGTGCATGAGTAGTGGGAAGGGCACAGGGCCAGGGAGAGAGAGAATCTTAAGCAGACTCCCCGCTGAGCATGGAGACCCATGTGGGGCTTGATCCACGACCCTAAGATCATGACCTGAGCCAAAATCAAGAGTCAGATGCTTAACTCACTGAGCCACCCAGGTGCCCCTCATTTGTTTTGTTTAATTGCCACATATGAGTGAAATCATATGGTATTTGTTCTTCACTGACTTATTTCACTTAGCATTATGCTCTCTAGCTTCATCCATGTCATTGCAAATGACAAGATTTCATTGTTTTTATGGCTGAATAATATTCCATTGCATATGTATACCACCTCTTTTTTATCCATTCACCTATCCATGGACATATGGGCTGCTTCCATAATTTGGCTTTTGTAAATAATGCTGCTATAAACATTGGGGTGCAGGTATCCCTTTGAATTAGTGTTTTTTTTTTTGTATTTTGGGGATAAATATTCAGTAGTGTGATTGTTAGACTGTAGGGTAGTTCTACTTATAATTTTCTTGAGGAACCTCCATACTGTTTTCCACATGGCTGTGCCAGTTTGCATTCCTACCAATAGTGCAAAAAGGTTTCTTTTGCTCCACGTCTTCACCAACACTTGTTGTTTCTTGTATTTTTGATTTCAGCTATTCTGATGGGTATGAGGTGATATCTTACTGTAGATTTGATTTGGACTTCCCTGATGATGAGTGATGTTGAGCATCTTTTCATTTGTCTGTTGGCCATCTGAAAGTCTTTTTCAGAAAAATGTCTGTTCATATATTTTTTATTATTATTACGTTCAGTTATCCAGCAAGTCTATTCATATCTTCTGCCCATTTTTTAATTGGATTATTTGTTTTTTGGGTTTTGAGTTGTATAAGTTCTTTATATATTTTGGATACTAACCCTTTATCAGATATGTCATTTGCAAATATCTTCTTTCATTCAGTAGTTTGCCTTTTAGTTTCGTTGATTGTTTCCTTCACTGTGCAGATTTTTGTTTTGATGAAGTCCCGATAGTTTATTTTTGCTTTTATTTCCCTTGCCTTGGGAGATATTTCTAGAAAAATGATGCTACAGCTGATGTCAGAGACATTACAGCTTGTGCTCTCTCCTAGTATTTTTATGATTTCAGATCTCACGTTTAGATCTTTAATCCATTTTGAATTTATTCTTGTGTATAGTGAAAAAAAAGTGGTTCAGTTTAATTATTTTTCATGTAGCTCTCCAGTTTTTCCAACACTGTTTGTTGCAGAGACTGTCTTCTTCCCATTGAGTATTTCCTGCTTTATTGAAAATTAATTGACCATATACTTGTGGGTTTATTTCTGGACTTTATATTCTGTTCCATTGATCTATGTGTCTATTTTTGTGCTAGTATCATACTGTTTTGATTATTACAGCTTTGTAATATAACTTGAAGTCTGAATTGTGATACCTCCAGCTTTGGTTTTGTTTTTCAAAATTGCTATGGCAATTTGGGGTCTTTTGTGGTTCCATACAAATTTTAGGATTGTGTGCTCTAGTTCTTTGAAAAATGCTGTTGGTATTTTGATAGGGATTGCATTAAATCTGTAGATTGATTTGGGTAGTATAGACATTTTAACAATAATTTTTTTTCTAATAATGAGCATGGAATGTCTTTCCATTTATTTGTGTCATCTTCAATTTCTTTCATCAGTTTTTTATACTTTTCAGAGTATAGGTCTTTCACCTCTTTAGATTTATTCCTAGGTATCTTATTGTTTTTTGTGCAGTGTAAATGGGTTTGCTTTCTTAATTTCTCTTTCTGTTACCTCATTTTTAGTGTATAGTAATGCAACCGATTTTGACACATTGATTTTATATCCTACGACTTTACTGAATCTTTTTATCAGTCCTTGCAGCTTTTTTGGTGGAGTCTTTCATGTTTTCTATACAGAATATCATGTCACCTGCAAATAGTGAAAATTTTAATTCTTCCTTATCAATGTGGATGGTTTTATTTCTTTTTGTTGAATGCCATGGTTAGGACTTCTAGTACTATGTTGAATAAAAGTGGTGAGTGTACATCCTTGCCTTGTTCCTGACCTTACAGGGAAATCTCAGTTTTTCACCATTGAGTATGATATTCACTGTAGGCTTTTTGTATGGACTTTATTACATTGAGGTATGTTCCCTGTAAGCCTACTTTGTTGAGGGCATTTATCATGAATGGATGCTGTACTTTGTAAATGCTTTTTCTGCAACTATTGGAATGATCGTATGGTTCTTATCCTTTCTGTCATTGATGTGATGTATCACATTGATTTCCGAATATTGAACCAAACTTGCATCCTAGGAATAAATCCCAGTTGATCATGGTGAATGATATTCTTAATGTGTTCTTAGATTTGGTTTGCTAGTATTTTGTTGAGGATTTTTGCATCTATGTTCATCAAAGCACTTGGCCTCTAATTCTCTTTTTTGGTGGTATCTTAATCAGCTTTTGGTATCAAGGTAATGCTGGCTTCATAGAATGAATTTGGACGTTTTCCTTCCTTTTCTATTTTTGGAATAATTTGAGAAGAATAGGTATTAACTCTTCTTGAAATGTTTAGTAGAATTCACTTGTGAAACCATCTTGTCCTGGACTTTTGTTCATTGGGGTTTTTTTGATTACTAATTCAATCTCCTTGCTGGTAATGAGTTTATTCAAATTTTCTATTTCTTCCTGCTTCAATTTTAATAAGTTGTATGTTTCTAGGAATTTATTTCCTCTAGGTTGTCCAATTTGATGGCATATAGTTTTTCATAATATTCTCTTAAAATTATTATTTCTGTGGTGTTCGTTGTTACTTCTCCTCTTTCATTTGTAATTTTATTTATGTCCTTTCTCTTTGTTTTTTGATGAATCTGGCTAGAGGTTTATGAATTTTGTTTGTTTTTGCAAAGAATCAGCTCCTGGTTTCATTTATTTGGTCTACTGTTTTTTATATTTTTTTAGTTTACATATCATTTATTTCTGCTCTAATTTTTATTATTTTCTTCCTTCTGTTGGTTTTGGATTTTGTTTGTTCTTTTTCTAGCTCCCTTAGGTGTGAGGTTAGTTTATTTGAGATTTCTCTTGCTTATTGACATAGGCCTGTATTGCTATAATCTTCCCTCTTAGAACGGGTTTTGATGCACCCCAAAGGTTTTGGACTGCTGTGTTTCATTTTCATTTGTTTCCATGTACTTTTGGGTTTCTTCTTTGATTTTTTTGGTTGACCCATTCTCTGTTTAGTAGCATATTATTGAACCTCCATATATTTGTGGTCTTTCCAGATTTTTTCTTGTGTTTGATTTCTAGTTTAGTAGCATTCTAGTCAAAAAAAGATGCATGGTATGATTTCGGTCTTGTTGAATTTGTTGAGGCTTGTTTTGTGGCCTAATTTGTGTTCTGTTCTGGAGAATGTTCCATGTACACCTGAAAAGGATGTGTATTCTGCTGTTTTAGCATAGAATGTTCTAAATACATCTGTTAAATCCATCTGGTCCAGTGTGCCATTCAAAACCATTGTTTCCTTGTTAATTTTCTGACTGGATGATCTGTCCACTGATGTAAGTGGGAAGTTAAAGTCCCCTATGATTATTATATTACTATCAATTAGTTCTTCTATGTTTGTTATTAACTGTTTTATGTATTTGGGTGCTTCCATATTGAGTGCATAAATATTAAAAAATATTATATCTTCTTGTTGGATTGTCCACTTTGCTATTATATAGTGTCCTTCTTTATTTCTTGTTACCTTATTCCTTTTTAAAAATATTTTATTTACTTATGAGAGAGAGAGAGAGAGAATGAGTGGTGGGAAGAACAGAAGGAGAGGCAAGGGAAAGCCACCAGAGAACAAAAACCCAAAAAACCAGTTTGCACTGAGCCCAGCCCCCTGACACATGGCAGAGCAACTCTACACAAGCAGGGTTGCCTGAGTAAGGGTGTGGCAGGCTCCTCCCCCAGAAGACAGGCTGGAAGAACAAAAGGATGACAACACTAGTGTCCCCATAAAACAAGTGCATCTTGCTTGGGTCATGGTTAATACTTTGGAATCTGTACATTCCCTCAACCACCCCTCAACAGAATGACTAAGAGGAGGAACCCCCAAAAAACAAAAGAATCAGAGACTATGGCCTCTGCCACAGACCTAATGGATGTGGATATAAGCAAGATGTCAGAGATAGACTTCAGAGTAGCAATTATGAAGTCAATATCTAGGCTTGAGAAAAATATTAGGGATCTCTAAGGGCAGAAATGATATCTAATCAGGCCAAACTTAAAAGTGCTATGAATGAGACGCAGTCTAAACAGGATACCCTAACAGTCAGGGTAAACGAGGCAGAAGAATGAATTAGTGAGCTAGAAGACAAGATGATAGAAAAGAAGGTAACCTAGGAGGCCTGGGAAAAACAGCTTAAAGCCCAAGAGATCAGACTGAGAGAGATTAATGACACCATGAAATGTTCCAATGTCAGAAATATTGGTATCCCCAAGGGGTGGAGAAAGAGGACTAGAAGATAAATTTGAGCAAATTGTAGCTGAGAACTTCCCTAATCTGGGGAAAGAAACAAGCATTCATGTCCAAGAGGCAGAAAAGACCACTCCCAAGATCAATGAGAACAGATCAATGCCCCGACATATAATAGTACAACTCGCAAATCTTAGAAACAAAGAAGCAATGCTGAAAGCAGCTAGGAGGAAGAGATTTCTTATGTACAGAGGGAGGAACATCAGAATAACATCAGACCTGTCCACAGAGACCTGGCAAGCCAGAAAAGGCTGGCAAGACATATTCAGGGTACTAAATGGGAAGAACATGCAGCCAAGGATAATTTATCCAGCAAGGCTGTCATTCAGAATGGATGGACAAACAAGGAGCTTCCAGGACCAGCAGAAAATGAAAGAATATGTGACCACCAAGCCGGCCCTGCAAGAAATATTAAGGGGGGTCTATAAAAGAAGAAAGACCCCAAGAGTAATATAGACCAGAAATTTAGAGACAATCTATAGAAACAACAACTTCACAGGCAAAACGATAGCAATAAAATCTTATCTTTCAATAGTCTCTTTAAACATGTACAGCCTAAATGCTCCCATGAAATGGAACAGGGTTGCAGGTTGGATAAAAAGACAGGACCCAACCATATGCTGTCTAAAAGAGACTCATTTTGAACCTAAAGATACATCTAGACTGAAAGTGAGGAGATGGAGAACAACTTATCATGCCAACGGACCTCAAAGGAAAGGTGGGGTAGCAATTCTCATATCAGACAAATTAGATTTTAAGCTAAAGACTATAGTAAAAGATACAGAAGGACACTATATCATTCTTTACAGCGTCTATCCAACAAGAAGATTTAACAATGGTAAATATCTATGCCCCAACATGGGAGCAGCCAACTTAATAAGCCAACTGTTAACCAAAATAAAGAAACATATTGACAATAATACTTTAATAGTAGGGGACCTCAACACTCCACTCTCAGCAATAGACAGATCATCTAAGAAAAAGATCACCAAAGAAACAAGTGCTTTGAATGACACACTGCATCAGATGGACTTCGTAGATACATACAGAGCATTCCACCCTAAAACAACAGAATCCTCATTCTCAAATGCACACGGAACTTTCTCCAGAATAGACCACATACTGGGTCACAAATCAGGCCTCAACCAATACCAAAGGATTGAGAATGTTCCCTGCATATTTTCAGACCACAATGCTTTGAAACTGGAACTCAATCACAAGAAAAAAATTTGGAAGGAATTCAAACACTTGAAAGCTAAACACCACACTGATAAAGAATGTTTGGGTCAATCAGGAAATTAAAGAAGAATTTAAACAATTCATGGAAACCAATGAGAAAAAAACCACATTGGTCCAAAACCTATGGGATACTGCAAAGGCAGTCCTAAGAGGGAAATGCATAGCCATCCAAGCCTTACTCTAAAAAGTAGAAAAATCTCGAATGCACAAGCTAACCTTACACCTAAAGGAACTGGAGAAAGAACAGCAAATAAAAACTAAATGGAGCAAAAGAAGAGAAATAATAAAGATTAGAGCAGAGATCAATGAAATAGAGACCAGAAAAACAGTAGAGTGGATCAACAAAACTAGAAGCTGGTTCTTTGAAAGAATTAATAAGATCGATAAACCTCTGGCCAGACTTACCCAAAAGAAAAGAGAAAGGACCTAAATTAATAAAATTATGAATGAAAGGGGAGAGATCATGACTAACACCAAGGAAATAGAAACAATTATTAGAAATTATTATCCACAACTATATGCCAATGTATTAAGCAACCTGGAAGAAATGGATGCCTTCCTGGAAACTTATAAACTACCAAGACGGAAGCAGGAAAAAAATTGATAATCTGAATAGACCAATAACCAGTAATGAAATTGAAGAAGTGATCACAAACCTCCCAAAAAACAAGAGTCCAGGGCTTGATGGATTCCCAGGGGAATTATACCAAACATTTAAAGAAGAAATAATACCTATTCTACTGAAGCTGTTTCAAAAAATAGAAACAGAAGGAAAATTTCCAAAGTTGTTCTACATGGCCAGCATTACCCTGATCCCAAAAACAGGCAAAGACCCCATCAAAAAGGAGAATTACAGACCAATATTCCTGATGAATATGGATGCCAAAATTCTCAACAGAATCCTAGAAAATAGGATCCAACAGTACATTAAAAGAATTTACAGTTGCACCCAAAACAATAAGATACCTAGGAATAAATCTAACCAAAGACGCAAAGGATTTGTACTCAGAAAACTATAGAATACTCATGAAAGAATTTGAGGAAGACACAGAGAAATGGAAAAACGTTCCATGTTCATGGATTGGAAGAACAAATATTGTGAAGATGTCGATGCTACCTAGAGCAATCTACACATTCAATGCAATCCCTATCAAAATACCATCCACTTTTTTCAAAGAAATGGAACAAAGAATCCTAAAATTTGTATGGACCCAGAAAAGACCCCGAATAGCCAGAGGAATGTTGAAAAAGAAAAGCAAAGCTGGTGGCATCACAATTCCGGACTTCCAGCTCTATTACAAAGCTGTAATCATCAAGACAGCATGGTACTGGCACAAAAGCAGACATATAGACCAATGGAACAGAATAGAGAGCCCAGATATGGAACCTCAACTAATCTTTGACAAAGCAGGAAAGAATGGCCAATGGAAAAAAGACAGTCTCTTCAACAAATGGTGTTGGGAAAATTGGACAGCCATATGCAGAAGAATGAAACTGGACCATTTCCTTACACCACACACAAAAATAGACTCAAAATGGATGGAAGACCTCAATGTGAGACAGGAATCCATCAAAACCCATGAGGAGAACACAGGCAGCACCCTCTTCGACCTCAGCCACAGCACCTTCTTCCTAGACACATCGCCAAAGGCAAGGGAAGCAAGGGCAAAAATGAACTATGGGGACTTCATCAAGATACAAAGCTTTTGCACAACAAAGGAAACAGTCAACAAAACCAAAAGACAACCGACAGAATGGGAGAAGATGTTTTCAAATGACATATCAGATAAAGGGCTAGTATCCAAAATCTATAAAGAACTTATCACACTCAATACCCAGAGAACAAATAATCAAATCAAGAAATGGGCAGAAGACATGAACAGACATTTTTCCAAAGAAGACATCCAAATGGCCAACAGACACATGAAAAAGTGCTCAACCTCACTCTGCATCAGGGAAATCCAAATCAAAACCTCAATGAGATACCACCTCACACCAGTCAGAATGGCTAAAATTAACAAGTCAGGAAATGACAGATGTTGGCGAGGATGCGGAGAAAGGGGAACTCTCCTACACTGTTGGTGGGAATGAAAGCTGGTGCAGCCACTATGGAGAACAGTATGGAGATTCCTCAAAAAATTGAAAATAGAGCTACCCTATGACCCAGCAATTGTACTACTGGGTATTTACCCCAAAGATACAAATGTAGTGATCCAAAGGGGCACATGCACCCCAATGTTCATTGGAACAATGTCCACAATAGCCATACTATGGAAAGAGCCTAGATGCCCATCAACAGATGAATGGATAATGAAGATGAGGTATATATATAGAATGGAATATTATGCAGCCATCAAAAAATGAAATCTTGCCATTTGCAATGACGTGGATGGAACTAGAGGGTACTTTGCTAAGCTAAATAAGTCAATTAGAGAAAGATTAGTAGCATGTGATCTCATTGATAGGATTTTGAGAAACAAGACAGAGGCTCATAGGGGAAGGGAGGGAAAAATGAAACAAGATGAAACCAGAGAGGGAGACAAACTATAAGAGACTCTTAATCTCAGGAAACAAACTGAGGGTTGCTGGTGTGGAGGGGGGTGAGAGGGATGGGGTACCCGGGTGATGGACATTTGGCAGGGTATGTACTTTGGTGAACACTGTGAATTGTGTAAGACTGATGAATCACAGACCTGTACCCCTGAAACAAATAATATAGTATATGTTAATAAAAAAACTTGAAAAAGAAACAAGTTAAAAAAAAAAATTATCGATCACGACCAGTTGGGATTTATTCCTGGGATACAAGGGTGATTCAATATTCAGAAATCAATCAGTGTGATAGAACACATTAATAAAGAAAAGACAAGAACCATATGATCCTCTCAATTGATGCAGAAAAAGCATTTGTCAAAATACAGCATCCTTTCCAGATTAAAACTCTTCAAAGTATAGGGATAAAGGGAACATACCTTAATATCATAAAAGACATCTATAAAAAGCCTACAGCAAATATCATTCACAATGGGGAAAAGCTGAGAATTTTCCCTTAAGATAGGAACAAAACAGGAATGCCCACTGTCACCACTATTTTTCTACATAGTACTAGAAATCCTAGCCTCAGCAAGCAGACAACAAAAACATATAAAAGGCATTCCAAATTGGCAAAGAAGAAGTCCAAGTCTCTCTCTTCACAGATGACATGATACCTCATGTGGAAAATCCAAAAGACTCCACCCCCAAATTACTAGAACTCATATAGCAATTCACTAATGTGGCATGATACAAAATCAATGCACAGAAATCAGTTGCTTTCTTATACACTAACAATGCAACTGTAGAAAGAGAAATTAGGGAATCAATTCCATTTACAATAGCACCAAAAACCATAAGATACCTCGGAATAAACCTAAGCAAAAAGGTAAAGGATCTATACTCTAGGAACTACAGAACACTCATGAAAGAAATTAAAGAAGACACAAAAAGATGGAAAAGCTTTCCATACTCATGGATCAGAAGAATAAACATTGTTAAAATATCTATGCTGCCCAGAGCAATCTATACCTTCAACGCCATCCCGAACAAAATTCTAATGGCATTTTTCAAAGTGCTGAAACAAACAATCCTAAAATTTGTATAGAATCAGAAAAGACTTCGAATTGCCAAGGAAATGTTGAAAAAGAAAAACAAAGCTGGGGGCATCACGTTGCCTGATTTCAAGCTATATTACAAAGTTGTGATCACCAAGACAGCATGGTATTCACACAAAAACAGACACATAAATCAATGGAACAGAATAGAGAGCCCAGATATGGACCCTCAACCCTATGGTCAACTAATCTTCAACAAAGCAGGAAAGAATATTCAATGGAAAAAGTCTCTTTATAAAATGGTGCTGGGAAAATTGGACAGCTATATAAAGAAGAATGAAACTTGACCATTTTCTTACCGCATACATAAAGATAAACTCAAAATGGATGAAAGACCTCAATGTTAGACAGGAATCCATCAAAATCATTGAGGAGAACATAGGCAGTAACCTCTTTGACATCAGCCACAGCAACTTCTTTCAAGACACTTCTCCAAAGAGAAGGGAAACAAAAGCAAAAATGAACTTTTGGGACTTCATCAAGATAAAAAGCTTGTGCACAGCAAAGGAAATAGTCAACAAAGCTAAGAGACAACCCACGGAATGGGAGAACATATTTGCAATTGACACTACAGATAAAGGGCTGGTATCCAATATCTATAAAGAGCTCAACACCCAAAAAACAAATATTCAAGTCAAAAATGGGCAGAACACATGAATAGACACTTCTCTAAAGAAGACATACGAATTCCTAATAGACACATGAAAAAATGTTCAACATCATTAGCCAACAGGGAAATTCAAATCAAAACCACATTGAGATACCTCCTTAGACCAGTTAGAATGACAAAAATTAACACGGAGGAAACAACAAATGTTGGAGAGGATGTGGAGAAATGGGAACCCTCTTACACTTTTGGTGGGATTGCATGTTGGTATAGCCACTTTGGAAAACAGTATGGAGGTTTCTCAAAAGGTTAAAAATAGAGCTACCTTATGACCCAGGAATTGCACTACTGGGTATTTAACCCAAAGATACAGATGTAGTGAAAAGAAGGGGCACATGCACACCAATGTTCATAGCAGCAATGTCCACAATAGCCAAACTGTGGTAGGAGCCGAGATGCCCTTCAAGAGATGAATCGATAAAGAAGATGTGGTCCATATATACAATAGAATATTACTCAGGGGCGCCTGGGTGGCTCAGTTGGTTAAGCGACTGCCTTCGGCTCAGGTCATGATCCTGGAGTCCCGGGATCGAGCCCCGCATCGGGCTCCCTGCTGAGCAGGGAGTCTGCTTCTCCTTCTGACCCTCCCCCTCTCCTGCTCTCTCTATCTCATTCTCTCTCTCAAATAAATAAATAAAATCTTTAAAAAAAAAAAAGAATATTACTCAATCATCAGAAATGATGAATACCCACCATTTGTATTGACATGGATGGAACTGGAGGGGATTATGCTAAATTAAATAAGCCAAGCAGAGAAAGACAAGTATCATATGGTTTCACTCACGTGTGGGACATAAGGAATAGCATGGAGGACATTAGGAGAAAGAAGGGAAAAATGAAGGGTTGGAAATCAGTGTGGGAGACAAACCATGAGAGACTATGGACTCTGGGAAACAATCGACATGTTTCAGATGGGAGGGGTTGCAGGAGATGGGTTAGCCCGGTGATGGGTATTAAGGAGGGCATGTATTGCAATGAGCACTTGGTGTTCTCCGCAAATAATGAATCATGGAACACTACATCAAAAACTAATGGAGTACTGTATGGTGACTAACATAACATAATAAAAAAATAAATAAAAATAAATATTTATTTCAGGGTTGGTTTAGTGTTCAAGAACTGTTTTTGTTTCTCTGAACAACTTTTTGTCTTTCCATCTATTCTGAATGATAGCCTTTTTGGATAGTGTCTTATTGGCTGCAGATTTGTCCCTTTCAGCACTTTATATATCATGCCACTGCCTTCTTTCTCGCAAAGTTTCTGTTGAAAAATCCCCTGATAGTTTTATGGCATTTCCCTTGTATGTAACAGTCTTCTTTTGTCTTGTTGCTTTTCTTTATCACTACATTTTGCCATTTTAATTACAATCTGTTTTGTTGAGGATCTGCTTTCCTTGATTTTGTTGGGGATTCTCTGTGCCTCCTGGATCTGCATATCTGTTTCCTTTCCCAGATTAGGTAGGTTTTCAGGTATTATTTCTTTAAATAAATTTTATACTCCCTTTTCTTTCTCTTCTTCTGGGATCCCTATAATATGAATGTTATTACATTTGAGGGAGGCACTGAGTTCCCGTGTCTAGTCTTGTTTTGCATAGTTCTTTTTTGTCTCTCTCTTTTTTGGCTTGATTACTTTTCATTACTCTGTCCTCTAGGTCATTAATTCTTTCCTTTGCCTCTTCCAGCCTGCTGTTCATTCCATCAAGCATGTTTCTCATTTCATTTATTGAACATTTTATATCTGCTCTGTTATTCCTTATCTCTGTGTTAAGAGTCTCCCTCATGTCCTCCACCCTTTTCTCAGGTCCAGTGAGTATCCTTATAATCATTACTTTAAATTCTCTATCAGGCATGCCACTTATATCTGTTTCACTTAGATCTCTGGTTGTGGCCTTGTCCCGTTCTTTCATTTGGGACATATTTCTGTCTTCTCATTTTATCTAATTCTCTGTGCCTGTGTCCTTGTGTTAGGAAAGTCAGCTACATTTCTTTTTCTTGAGGGTAATGGTCTTATGCTAAAGAGGTAGTGCCCTGCAGTGTAATGATGTCCCCTGTTCCACAGGGTCTGGTGCTTCTGGGAGCGTCTCCAGTGTGTGCTGCATGTATTTGCTGTTGTGTCCTGGTTGTTTTATCCTTTAGGTCAGTCAACTGCCAAGGTTTTCTTTGCCTATTGTGAAGTGTTTGGCCCCTGGCCTGAATGTGGTGAGTTTTTACTGGGTGTGTTCTGGTCTACTTGTGCAATGAGACCTGTCACCACTGCTACCATAATCAAGACCCTTCAAATCTCCAGGGTTGGGAGATGATGTGGTGTTGACAGGGGTTTGGGCCAGTCTCCTGGGGGAGGGTTCTGCTGTGCCAGGACTGAGGAAAGTATGATTGGGACAGGCATTTCCACTGGAGCACAGTGAGGGGAGGGGACTTGGTGTAAGCAAGTTATATAGGGAGTGTCAGTGCTGTGCTGGTTCTCCCAGGTGGCTCTGTGTTTATGCTAAGGGGCAAGGGAGGGAAATGGTGCCTTCCAGTCTCTTTGCTCCCAGAGGGGTCTCTCCATGAATGCTGCCTCTCTGGGACATGCTCTGAGATGAGCAAATAACCTCTCCATCTCTGCTCCAGGCACTCTTCAGATTGCTGCTTCCACACTGTATGTCCATGGGCTGTTTGTCCTGATGTTTCTCCTAGAGCAGCCCCAATGCCTTCTGGTGCTTCTCTCAGAGCCAATCCCACTGATCTTTAAAACTCAGGCTTTAAGCTCTGCTGGTTTCAAGAACTTACAAAATATAGCCCTTCTTGCTTTCTAAGTCAGTTGCTATGGGAATTTGGCTTCCCCGTGTGGGCTCCTCTGTGTGCTAGTCTGTCTCTTGCCCTTTTCTGGGACCCTGGGTCCTTTCCCACAACAGTAGCCATAATCAGTCTCTCTCCCAAATCATATCTCTACACTTCCTATCTTCTTGGGTGTGGCCTCTTCTCTGCCTTCAGTTTTGGAGTTTGTTCTGCTTATCTTCAAGTTATTTCTGGGGTATTTAAAATGATTTGATAATTATCTAGTAGCATTTGTGGGACAAAGTAGACCAAGGGTCCTCCTACTCTGCTGCCATCTTCCAAACCCACTCCCACAACAACTTAACTTTGACTGCATACAAGAACTCTGTTATTGTAGCTGTAGTTATTTTTAATAGTTTGGTCCTTTAACCTTTATACTAGAATTAAGTGGCAACACCCCATATTACAATATTAGAGTATTCCAAATCTGGCTATATACTTAACTTTTACCAATGTGTTGTATATTTTCATATGTTTTCATGTTACTGGTTAGAATCCTTTGGTTTCAGCTTAAAGAATTCCTTTTCGCATTTCTTATAAGGCAGGTCTAGTGACAGTGAACTTCCTCAGTGTTTATTTGACATAGAAAGCCTTTATTTCATTTTCATTTTTGAAATATTTTGCTGGGTAAAGTATTTTTGGTTTCCAGTTTTTTTTTCCCTTTTAGCACTTTGAATATATCATCCCATTCTTTCCTCACCTAGAATGTTTCACTTATAGACTCAGGGTGGTTTCCTTATGAGATAATTTTTTTCTTGTTGCTTTTAAAATTCTCTTTGCCTTTGATTTTAGCCAGTTTTATTATAATGTGTCTTGGAGAAGATGGTATTAAATTTAAATTTTAGGGTGGTCTGTTAGCTTCATGAACTTAAATGTCAAAATAGTTGCCCAGGTTTGGGACTTTCTCAGCCATTATTTATTTAAATATGCTTTCTGCCCCTTTCTCTCTCTCTCTTCTCCTTCTAGAACTCCAATGATGAATAGACTGTTTTTCATAATGGTCCAGCAAGTGGGCCCAGTAGTGCAGGTTGGTGACAGAAGACAAGAATACAGGCTTACAAGTAGCTTTTGGAGCCCTGGCTATCAGTGTGCAGTCCTATAGCCTCATGGTATCTCTCAGGGTATTCACACAGCAGTAAAAGCTGGTGTGCACCTGGGCATCTGTGGTGGAATTGCAGGTATATCCAGTAGTATAGGCCTGTGACAGGAGATAGGCCCAAATTCAAGCCCACAAGCAGCTTGAGAGCTTTGGCTATTGACATGCACTTAT
This sequence comes from Phoca vitulina, assembly GCF_004348235.1. Lineage (NCBI taxonomy): Eukaryota > Metazoa > Chordata > Mammalia > Carnivora > Phocidae > Phoca > Phoca vitulina. Next base: position 16,862,704 of record NW_022589742.1, read on the forward strand.
GTGGCTATAAGACCTTGCCATGGGTGGACACACGGCAATGGAGGATGGTGACAGGTGTCAGGCATGCAAGCAAAGAGGACATAGGGCTACCCCAAATGTGTATGTGGTTGTGGGGGGTGGTCAGCTCTCTGGTTCTGGGCTGGTGTATTGCAGTCACACAGCTGCAGATGCCTGAGTTGGCTGGTGGTGTGGGTTCTGGGCTCTGATGGGATTGAAGTTAGAGAGCAGGAAAGGGCTCAGGTAGGTAGCTGGCATCAGTGAACACGAATACCTGTGGAGCAAAACCCAGTAAAATTTGTGAGGGTATGTGGTAGTTATGCTGGCCCTTTTGGTTTCTTCAGTGGTGAAATCTGCTAGGGTCATCCTCAGAGTAGGTCACTAGGTACTTCCACTAGGTTGTGTAGCTATATTGGTAGCCCCTGATTTTCTTCCTTTTCCTAGCTGTCTTCAGTCAGCTTTGTCAGTGACTGGGTGGAGTGAAACCAAAGTGGGTCCTTCATATATTGCCTCAAAAAGCTGGGAAGCTGCTCACTCATTCTTCTATCTCTCAGTGAGGGGAACTCTTTCTAGCTGAGGAGTATCCTCCTGGCACTGAACAATTCTGGGGATAGGATGATGCAGGCAAAATGAAGTGGTTATTCCTACCTTTTTTTGTGTGGTTATTCTCAGTTTTTTTTTTTTCCACTGTGTTGAAGTTCCTTAAGTAGACTCCAGAACTTTTCTAGAGCAGTTTTTGTTCATGGATAGCTATTTAATAGTTGAGATCACTAATCTCATTATTTGTTGGGAGACAGAGGCTGGGATCTCGACCTATTCTACCATCTTGATGATGTCACTCCTTTCTCAAGATACATTTTTTATTCCCTGTTGATTTCTTCTTTGAATCTTTGATTGTTCAGCAAGGTATTTTATAACAGAGAAATGAAACTTTAGTTAGATCTAGTATAGTTATGAAATCAACAAATTACTATGTTTAATTTATATGAGTCATGAACAATTAGAGAAGTGAATATAGGACCACAAACGGTCATGTCAAGTCTTCTTCCAGGCCAGACACTTTCAATTCCTATCAGTGTCATGAAGTTATTGTCTTTTTCTTCTTCAGTTGAGTATTTTTCAAGGAAATTGAGCAAGGAATTAAATATATGTATCTTTGTTAGCAAATATGGGGGGGAGCATGCTGAAGTCTTTTGAAAATAATATGTGTCTTCAATTCAGGAACAGATGCCTCATTTTGTTAATAGGGGTCTCTTTATTTTGAGGACAATCTCCTTCCATGGTTCATTGAAGGAAATTGGTAGTAAACCTGCCAACTTTGTTTCTGGCTCTAGAAATTCCTTTCTCACTACTCATCAAAACAGTTTTTCAGGCAAGTAGGTCTCCCACATTAAATTGTGAACTCCTTTCTGAGCAAAGTCCATGTTGATTAATCTTATGTATTTCCTTATACAAGCCTAGAATAGTATCTGACACAAAATAGTTGCTCCATAAATAATAGTTAAGGAAAATCAAAGCCATCTAAGCTTCATGTTATCCCCTCAGGGCTCTGTGGTCTTTAGGAGAAAATGAATATTGACAAGTTAATCAGGTGAAAGGGTATGCAAACTAGTTTATGTGCTACCTCTCTTGAATAAAAGGCAGTTTAATCTACTTACAATACACAAATTTCCAGAAAGGCTCTTTCTAAATGAATATAATTGTGGAGATATCATATTGGCAGATGAGAGTAAAAGTAGCAAATTTTCTATAAAGACAGAATTCACTTACTTTAAATGTATGGACATTCCTGCTTATAGTTTGCCTTGAAATCACAGCCTACTCATCAGAATAATCTGTAGAGCTTTAAAGAATTGAAAATTTAGATTCATTTCTCAGTAACTATATTATATATTAATATGTACTATGTACCAAATTTTAGAGATATACTTACGTTTGCCCATTTTGTGGATTAAAGCTTGCTGAAGTTAGTTTTGTGATGCAGTGTAAAGATCATTCTTTGTACTATACAACAAACTTCCATAGATCCTGACAATGTTTATTGCTACTCCATATAGGTGGGGTGAAAAATGTGTATCTGTAAAAGGCATAAGTACAGGGTTGCCTAGTGTGTCTGAGATAGTCAATCACATTGTGTCACCATCAGGAAAAACTAGCAGGGAGCCAGACATCCTTCAGCCATTGGTCTGGCACATTTTCCAGAAGCTGCTAAAGATGAAACTTGGCCCCTTGCACCTGATGAAGACTCTAATGGAAACAGATGAGGCAAACTGATATAACTTCTGCAGTTTCCAGAGTCATATGTAAATGGATCAATTTTGCATATTACTCATTATCAGTGAAGAGGCTACATTTTACTGAAGTGAACAAGTGAACCACCATGATTTCCATTTATGAAACAATGGAAACCAACATGACACATGTAAAAGAGTTGTCAAAGTTAACATCTTTTTTATATGGGATTTTGGTCTATTTGTGTGTGTGTGTGTGTGTGTGTGTGTGTGTGTGTACAGTGAAAGGAAATCTCATATTGGAAATGCTGGTGGAGTAAGGTTTTTATCCACTGTTAAAAGGGTGTCTCCTTCAACTTTTCAGAAGGATGGGTCTCTGTTTTAGTTATGTAACAAGTCTGGAGAGACCCTAATAAACATTTAACATGGTACCTGATTGGGTATAGTATTTAAAACTTTGATCTACCTTGAGACCAGTAGCCACCCAGATTTCCAGTTGTCACACTGGAAATCTTTCTTCTGTGGGGTATGGTCAGAGCTTCATGTTGTGCTACTTCTTTCTTGAAGACTTGAGGAAACCAAAAACACATCCTGGCTGCTGTTCCCACCATTGGCAGTCTGGGATAAATTATTATAAAACTGAACATGTGTAGTACACTTATTATGATGAAAAAAATTAATTTTAAAAAGACTGGCAGAAAATCAAACCAAAAAAAAAAAAAAAAACAACGAACATGTGTCTGTGGAAGAAGGAATGAGTACTGAGCATTCATAAGATTATAAAAATAATTGTAGTAGATCCTTTATAAATTAGTTTGGCTATATGCTCATATATAACATAGTTACTGAGTAATTTTCGAAAGGATGTAATTATTTCTTTTCTTTTTAAGATTTTATTTATTTATTTGAGAGAGAGAATGAGATAGAGACAGAGAGAGCATGAGAGGGGGGAGCATCAGAGGGAGAAGCAGACTTCCTGCTGAGCAGGAAGCCCAATGCGGGACTCGATCCCGGGACTCCAGGATCATGACCTGAGCTGAAGGCAGTCGCTTAACCAACTGAACCACCCAGGCGCCCAGTATGTAATTATTTCTAAATCACCTATATATATATAGGCCTTGGGTACAGTCCTTATTATATTAAGCTTGGCTTGGGGCTAAACATCAACATGTTAAAATACCCCAACACAACGCTGATTTGAATCCAAAGTGGAAAACGTCTCAGAAATAGTCATTTTTACTTGCTCTTATTCTTTTCTCCAATCTGGACTAATAATACTGAACTCTACTATCCTCTGCAACCACCACCCAAAATGAGTATATAAATACCTTGAAACTGAGTATTGAGAGTTGCCAGAGACTAAGTCATATCTCTTTCCAACGGCTCTCTGAAGATCTTTACAACACCATTATGGTGATATTTATTTAATTATGTAGCATAACTATGTAACTGCACATTGTAATTTTATGATTACATGTATTTACACTCAATAGACAATTAGATATAATCAACCTTAATACATAAACACATGATAACAAAAAGTGACTTGATGCAAACCAAGGATCTACATGTAAAGTGAAGTGGATTAAATGCCTTTCTGATCTTGCTATTCTGATCCTTTCTGTCTGCTAGTTTTCATGAGGTGGGACTAGCAAGATACCCTGCATCAGGATAGAGAAAGAGCTTTGGAAAAGTATTATAACTGAAAGATGGAAATGAAAAATGAAAACAAATCAATAAAACCTTTCTTGGTTAAATTTTCCAGAATCACACTATTGAATTAATACTGAAACTAATTTTTTAAATTTATATCATGTTATTTAAATACTTAGGGTATTGATGAATAAGAGTATCATTGCATGTAGATAGCATTTTAGAAACAAACAGAGGTATACACTCCTTCATATTTTCTGCCCATTTATTCATTTACTCATTCATTCATTCATCACATGTATATTGAGTACCAACTATGTATTGGGACACAAGTTAAACACTGATCTATGTCCTTATTTTTCAGTCAGCACCCTTGGCCCTGATCCCCAGTGCTGCTTTTTATCTTCCATCATGGTGTGTAATGCATACCTTCCCCCATCAAAATGTCCATTTGGTGTCTCTATCATGGCTGGGTTGTCATCTAGGTCATAATGAGTTGTCAGGGTTATAGAAGAAAAAGGAAAGAAAGAAAGAAAGAAAAGAGAAAGAAAAAGAAGAAAGGAAAGAAAGAAAACCAAAGAAAACCCAGGTATTAAGGACCTAAGGGATGATTTTAGTACTGGTACTGTTAGGCACTGATAGATACTGACAGTGCTCCTATCTGGAGCGCATCAACATGTTTGAAGTGCTACCTCTACTCAGGCCTAAAGCTGCAAGCTAAGGCGGTGCCTCTAGTCCTCCAGGGAAACACCCTCCTAATGCCTATGTCCACCATTCCCATTGGACTTTGTGTTCCTTGAGAAAATTATTTTCCTTGAGAAAATAAATAGCATCTGAATAATACCCAGTGCATAGTAGAAGAACTTTTGTGGGGCGTGATTTTTGTGTATGCTTACTAACTTTCTGAATAAAGAAGAGTTAAATAATAAGCAGGGGCATCCCTGCCCATATTTCCTCTCTGTAATAATCAAAAGTAAGGAATTTTTCACGTGAGTACTATTCGTATATTTATAAAATCTTTAAATATCTATAGTTCATACTCTATTTTGCTTACCAACTAACAATTACCATCATTATTCTTGAGGTTAAATATTTGTAATTCTTCTATTGGAAACTAATACTAGATATCTTACAGCAAATAGATATTTTGCCCCAAGGGAATCTGTTATTTTAAAAAATTCTGTGGTAAAGTATTTTCTAAAATAGTTTGCAGAGTTGTAGAATCTTATAGTTAGATGGGACCTTAGAGGTCATCTGGTCCAACCTTCTAGCTTTCACTGAATACAGAAATCTACACTGTTTTACCCTTGGCAGGTAGGCATTTAGTCTGCTTAAACATTTCCACAGCAAAAGAGTTCAATATTTTACAATATTATACAATTCTGTCCATGGACCTCCTTACATTGAACTGGAACTTACCTTCTTTTAATTTCTCATTACTCCTGACTCTACTCCAGGAGCTGCACAGAATAAGTTTACATCTTCTTCCACATGATAGCTGCTCAGTTAGGTAATGGCCATCCTTGTCTAACTTCTGTCTCCATTTCTTTGTTTGCCTTTGCCACCTAGACATTGTCAGGTTTTAAGATATTTTTTATAAGTCATAGTTTTAGAATTACTTAGCCCAGTCCTTTAGACTTTCTCTTGATTTTCAGCATCCCTTTGAAAATGTGATGCCCACGTCTAAATACCTTATTCTGGTTTGGCTTGACCAGGTCATAGAACAGAAAGCCTACTAACCTCCTCCTGCCACCAACTGGGGAAGTTTTTTGTTTTTTGTTTTGTTTTTTTTTCAGAACTGTTCTTTATTAAATTATATCATTTGTTCTATCATTCCATTCTGTTGAGATGCCTTTGAATCATGATTATGTCATACTAATTATTTGTTTCTACCTTGGCTAATTTGTAAATGTGGTCAATTAGTGAACTTTTGGGGACTATTCCAAGTTATTGATAGATTGGAAAAGATCTATGACAGATACCTGTTTGTCCAGATTGCAACTAATTTATTCTTTGGGGTGCATTCTGTGGCAGTGGTCATCCAACTTCAAAAGTATCTACTTACCTGAATCCAGTCAGCATCATTCTGTGTGGTTCCCAGGGTTATCACATCCATTTCTGAAATCTACATGAACTCTAATTGTAGCATTCAGCAAATCTGCCAGCTAAGTAACACTATGGAAAAAAGAAATGGACATGAATTTTTGGAGAACCCATATTTTCTGCTTTCATAAATACCTAAAAGTCATCTTCTTAATAACTCATTCTTGAATTTTGCTAGAAATCAACATTTTTGTTCCCGAATCCAACATTTTTTCTACTTTTTAAAATGAAGCCATTTACCCATATCTAGTCTTCATACCTAGTACCTTTCTCATTGCTGATCATTTCTCGAAGACTAATATGAGTAGTTTAGCAATTGTAAATACATATTTTTCTGTTCTTCACGACTGAATTAATCAGAGTCTTATTTATATCAACCTAGTGCTGTTCTCTTACAGTCTCCAGACCTTATGTAGGGTAATTTTGCCCTCCCAAAAATACTTCTTGAACTCTTCCAATTGTGGATATTCATATAGAATTCATGTCTAACTTCTGCTTCTTTAAAATTGCCCCTGCACTTTCAGAATTTTCAATCTTCTTCACACTTACCATACACCAACAATTTCTCTCCTTCTAAACCTTATGTACCCTTTTTACTGTACCTTTTGCCAGAGATGCAGCACACAGATAACCTTTTTTTTCTTCAGTGCCCTCTTAGTTACCAGCAGAGCTTTCCCTTTCTTCTCTTCATCCTACTAGAATCCCAGGGACCTCATACTGACTTCTGAATGCTGAAGACCTTCTTATGGTGTTCTACTAGGCCTAAATAGGGTTTCATACTTTGGACATTCTCTTAGGTTAATTTTTTCACAGCATCAAATAGTCCCCTTGGGTTCTGCTCTCTGCCACCTGATGGTAGTTTAGTTTCTACAACTAAATTAGCTAAATAAGATGTCACCCATCTCAGGTAACAGAATGTCTGAACCTTGATGAAATGTGCATAACTCTAAAGTCTAAAGACTGTTAAATGTTGTTTTGGATGGTATTAATTGTAGGTATCAAGTCATACTGGGGCAGGGGAAGTGGGAGAAGGGATATTTTACGACAAATAAGTCTTCCAGTGGTGTTCCCTAGAATGGAACACTGTTTTTAGATACTCACTTACTCTGCCGTGACACTTTGCAAGCAGCAATGAGTTTGAGGCATTTTCCACTGACTTAACACCATGCTTGTGACAAATTAGAGGACGGAGACAATATGATAGGAAATGTTTCTGACTCAATAGATTGAATTTCAAACACCAGTCTCCTCTGGGCTCTTAACTGCAGGCTATGGTCTATTTCCTGGGTTACAATATTGGGCTGTAATGTTCTAACCTTGGCTTTCTTCTCCAGAGGTAGTGAATAGTCTTGTGTAATCTTCTCATGCCTCACTTAGACATAAAGGCTGAGAAAATACTATTCTCAGTCCTGATGGGGTGAGGAAGAGTTAATTAGAACAAAATGACTTTTTCTCTTCCCTGCTGCAGCTTAAATGTGTCTGCATTTCTTTTTTCTGTATCACCTTTTCTTATTTCTGAACTTTCAGGGGGAGGAAAAACAGGTGACAGCTGCTTCCTTTTTGATAAGTTGCATGACCAAGTTAGCAGCAATCCTGAGAGATCTGGGTTTTGGTATCTGTGGCATATAATTGACAATATCTCATTTAATCACATCAATTCCCACTTGGTGATTATTAAGGAAAATCTTAAATGAAAATACAGCTATATGGCCCAATGCATTAAGTTATTCTCTGCATGCAAAATGCATACATCACACATGCACACACACACACACACGCTCGCATAAACATAGTACACAAGCATACATATATGAGCTGACTTCCTACATTTCTCCATTTTGTCAACTTTACCATCATAGAGTCTGAATTTGGAGTCAGATGGAAAGGGCAAGGTGCATAGTTGACTTGACATAGTAACTGGAATTTCTGTGGCCTCATTTTTGCCTCCTTCTTTCTATACTTCAGCATAGTTCCATTGAAATTTCTGGTATACTTGGGCAGTGCATAGGGTCATGTAACATGTACTAGAAACTCTGAATTTAGAGAGTTTAGTAATTGGGAACACTGGGGAACTGATATAATACAGGTAGGTAAAAGTGTTTGCAATAGGTTTGTTGTATTCAGAGCCTGATACCAGGAGCTTCAAAGGGGATGGTGTTTAACAGTAGAAAGAACTGGATTTAAATCTAGTTTCCTGACTTCTCCTGACTGAACATCTCTGAGCCTCTATTATGTCTTTAAATTGTAGAATTATTATGAATATTAAAGGAGATATCTCTCTCTATATATAGATATAGAGATAGATAGATAATAGATAGATATAGATATAGGAAAGAGTCTATTGTAATTTTGGCCACAAAATAACTATTAAAATAAAATTATTTTTTTGAGGAAGTAAGGGAGAAGGTGGTAGAGAAAAATCAATCAATATTCATTGAAATTCTACATGATGATTTAGAAACAAGGGCCAAGGTGACATGGATTATGTAGGTTTTGGAATTCTTATCTATTCTCTATACTAGACTATAAGCTCATCTATGGAATTCAATGGATAAAAGGAATAAATATATTTAAAATGGTTCTCTGCTGGCTACATAAGCTTGAGGGGCACCATAATATTTCTGTTGCAAATTTAAAGTTTTCAGTATTAGTCATTATGAGAGGGATTCTGCCCATATCCTGCTCCCAGGCAAGTTTGGTGCCTTGATTATTATGACTATATGATCAACCAAGTTTTATCATATTCATCTTTATGTAACCAGATTTTATCTTCAGGTAATTTTTTTCAAGAAAAACTCAGAGTTGCTATAGTGTCTGAGTTTTTGCTTGCTTAAGACATTCTGTAGCCTTTATTCTACAGAGCAACATGGTGAGGTATTATATACTTGGGTCACCCTTTATCTTACACAGAACTTGGTAGATAATAATTTACCAACGTTTGGCATTGAATGTTGTGGAGGATTCTGGTATCAACCAAATCTTCCCTCTTATACATAATCTGTTTAATGGCTAAATGCATGAATGTTTCTTTTATTAACATTGAAAGTCGATGACTCAACCAAATTATGTGTTGATTTGAGTCTCCTATGTCAATTTCTTTATCAGTTTTTTGTGGATCATGATGTGCCAATGCCTTCTGCAGAGTCAGTTCTTTCTCAGAAGAGTTTTCTTATAAAGATATGTATGTATATGTATTTCCTGATGGGATTGTCTTTGCCTAATGCACACACATATACATACACTCATAATCTTATCTCTAATTGCTTTATTATTTATCTTTTTTCCTGGATACCCTATAATTATCTGAGGTACTTCCTTTTTTCAATAATTAGATTTTAAACCATATCTAGTCTGTTTCATGAATATTAATGTTTATTAGTTCTGTAATGGTATTGTTTTGATCTCATTGCTTTGTTATCTCAACAATCTCACTTGTCATCTCAATGTGATATTTTATTTTCTTGTGTCTGAGACCTTATTTTACTGAAATCATGTTCTTAGTAAATTCTTCCATAGCATAGAAGCACTCACAGGGAATTTTCTTCCTTTTATTAGGATATGTATTTTTTTCACATTGGATTATTAAATCCTCTTTCCATTTCTTTTTTTTTTTAAGATTTTATTTATTTATTTGACAGAGAGAGAATGAACAAACATGGGGAGCTGCAGGCAGAGGGAGAGGGAGAAGCAGGCTCCCTGCTCAGCAGGGAGCCTGATGAGGGGCTCCATCCTGGGACCCTGAGATCATGACCTGAACCAAAGGCAGACGCTTAACCAACTGAGCCACCCAGAAGCCCGCCTCTTTCCATTTCTTAAGATGGGTTCTCTAGAAGCAGCCCTTGAGAGTGAGGATTCCAGGGTAAGTAATTTATTAAAGAAAAAAGTACTGCCAGGGGAAATCCCAGAAGAAGCAAGAGGAAGGAAGGAGGGAAACCATGCAAAGATGTGTTTTAAGCAAAGCCCTGTAGAGAATAGATTTAGCCTGTTCATACAGGGAGATTCTAGAATGTATATTACAGCTCAGAGTTTCCTCAAACCAAATTAAAGAAAAAAGCTTTCATATTCTTTTCACCTATCAGGCATTGATTGAACCCCAAATTGTTTGGGATAGTGGGAGGAAGAGCAATACATTTTTGGGTGCTTCCATTTCTGCTGGACGGTAGGCAAAGTGGACCCTAGTAGCCCAATGGCAGACCTCTGAAAAAGAGCCATAGATGCTGGTTGTTAGAAACAAATTCACAACAAAGCAAAGAACACACACACACACACACACACACACACACACACACAACTTGTAAGAAAGGATTTAGAGGGATCTGTGAAGAGCACCAACACTATCTGCTACACTCGTCGTATTATTTTCATCCATTATTCTTAAAAGGTTTCGTAGTTGCCAAGTAGTTCCTTATCATATCACATATTGGTCATGCTTACCATGTATAAGCTCTGTCCAGATCTTTTATTTATTCTTATATCGGGTAGACTAAATTTCTTTTATTTCCTTCCTATTGTTTTTGAAAACTGTTATTAATTCCCAAGTATATTTTGAGAAATGGAGCATAGAAAATTGAAGGAGGGAGAAGGGGAAGATGTCTACTGTTCATGGCTATAGCTGTGTGGATGGTCTGGATTCCACTGTTTCTTTTTTTTTTAATTTTTTATTGTTATGTTAATCACCATACATTACATCATTAGTTTTTGATGTAGTGTTCCATGATTCATTGTTTCTGTATAACACCCAGTGCTCCATGCAGAGTGTGCCCTCTTTAATACCCATCACCAGGCTAACCCATCCTCCCAACCCCTCCCCTCTAGAACCCTCAGTTTGTTTTTCAGAGGCCATCGTCTCTCATGGTTCATCTCCCCCTCCGATTCCCCCCCCCCTTCATTCTTCCCCTCCTGCTATCTTCTTCTCTCTCTCTCTTTTATTTTTTTTAGCATATATTGTAAGGATTCCACTGTTTCTTAAAAGATTGTGTAATAGGTCCTATAGCTGGATTCAGTCCACCAATTTGGGAGAATATATCATATTCCTCTATTAGGATCTGCTTGAACTTTTAATTTAATTTAATTTATTTTTTTATTAAGTTCAATTAGCCAACATATTGTACATCATTAGTTTTTGATGTAGTGTTCAATGATTCATTAGTTGCATATAACACCCAGTGCTCATCAGATCATGTGCCCTCCTTAATGCCCATCACCCAATTACCCCATCCCCCCCAACCCACCTCCCTTCTGCAACTCTCAATTTGTTTCCCAAGTCCAGAGTCTCTCATGGTTTGTCTCCTCTGATTTCTTCTCATTCAGTTTTCCCTCCCTTCCCCTATGGTCCTCTGTACTATTCCTTATATTCCACATATGAGTGAAACCATATGATAATTGTCTTTCTCTGCTTGACTTATTTCACTTAGCATAATCCCCTCCAGGTCCATCCATGTTGATGCAAATTGTGGGTATTCATCCTTTCTGATGGCTGAGTAATATTCCATTGTATATATGAACCACAACTTCTTTATCCATTCATCTGTTGAAGGGCATCTCAGCTCCTTCCACAGTTTGGTTATTGTGGACGTTGCTGCTATGAACATTGGTGTGCATGTGTCCCTTCTTTTCACTATCTGTATCTTTGGGGTAAATACCTAGTAGTGCAATTGCTGGGTCGTAGGGTAGCTCTATTTTTAACATCTTGAGGAACCTCCACATTGTTTTCCAAAGTGGCTGTACCATTTTGTATTCCCACCAACATTGTAAGATGGTTCCCTTCTCCACATCCTCACAAACATTTGTTGTTCCTGTCTTCTTAATTTTAGCCATTCTAACTGGTGTAAGGTGGTATCTCATTGTGGTTTTGATTTGCACTTCCCTGATGGCAAATGATGTGGAACACTTTTATTTTTATGGGTGTTGGGTTTGAGAGGTTCTTTATAGAGCTTGGATATCTACTCTTTATCTGAAATGTCATTTGCAAACATCTTCTCCCATTCTGTAGGTTGCCTTTTAGTTTTGTTGACTGTTTCCTTTGCTGTGCAGAAGCTTCTTACCTTGAAGTCCCAAAAGTTCATTTTTGCCCTTGCTTCCTTTGCCTTTAGAGACATGTCTTAGAAGAAGTTGCTGTGGCCAAGATCAAAGAAGTTACTGCCTGCGTTTTCCTCTAGGATTTTGATGGATCCCTGTCTCACATTGAGGTCTTTCATCCATTTTGAGTTTATCTTTGTGTATAGTGTAAGAGAATGGTCCAGTTTCATTCTTCTGCATGTGACTGTTCAATTTTCCCAGCACCATTTATTGAAGAGACTGCCTTTTTTCCATTGCATGTTCTTTCCTGCTTTGTCGAAGATTAGTTGACCATAGAGTTGAAGGTCCATTTCTGGAGACTCTATTCTGTTCCATTGATCTATGTGTCTGTTTTTGTGGCAGTACCAAGCTGTCTTGATGACTATAGCTTTGTAATATAGCTTGAAGTCAGGCATTGTGATGACCCCAGCTTTGGTTTTCTTTTTCAACATTCCCCTGGTGATTCGGGGTCTTTTCTAGTTCCATACAAATTTTAGGATTGTTTGTTCCAGCTTTTTAGAGCAATCATACACTATTTCATGAAACCCTGATAATGTCAGGGTTTTCTTTGCCTGTGGTGAATCTTGATGGTAGGTAAGAACTTCTACTCTTAAAGATTCTACCTTGACTTTTCTCTTGGATTTATTAATCTGCTTTTCTCCAGATTTGGGGCTTATTCATGAAAATACTCTGTGTCTTGTTGATCTACTGCCTTTCTTCAGAATGGAATTTATAGGAGCTCCACAGAACCACACCATATAATGCTTTCTTTCTTTCTTTGGCTACTACTTTTCAAAGTTTATAACATATGGTTTTATTATTTTATCTGGATGCTGCTGTGGAATTTCTTATGCTCATTTATTTGTTTATTTAGAAGAGAGATTATGAGATCGAGTTTTAGTCTGCCATTTCAACTGGAATATTTACTGTCTTCGCAATTAAAAGTTTCCCTGTTAGTTTTGGTAAAGTAGAATATAATCCCTTTTTCAAACCCCCTTCATATATTTACATCTTTACCTGGATATTACAGATGCTGAAAATCATGTAATGGTGTTTGCATTGGTCAACTTTTTAAATTTACCCAAATTGCCTAAATACTTGGAGCTGTAAAAATTTAATTTGGATAATAAAGAGTTTCTTAAAGAGTTTAGTATCTAATAGAACAAATAATTTTCAAACAACCCTTAACCAAAATTAGACATCATTTTAGTCATAGATTTTCAGTCTTTTTACCCCAAGAATGCAAAGGAGAACAGTAATCAGCCCTCCTTGTGAATATATCATGTGGCTAAATCAGAATATCAGCCTGCTCTGCTTTGGTTCAAATGTCACTGAAATCGAATGAATGTTGTATACATGGTGTCTACTTTCATCTCTCTTGATAATGTACAGGCTGCTGAATATGCTATGTAGATTGAGTAATGGCAGAGAGGATGAGGAGCTAGAAAAGGACCACTGAAAGATTTCCAGTGTGGAAAAGGGGAACAGCTCACATAAACATCTGTGAACATTTACTCTTTGAATAGGATGTAAAATTCTCCATTGCTTACTCCTACAATGCTAGCAGGCACCATGTGGTCAGTAAATTTTTCCAAGATGATATGTCCTGGTTGGTGAGATACTCCTCTGAACTCACAGCTACTCTAAAAGGAAGCCTCATAAGTATAACAATTTGGAGAGGGTCTTCTTTTGGACTGTTGTTAAAAGAAGGCAGCTAACTAAAGTGTGGGGCTGCTTGAGATTTTGAAAATGAAAGGAAAACACTAGGTTTTACCCAGGTCACTTGATTGTTGCACTTGTGATACAATTTTGCAAGAAAATTCTCTTGTCCTTATTTATTTCTACTGAGGCTGCGTCAATTTTAAGGGCAGTCACAATAAGAGAACTCTGGGCTGGGATAAACTAGATCAGGGGAAAGGGAAAGGGACACGAAATGAAGAGACAATAAGGATTTTTACTGGAATTTTTTTTCAGACAAAATATTTTTAAAAATACTTGGTGGGATATGTCTTTCTCATTCAGGTCAGATTTTGTTTAGATCACTAGTAGCTAAACACTTTTGGATATGTGTTGGTAGTTTCTGTTGTTTCCAATGGACAGATGTGAATGATTCCTTTCTGTCAGCTTTCCCATTCTCAGAAAACTAGATTTGTCATCCTGTTGTTGGGGTCATAGAGCCATCCAGTCATCAGATGCTGTCTGCCTATCTGCTTTGACAGGGAAGGAAATTGAAGGTGTTAGTAGAGGTTATTTACGGTCACTCAGTGAGTATATTTAAAGAAGCTACAAGAGTGCTTTGGCAGATTTGAATTTAGAGGAAGATAAGACCAAGTAGAAAAACAGTAAAGTTTGGTTATCAAGTGCCTTTTTATAAAAAGGATTGAACAGTATCATTTCCTCTGTATATCCAAGAATGTATATTTTTCCTGCCTTTCCCATCAATTATAATGTAAAATATGAAGTGATCAATTGATCAAATTGGCATTTATAGTTTTCCAAACTATTTTGCTATACTCCTACCAAAAAGAATGTGTATATGTGTGTGCATATGTGTGTGTTTTATATGTCATATGAAATTGCCTTTGTTGTAGGTCAAAAATAGTCAAATATTGGCATTTTCATATGGTTTAATCTAATATACTGCAGATGATTCAAATGTTCCCAGTTTTGGATATAATTCATGAGTCATCCAAAAAGTTTCTTTTAGTCACTTTTTTAAATCTACTAAGACAAAACTTTAAACTGCATGTACTATATATATATATATATATATATATATATATATATATATATATATGGCAAGTATATGTGGGGGAGTCCTTAACTAATGAATGACATAGTCACAAGTGTTAATTAGCTTTCATAGAAAAATAACATTGGTTTAAATGAAAAAAAAACTTTTTTTCATCTATTACTAGAGATATTGGAACAAAGTAAGAAAGTGATGGTTCTTAGTTGGACAAAAGAGTTTGTTGATATACTGAATAATAAAGCATCAGATTCCATGGTAGCTCACTCTATGATGTGAATACACCCTATGCTCTTAGTTCTTATGTGGAACTAAGAAAATTTCACTCCTGAAATTGCTTCAGCCAGTCCTGCAACAAGTGCAAAAAAAAAAAAAAAAAAAAAAAGTTCATCGAGAGAGAGAAAAAAAAATTGTTGAGTGCTAAAAGGACAGCTTAGTTTTGCTCTCCTGGGTTTGTTAACCACCATTGACTCTCTCCTCTTTCATATAACAGTTCTCTAAATTTCCTTTAGGAATTGCCCTGTCCCTAACCCTCCCACGTTCTCAGCCAAGTGATTTACATGAGATTGATTCTACATCCAACTTCAAGTGGGCCTAAGATTGGCTTAAGCTAATCAGTGTATGGCATTTACCTAATAAATGGATCATGGGTAGGCACATGATATGATCGAGTCCAATCATAATGAACCTCAGTTTTGCTGAGAATGCTGGAATGAAGACTTTCTTTTTTCCACTGGGTTTAGTACTCTGAGAATGCATGGTTTTGGATTACTGTGGCATTGTTGACACCATGAGGAGAGATAGCCTGAGGACAAAGTCTGAAGGCAGAGGAAACTAGAAAGAGGGACTTATATGACTACGGAGGTGGAACCCTGATAATATCTTGGATTTCTGGATCAAACTCTGTCTAAAGTTGGTCATAGTTTTTTTCTCCAAGCCAGTCAATGCCCTATTTTGTCAAGACACTTTTATTCAAGTTTATTTCTTACCAGAAATCAAAACCATCCTAACCAATATAGGTGGTTAATTTGAGGTTTGAGGAAATGCATAGGAAATGTGATTCTCAATAGAAATGTGATTTGAGAGAAAGCCAGGGAACTGTTCAAACATGTCTATGATTTAACTATTAGAGGAAACACCAAAGTATCTTTTTGAACAGATCTTCATCATGGGTAAAATTTGGATAAATAATTAAAATGTATGTTTCATTAAGCATTTTTCCTGAGTATAAAAGTACATACCCATAAAAAAATTAAAATAGGCAAGTTTAAGGCAGAAAACATTAGTCACCTATAACTACCACCCAGAGGAAAACACTGTTATTATTTTAGCATATTTGCTTCAATTCTACTTTCTTCCATTTTTATGTGGTAGAGATCACACTGTGTATACAATTTTTGTTCTGCTTTTTTTCATTCAACACCAAATAAGCATTTTTCCATGTCATTAACAAGTCTTTCTTATTTTTTTAAAATTATTTTCAGTTAGCCAGCATATAGTACATCATAAGTTTTTGTTGTAGTGTTCAATGATTCATTTCTTGCATATAACACCCATGATGAACATGTTTTCTTCCCAAGGAAGATGTAATACAAATACACATGGAATAGTGAATAGTGTAATCAATTGTGTAACACAATCGATTTGAGAATATGACTGTTGTAAATGCTAAAAATAATATGACTGTGTTATTTAAATTATCAATTTAAAATTGAGTTTTAGAAAATCAGGAAATTTTTCATGGTAAAGGTAGACTTTATAGGGGAATAGAGTATGGCTTGGGAGCAGGGAAAGGATGAGATAGTGTAGACCAAGAGAATTTCATTTAACATATATTCCAATCCAGTTGGGACATGATCTGTGTAAAGCAACAAAGGTGGGGCACCCGGGTGGCTCAGTCAGTTAAGTGTCTGCCTTCAGCTCAAGTCATGATCTCAGAGTCCTGCGATCAAGCCCCTCATCCTCCGTTGGGCTCTCTGCTCAGTGGGGAGCCTGCTTCTCCCTCTCCTCCCTGCTCCTGCTCTCTCTCGTTATCTCTGTCTCTCTCAAAGAAATAAATAAAATATTTAAAAAAAAGAAGGAACAAAGACTAGGATAAAGATTTAGTAAGAGTAAAAAATAAGAGTACATAAAATGTTTTGATTTTGGAGGCCCTTATAATAAATCAGGCAAAAGCTTTCTATTTCTGTAAACCAATGAGGTGCATATAAACGTCTGGATAAATCTAAGACTTATTAGTTTCCAGGTCATAAAGAGGTCCATGTTGTCTTAAGTTACATATTTTAACAAAGAGTTGTGGAGGAAGGAGCCAAATGACATGAATAGGACTCTTCCAACAATGGAAAATATGATGCTGCTTTTTCTAGAGAATTTGAAATCAAGCACTGTAGCTTAATTATGCACTTTCTTAAAGTTGTATTGTACTCCTGTATGCTTACATTATTTATTTTCCTCACTGTAGACATCATTGTCATTGTTATCTTTACTTCATAAAAGAAGAAACTAAGGCTCAGAGAAATTGCAGGGACAATAAACGAGCTCAAACTAGCTTAATCTAGCTTAATACAAATATAACTATAGATCTGAATATGAATATAATTTGAGTCAGATTATTGACCCTTGCAACCAAATAATATATTTGGGATTCCAACACAGGTCTTTTCCCAGTCAGTCCTATGTTTTTTCTACCAAACTTTGCTGCATTGCTAGTGTTAATATTAGGCCCCTGCATCTTTAACTATGATAGCAAAAGCATCAGTCTTTTCATATCATTACTTCCCTGTTTGTGAATTCTAAATATTCATTTATAATTTTGGCGGGGGTTATATAGTCCAGTTATTTTTTTAAATTTAATTTTATTATGTTATGTTAGTCACCATACAATACATCATTAGTTTTTGATGTAGTGATCCAGGATTCATCGTTTTTGTATAACACCCAGTGCTCCATGCAGTATGTGCCCTCCTTAATACCCATCACCAGGCTAACCTATCCCCCCACCCCCCTCCCCTCTAAAACCCTCAGTTTGTTTCTCAGAGTCCATAGCCTCTCATGGTTCATCTTTCCCTCCAATTCCTCCCCCTTTCATTTTTCCCATTCCTTATGTTCCACAAATAAGTGAAACCATATGATAATTGACTTTCTCTGCTTGACTTATTTCACTTAGCATAATCTCCTCCAGTCCCATGCATGTTGATATAAAATTTGGGTATTAATCCTTTCGGATGGCTGAGTAATATTCCATTGTATATATAGACCACATCTTCTTTACCCATTCATCTCTTGAAGGGCATCTCGGCTCTATCCACAGTTTGGCTATTGCGGACATTGCTGCTATGAACATTGGGGTGCATATGGCCCTTCTTTTCACTACATCTGTGTCTTTGGGGTAAATACCCAGGAGTACAATTGCTGGGTCATAGGGTAGCTCTATTTTTAATTTTTTGAGGCGCCTCCACACTGTTTTCCAAAGTGGCTGTACCAACTTGCATCCCCACCAATAGTGTAAGAGGGTTCCTCTTTCTCCACAACCTCTCCAACATTTGTTGTTTCTTGCCTTGTCCATTTTTGCCATTCTAACTGGTGTAAGGTGGTATCTCAGTGTCGTTTTGATTTGAATTTCCCTGATGGCTAATGATGTTGAACATTTTTCCATGTGTCTGCTAGCCATTTGTATGTCTTCTTCTGAGAAGTGTCCGTTCATGTCTTCTGCCCATTTTTTGACTTGATTATTTGTTTTTTAGGTGCTGAATTTGAGAAGTTCTTGATAGATCTTGGATACCAGCCCTTTATCTGTAGTGTCAATTGCAAATATCTTCTCCCATTCTGTGGGCTGCCTCTTTGTTTTGTTGACTGTTTCCTTTGCTGTGCAGAAGCTTTTTGTCTTGATGAAGTCCCAAAAGTTCATTTTCACTTTTGTTTCCCTTGCCTTTGGAGACATGTCTTGAAAGAAGTTGCTGTGGCCAATGTTGAAGAGGTTACTGCCTATGTTCTCCTCAATGATTTTGATGGATTCCTGTCTCACACTGAGGTCTTTCATCCATTTTGAGTTTAATCTTTGTGTATGGTGTTAGAGAATGGTTAAGTTTCATTCTTCTGCATGTGGCTGACCAATTTTCTCAGCACCATTTATTAAAGAGACTGTCTTTTTTCCATTGGATATTTTTTCCTGCTTTGTCGAAGATTATTTGACCATAGAATTGAGCATCCATATTTGGGCTCTCTATTCTGGTCCGTTGGTCTATATGTCTGTTTTTGTGCCAGTACCATGCTGTCTTGGTGATCACTGCTTTGTAATATAACTTGAAATAGGGCAATGTGATGCTCCCAGCTTTGTTTTTCTTTTTCAACATTTCCTTGGTGATTCAGGGTCTTTTCTGATTCCATACAAATTTTAGGATTGTTTGTTCCAGCACTTTGAAAAATGTCATTGGAATTTTGATCAGGATGGCATTGAAGGAATAGATTGCTCTGGGTAGCATAGACATTTTAATAATGTTTATTCTTAATGTGAATGGCCTAAATGCTCCCATAAAATGTCACAGGGTTGCAGATTGGATAAAAAGACAGGACCCATCCATATGCTGTCTACGAGACTCATTTTGAACCTAAAGATACATCCAGACTGAAAGTGAAGGGATGGAGATCCATTTTCCATGCCAACGGACCTCAAAAGAAAGCTGGGGTAGCAATACTTACATCAGACAAATTAGATTTTAAAATAAAGACTGTAGTTAGAGACACAGAAGTAAACTATATCATTCTTAAAGGGTCTATCCAACAAGAAGATCTAACAATTGTAAATACCTACACCCCCAACATGGGAGCAGCCAACTACATAAGCCAACTCTTAACCAAAGTAAAGAGTCATATTGATAGCAATATGTTAATTATAGGAGACCTCAGTACTCCACTCTCAGCAATAGACATATCATCTAAGCAAAAAATCAACAAAGAAACAAGAGCTTTGAATGACACACTGGACCAGATGGACCTCAATAGATATATACAGAACACTCCATCCTAAAACAATAGAGTATTCATTCTTCTCAAGCATACATGGAACTTTCTCCAGAATAGACTACACACTGGGTCACAAATCACGTCTCAACCAATATCAAAAGTTTGAGATTATTCCCTGCGTATTCTCAGACCATAATGCTTTAAAACTGGAACTCAATCACAAGAAAAATTTTGGAAGAAATTCAAACAATTGGAAGCTAAAGACCACTCTGCTCAAGAATGTTTGGGTCAACCAGGAAATCAAAGAAGAACTTAAACAATTCATGGAAACCAATGAGAAAGAAAACACATCGGTCCAAAACCTATGGGATGCTTCAAAGGCGGTCCTAAGGGGGAAATACATAGCCATCCAAGCCTCACTCAAAAAAACAGAAAAATCCCAAATTCCAACATTTGTTGTTTCTTGCCTTGTCAATTTTTGGCATTCTAACTGGTGTAAGGTGGTATCTCAGTGTCATTTTGACCTGAATTTCCCTGATGGCTAATGACATTGAACATTTTTCCATGTGTCTGCTAGCCATTTGTATGTCTTCTTCTGAGAAGTGTCTGTTCATGTTTTCTGCCCATTTTTTGACTTGATTATTTGTTTTTTAACTTTACACCTTAAAGAACTAGAGAAAAAGCAAGAAACGATGCCTAAGCCATGCATTAGAAGAGAAATAATTAAGATTAGAGCAGAGATCAATGAATTAGAAACCAGAAACACAGTAGATCAGATCAACGAAACTAGAAGGTGATTCCTTGAAAGAATTAAAGAATCGATAAACCACTGGCCAGACTTACCCAAAAGAAAAGAGAAAGGTCCCAAATTAATAAAATTATGAATGAAAAGGGAGAGATCACGATTAACACCAAGGAAATAAAAACAATTATTAGAAATTATTATCAACAATATATGCCAATAAGCTGAGCAACCTGGATGAAATGGATGCTTTCCTGGAAACCTATAAACTCCCAAGACTGAAACAGGAAGAAATTGACAACCTGAATAGGCCAATAACCAGTAACGAGATTGAAGCAGTGATCAAAAACTTCCCAAAAAACATGAGTCCAGGGCCTGATGGATTCCCTGAAGAATTCTACCAAACATTTAAAGAAGAAATAATACCTACTTTGAAGCTGTTTCAAAAAATAGAAACAGAAGGAAAGCTTCCAGACTTATTCTATGAGGTCAGCATTACCTTAATCCCCAAACCAGGCAATGACCCCAACAAAAAGGAGAATTTCAGACTGATATCCCTGATGAATATGGATTCCAAAATTCTCAACAAAATCCTAGTTAATAGGATCCAACAATACATTAAAAGGATCATCCACCACGACCAAGTGGGATTTATCCCTGGGATGCAAGGGTGGTTCAACATTCGCAAATCAATCAATGTGATAGAACACTTTAATAAGAGGAGAGGGAAGAACCGTATGTTCCTCTCAATTGATGCAGAAAAAGCATTTGACAAAATACAGATGCATTCCTGATTAAAACTCTTCAGAGTATAGGGATAGAGGGAACATTTCTCAAGATCATAAAATCCATCTATGAAAAACCCACAGTGAATATCATCCTCAATGGAGAAAAGCTGAGAGCCTTTCCCTTAAGATCAGGAAAACGACAAGGATGCCCACTCTCACCACTATTGTTCAACATAGTACTAGAAGTCCTAGCAACAGCAATCAGACAACAAAAAGAAATAAAATGTATTCAAATTGGCAAAGGAGAAGTCAAAGTCTCTTTTCGCAGATGACATGATATTTTATGTGGAAAACCCAAAAGATTCCACCCCCAAATTACTAGAACTCATCCAGCAATTCGGCAATGTGGCAGGATACAAAATCAATGCACAGAAATCAGTTGCTTTCTTATGCATTAACAATGCAACTGTAGAAAGAGAAATTAGAGAAACCATTCCATTTACAATAGCACCCAAAACCATAAGATACCTCGGAATAAACCTAACCAAAGAGGTAAAGGATCTATATTCTAGGAACTACAGAACACTTATGAAAAAAATTGAAGAAGACACAAAACGATGGAAAAACATTCCATGCTCATGGATCAGAAGAATAGTACAATCATTTATTTTTAAAAATTATATATCATAGTACAATTGAAACTTTGTATTGTCCTACAAGCCTTTGACTATCTGAGATGGTTCCTTTATATATGAAAGATAACTAAGCTTAGTATATAATTCCTCGTTCACAACATTTCCACTCAAAATTCTGTTGATATTGCTTCATTTGTTGGAATATAGTGTGTGTCTGAGATGTTTGAAGCTAGCTTAAATTTTGTAGCTTTATTGGTAACCTGTTTGTTTTTCTCCATGGAGGCTTGTAGAAATTTTTCTTCATCTTCCTAATATAAGTTTGTTTTGGTCAGCATATGTCTAAGTACAGGTCTATTTTCATTGTCTTTAAAATAATGGAAAAGATTTCTTCAATCATATTTGATTATTACTTCTGATATTTTTCTCAGTAACCTCTGTAATTCTTGGGTTGGGTTTCTTTTCTTTGTTCTCTGTATCTATCATTTTTCTCTTGTCTTGTTTTCATGCTACCTATAACATTTTACTTTTGGGGACCAAGTGTTTTCTAGGAGTTTATGTCTCTGGATATAGACAGAAAAATAGTAATGGTGTGAGAATGGAGACAAAAAGCACTTTGGTTACTTTTAATAGACATATGTATATATCAGATGCCAGCACTTGCTTACTGAATCATGGGAGAGACTATGAGGGAAGGATATAGTATGTTTTGTTCTTTAACTTCAAGTGAGATATCTGTTTCCAGTGGGATGAGACAGATGGACTAGTATTTGCATTTTCTGTACTGTACAGGAATCCCAGATGACTATATGAGCTGATCTTCCTCATGACCTTTGGTTCAGATTTGCAAATTCAAGTTAGTTCTCAATTAATATTACAAAATAAGAGATTTTATTTTAGTAGCCAAATTAATTTTCATAGCTTTATAAATGATTGTTGCCCTATTGTTATGGAATCATGAAGTGAAGTTTTCCTTTGTAACATTTTTTTTTCTGATTTTACTTTTATTTTTTTATTGTTATGTTAATCCCCATACATTACATCATTAGTTTTAGATGTAGTGTTCCATGATTCATTGTTTGTGCATAACACCCACTGCTCCATGCAGAACGTGCCCTCCTCAATACCCATCACCAGGCTAACCCATCCTCCCAACCCCCTCCCCTCTAGAACCCTCAGTTTGTTTTTCAGAGTCCATCATCTCTCATGGTTCGTCTACCCCTCCGATTTCCCCCCTTCATTCTTCCCCTCCTGCTATCTTCTTCTTCTTTTTTTTTTCTTAACATATATTGCATTATTTGTTTCAGAGGTACAGATCTAAGATTCAACAGTCTTGCACAATTCACAGCTCTTACCAGAGCACATACCCTCCCCAGTGTCTATCACCCAGTCACCCTATCCCGCCCACCCCACCCCCCACTCCAGCAACCTTCAGTTTGTTTCCTGAGATTAAGAATTCCTCATATCAGTGAGGTTATATGATACATGTCTTTCTCTGTTTGACTTATTTCGCTCAGCATAATACCCTCCAGTTCCATCCACGTCATTACAAATGGCAAGATCTCATTCCTTTTTGATGGCTGCATAATATTCCATTGTATATATATATACCACTTCTTCTTTATCCATTCATCTGTCGATGGACATCTTGGCTCTTTCCACAGTTTGGCTATTGTGGACATTGCTGCTATAAACATCGGGGTGCACGTACCCCTTCAGATCCCTATTTTTGTATCTTTGGGGTAAATACCCAGTAGTGCAATTGCTGGGTCATATGGTAGGTAGCTCTATTTTCAACTTTTTGAGGAACCTCCATACTGTTTTCCAGAGTGGCTGCACCAGCTTGCATTCCCAACAACAGTGTAGGAGGGTTCCCCTTTCTCCGCATTCCCGCCAACATCTGTCATTTCCTGACTTGTTAATTTTAGCCATTCTGACTGGTGTGAGGTGGTATCTCATTGAGGTTTTGATTTGGATTTCCCTGATGCTGAGCGATATTGATCTCCTTTTCATGTGTCTGTTGGCCATTTGGATGTCCCTCTTTGGAAGAATGTCTGTTCATGTCTTCTGCCCATTTCTTGATTGGATTCTTTGTTCTTTGGGTGTTGAGTTTGATAAGTTCTTTATAGATTTTGGATACTAGCCCTTTATCTGATATGTAATTTGCAAATATCTTCTTCCATTCTGTCGGTTGTCTTTTGGTTTTGTTGACTGTTTGCTTTGCAAAAGCTTTTTATCTTGATGAAGTCCCAATAGTTCATTTTTGCCCTTGCTTCCCTTGCCTTTGGCGATGTTTCTAGGAAGAAGTTGCTGCGGCTGAGGTCAAAGAGGTTGCTGCCTGTGTTCTCCTTTAGGATTTTGATGGACTCCTGTCTCACATTGAGGTCTTTCAACCATTTGGAGTCTATTTTTGTGTGTGGTGTAAGGAAATGGTCCAGTTTCATTCTTCTGCATGTGGCTGTCCAATTTTCCCAACACCATTAGTTGAAGAGACTGTCTTTTTTCCATTGGCCATTCTGTCCTGCTTTGTCGAAGATTAGTTGACCATAGAGTTGAGGGTCCATTTCTGGGCTCTCTATTCTGTTCCATTGATCTATGTGTCTGTTTTTGTGCCAGTACCATACTGTCTTGATGATGACAGCTTTGTAGTAGAGCTGGAAGTCTGGAATTGTGATGCCGCCAGCTTTGCTTTTCTTTTTCAACATTCCTCTGGCTAT
>NW_022589742.1:16902274-16910090 GCF_004348235.1 Phoca vitulina
CTTTTGTTATTAATTGCCTTATATAATTGGCTGCTCCCATGTTAGGGGCATAGATATTTACAATTGTTAGATCTTCTTGTTGGATAGACCCTTTAAGTAGGATATAGTGTCCTTCCTCATCTCTTATTACAGTCTTTGGTTTAAAATCTAATTTGTCTGATATAAGGATTGCCACCCCAGCTTTCTTTTGGTGTCCATTAGCATGGTAAATGGTTTTCCACCCCCTCACTTTCAATCTGGGGTGTCTTTGGGTCTAAAATGAGTCTCTTGCAGACAGCATATCGATGGGTCTTGTTTTTTAATCCAATCTGATAGCCTGTGTCTTTTGATTGGGGCATTTAGCCCATTTACATTCAGGGTAACTATTGAAAGATAGGAATTTAGTGCCATTGTATTGCCTGTAAAGTGACTGTTACTGTATATTTTTTGTGTTCCTTTCTGGTCTATGTTGCTTTTAGGCTCTCTCTTTGCTTAGAGGACCCCTTTCAATATTTGTTGTAGGGCTGGTTTCGTGTTTGCAAATTCCTTTAGTTTTTGTTTGTCCTGGAAGCTTTTTATCTCTCCTTCAATTTTCAATGACAGCCTAGCTGGATATAGTATTCTTGGCTGCATATTTTTCTCATTTAGTGCTCTGAATATATCCTGCCAGTCCTTTCTGGCCTGCCAGGTCTCTGTGGATAAGTCTGTTGCCAATCTAATGTTTCTACCATTGTAGGTTACATAGCTCTTCTCCCGAGCTGCTTTCAGGATTTTCTCTTTGTCTCTGAGACTCGTAAGTTTTACTATTAGATGTCGGGGTGTTGACCTATTTTTATTGATTTTGAGAGGGGTTCTCTGTGCTTCCTGGATTTTGATGCCTGTTTCCTTCCCCAAATTAGGGAAGTTCTCTGCTATAATTTGCTCCATTATACCTTCTGCCCCTCTCTCTCTTTCTTCTTCTTCTGGGATCCCAATTATTCTAATGTTGTTTCGTCTTATGGTATCGTTTATCTCTCGAATTCTGCCCTCATGATCCAGTAGTTGTTTATCTCTCTTTTTCTCAGCTTATTTTCCATCATTTGGTCTTCTATCTCACTGATTCTTTCTTCTGCCTCATTTATCCTAGCAGTTAGCGCCCCCATATTTGATTGCACCTCATTGATAGCCTTTTTGATTTCTACTTGGTTAGATTTTAGTTCTTTTACTTCTCCAGAAAGGGTTTCTCTAATAACTTCCATGTTTTTTTCAAGCCCAGCTAGTATCTTTAAAGTGATGATTCTGAACTCTAGATCTGACATCGTACTAATGTCCATATTGAGTAGGTCCCTGGCAGTCGGTACTACCTCTTGTTCTTTTTGTTGAGGTGATTTTTTCCGTCTTGTCATTTTGTGCAGAGGAGAATAGATTAATGAGAGAACAAAATGCTAGCAGGGTAACAACGTCCCCAGAAAATATACTCTAAACAAATCAGAAAAGACCTGAAGCAGTGGGAAAAGAAAGGGAAAGAGAGAAAAAAGAAAAGGAAAGAAAAAAAGAAAAAAGAAAAAGATAAAGATAAAAACAAACAAAAGCAGAACAAAACAAAACAAAACAAAAACAGAATGTGATCAAATATGATCAGGCTGGATTATAGATCAGTGCCACACACTAGATTTTGGGTGTATTTTGGTCTGTTAAAAGAAAGTCCCTCCCAAAATTTTAAAGAAAGAAAAACTTATATATGTACAAAAATAAGGGTTGATATGATGAAGGGATGGAATATGACTGTAAAGATGGAAATTATAAAAAATTTTAAAAAAGGATTTGATAAGTTGTTTGAAAAAAGAAAGAAGAGGATTAAAAAAAAAAAAAAGAAAGAAAAAAGGGAGAGAATGTGATCAGGCAGGGGAGTAGAAAAAAACCATACACTAGAGATTTAGAGTATATTTTGATCTGTTAGAAGAAACTATCTCAAGATTTTAAAGAGAGAACAACTTATATATATATGCCAAAAATACGGGTAACTACTATGAAGGGATAGTATACGACTTCCAGAAAGTGGTCGCTTTTCTGTTCAGAGAGTTGTTGCTATTCTTTTCTTCGATCTCCTGTTGAGTTTGTAGGTGTTCAGAATGGTTTGATCCCTATCCAGCTGAATTCCTGAGAGGAGACGAAATCCAGGTCTCCTACTCCTCCGCCATCTTGCTCCGCCCCTCCCATACATTGTGTTCTTCTCTGTCTTAACCTGCTCACCTCATTTTGCTTGCCTTTTCATGCCTCAGTTTGTCCAGAGCTGGCTTCAGTAATCTCTCTACTTACAGTATTGCCCTGACCCACTTCCAAGATGCAATCTAGAAAGTACTGGAAGCTAGTAGTGTGAAATAATTTTCATCCCATTCCAACACTGACAAATTGGCAGTAAATACTTAGAACACTTTTGAGTTCTTATGTGGTGGTATCCAGGAATGGGTGCTGTGATCAATTACCGATGGCTATAGTAGGCATGATAAGAGAGAGCACATGTTTTATATATTTGCTATCCCTAATTTAAGCAATCTCAAGCTCCACTCCTGGTGCAGAGAGAAGTATGTGTCAGTAATGTATATTACAACCTTTGACAGGGTTCCTACTTTTGACCAATGAATCCTCTTGTAGTTCTCTGAGTTAATGTTAACTGCTGCTCTTGCCACCACTTTCACTACATACCCTTATTCTGATAAGGCAATTCCTTTACTCAACTTCTGAAGGATAATTTATACTTGAATTAGTTTTCATGGCTTCCTGTTCCTTGACACTAAATGAGACATGACTAAAACACTGAACATGAAAGCTGCCTGTCTAGAATCTGCATCTCAAGCCTTTAGCACCTTCTAAAATTTCATTCTTTTTTGAATACCACATCGTTCTATTTTCCTATATCTCACCTGAAACTTACCATACCTTGAAGATAACATGCCTTGAAACACAGTCTAAATTTCTACTGTAATCTCAGCCTCCTCCATATCTGTCTTATCCTAGTGGAAAGGTACGGTGCTAGATTTTATCCTTTCTGGATCCAGCTCCTGCTGGATCTAAGTGAATGAACATTTCTGTGATATAGGGATTTCAATCCTGGATATATCAGGATGTAATGTTTAAAGAACTAAGATTCACTACTCATGTTAGGACTTTGATAACTATAGACCAAATTCTGTAAAACAGCAAAACTAAAATTGGGCCCAATTTCAGATACCCTTACATCAGTGAAAGTATACTAAATTTAGGCTCCAGATCTGATTCTGGGTATTTAAAAAATAATTTCAAAAATCTTGATACAGGTACATAGTATAAAAAGTCAAATGATACTAGGACACATATTACCAAAAGCAGAAACCTTTCCTAGCCTCTCTTTTCTACTCTATAAAGTGGGGATTAAATCTCCCCATAGGGTTGTTGAGCCAACATATTAGCATAGTACTTTGCCTATCTAATAAGTATTAAATGATTAATCATTAAATCATTAAGATTAAGCTGTACACCCTAGTAAAGACTGGAGTGTAAGACAACTTGCTGCCATATTTAGCAGAGATCTCTATGGATTTCATTTTCTCCCTCAGTAAATCGGAATGAAAACTTGAAAGCACTGAGAAATTAACTAGCATGTTTCTTTAACCAAACTGAGAAAAATTGATTAGAAAATGAAACTTTTACACTTTCTCTTCCATCTTTATGTGTCCTGAAGAAGCAAATATGAAGTTGTCAAGTATAAGGCAAAAAATATGATGATTTGAATGCTGAAGAGAGGTTTACCTAGCAAAGGATCATTTTGAATATAAAGGAAGAGAAAATTCCCTTTCACTTTCTGATTAATATTCTTCTTGCTTAACAGACATCAAATGCTTAGGAGACTGGGAAAGTCATCTGCTTTTGCAGTTTGATCATACCTTCAGATTATCGGATGATAAATTTGTTATAAGACATGATAAAAATTGTAATTCTTCCCATCCACACAAATGCATAAAACCAATTTCCCTGTTCGGTTTCCTGAGAAATAAACATGCCAACATGGAAGGCTGTTTATCATGGCTGTCATAATTAGGTCCAATTGGGGAAGTCAGTTTCCTTTCTCAAATGACAAACTTCAAGTTTCAACTCACCAGCGCCATTTTGCAGGACAGGTCTAATAACCTCCAGTCATTTATCACTATTCCCAAATGCCAGGATCATCAGAGACAAGGCAGGTGTTCTT
This sequence comes from Phoca vitulina, assembly GCF_004348235.1. NCBI lineage: Eukaryota > Metazoa > Chordata > Mammalia > Carnivora > Phocidae > Phoca > Phoca vitulina. Next base: position 16,906,461 of record NW_022589742.1, read on the forward strand.
CATTCCAGTTCACTAACCTAAAATTGTTGCCATCATTTTACCAGTATGGAGATACTGCTTGTCTTCTGATATAAGCACATTTTCAAAGGGGATTTTTTTCAGTTTTTTTTTTTTTTTAATTAAAGGAGTACGGTTCATAAAAATCATTAAGGTAGTTTTTTTCCCCCTGACTTTTGACTTTATATATAGGCAGTCAGTTGCCAAGGTTAGCCAGGGCATGCACACGTGTGAAGTAGGCATTAGGAGACAAGGGGATCAAAGAAACTCCAAGTGTCTTCCATTGCACTTCTTGCCAGCATAGCGAAAGAAAGAGAACAATGCATGGCTGGAGCAATTGTCTTCCAAACCACTGACTAATAAGCTTTTGTACTGTCTGGACTTATGGACCAAATATAGAACTGAAAGTTCTGCTTAAAAATCATAAAGATCAGGACACCTGGGTGGCTCAGTGGGTTAAGCATCTGCCTTCGGCTCAGGTCATGATCCCAGGGTCCTGGGATCAAGCCCCACATCAGGCACCCTGCTCAGCTGGAAGCCTGCTTCTCCCTCTCCCACTCCCCCTGCTTGTGTTCCCTCTCTCGCTGTCTCTCTGTCAAATAACTACAAGAAATAAAATAAATAAAATATTTTAAAAATCATAAAGATCATTATATATATATATATATATATATATATATATATATATATATAATATCACCATTTGAATTAACAGGAAGGATCAGGGATTGTGTGTGTGGTGGGAGAGGGTGTGATTGAAAAAGGATTCTATTTAATGAGGTACTATCATAAACTGAGAAATCCCATTTGTTTTACCTCTCAGGATTGAAAATCTTCCCAAAATGATGCCTGCTTCCTTCATAATAAATGTAGTTTAGTGACCTTTATGGGTTCACTGAAAAAAAAGTCAGGAAAAGAACAGTAGACTTGGTATCAGCCAATCTGCCACAAACAAACTGGATATACTTAAGCAAGTTGTTCAGTTTTTCTGGACTGTGATTTCTGCTTTGGTCAAGATAAATACTACTGCTCTTATAGGAAACCAAGAAGACAATGCATGTGAGGTAAGTAATATATTACATAAGAAGAAAGCAAAGCTCAGAAATAATGAGTGACTTTCAGAAATGGTGTGTGACAGCCGGTTTACACAGTTAATACATAGCAGAGTAAGACTGTGAACCCACGCGTAGTTAGCTCCCCCACCAGTGTTCATTCTTCTCTGATACATTGACCATCTATTTCCCAGGGATTAGAACCAAATCAAAAGCCTTTTATGGTTTAATTCGGCAAAAAGATGACATCTCCTTTGTAATGCCACAGCCCCACAGGCACCTTTTTATCATTGCACTTAACTCATTGTATTATAGTTATCTATTGCATGTCAGTCTCCTCATTACATTGTGGGCTCTTCAAGGACAGGGACTATGTGTTATGGATCTTTCTATAACCACAGCCTAGTCCGGTGTTCAGCAATATAGCGAACATTTAGTTAATGCCTATTGTAAGAAAAAAAAAGGAGGAAGGAATAGAGGGAGTAATGGGAGATTCAGAAGGCACTTTGGACACCCTCCTTTATGTTAATTATTTCCTGGAAATAATTCTGACTCTTTGAACTTTCTGGCAGTTTGAGTTCTGGATAAATGGGAGTTTACAGGGATGCCTAACTAATCTGAACTTCTTGAATGCTTTAGTGATAAAGCAATCAGCTCAGCCAAATCCCAGGTCATATATCAGCTAATCAATAGGAATGTTCTGGCTACACCAAGATTTTCTAACAGCTGTCAAGGCTGACTAATCAGTGATTGTTCAAAAATCACATGGAAGAGAAAAACCTTTCTTTTTTTCTTGGGGATTTGCTATGAGAAAAGGCCCTGGGTAGGAATAGGGTGATTCAATTCTCAAATGACCTAATTATTATTAGGAAGACTTTGTAAAATGAAGAAGCAGAGAGGAGGAAGGGGGAACAGAGGGACTTAATCATGCTCTCATTTCACTCTTACAAAGAGATGTAAAAAAAATCAGACCCCTAACTTGCTAGATTCTCTTAGAGGACTATAGGAAGTGAGGAGTCAGGAAGAGAGAGATGGTTAGGAAATTAGAATAAGGGAGAAGGAAGACACAGAAATAACATTGGGTGTGGTGCCCACTCCTTCTACAGGACTTGGAAAAAAATGTTTCCCAATAGCTTTCCCCTTTTTAAAATATTCCCTTGCAGGATTGATGAATTTGAATTACTATGCACACTTCCCACCCCCATTCCTCAAACACACACAGACTTATAAATCTTAGCTCTTTCTGTACCACCTGCCATTTTTACACTCCTAGAGCTCAGTTCTATTGGTAGTGTTATGGTAAAGGGTCTGTCATTGTTTCCATCATAAACACTGTTTATCCTAGATTTACTAGTTCAACTGTTTCAAATTCCTTAAGGCTCCAGTTTGGCACCAAACAGAGGACAGATGACTTTTAAAATGTTGCTCCTTTTTTCAAAACCACAAATAATCAAAATCTGTTAAAATATTATTAATTTAGATATGAGAATATATGTCTTTACTTCTGATTTAAAGTTATTTTAATCCCTTCATTTAAATATATCTGTTTTAAAAATAGTATTAGGGATTTTTTGGAAGAGGTGGGGAGACAAAAGTCCTCGGTGATACCTAGCCACAATTTCTCATACAATGGGGAAGGAAAGAAGTTGGTAAGGGAAAAGTATGATGAGATTTGAGTAGATATTTTAAGATTTTATTATTGATACTTTGGAGAGAATTTTTCTCTCTTCATAATTCAGGGAAGATTATGGGTGAGCTCTACCTCTTTCCAAGGTGATGAATTCAATGTTCATCCCCATGGAATAGATTCAGATGTCATTGGAAAGACTCAGTTGCAAAAGCTTTTAAGATTCCAACTATTTTGCCAGGAGTAGGTGCATGTGTCTCAAACAAATTCTATACTCTGTGGAAAGCATGATTATGTTCAAGCTGTAGTGCATAAACAATGCCTTTCATCATTTTGTGAAAATAGTTTTATGCTCATAATCTTGAGAGTGGGTAAATGAGAGGGGACTACTATTTTTAAAGCACCGATTTTGTGTCCATGTGTTATAGAATCTACATGTTATTTTATTTAATCTTCACCAAAAAATATAAGTATTAGACCAATTCCCAACTGAAGAAACAGAGACATCAGAGTTTGGGCCCAGTAAGATGTTCAGATCCTCAAATTGTCTCCTAAGTCTGGCTATAGAAAGTATATGGATAGGGACCTGAAAAGATACTGTTTAAATTAGTAGTCTACAGAAGAAGATCGGCAAAGCCAGGTAGTCTTTATTTTCAGGGTGTGTGTGTGTGTGCGTGTGTTGTTTGAGAATAAAGGGTATGAAATACCAACTTGGATTCTCCTCGGTGTGATAAAGTTTAGGAGCTGACAAGCTATCACCACCTATGGAGCACTAATTTAGATTTATTCATTCACATTGTCTTATTTTTCCCCTGTCCCGCTAGGAGTTTCTTCAGCAAGCGGGGGGGGGGGGGGGGGGGGGGAAAAAAAAAAAAACCACCGAAAAGTGTTTTCTTTGTGTTTTTTTAAAAGGGGGTTGAGAAAAAAGGGTTTTTTTACCATACTAAATAACAT
>NW_022589742.1:16910190-17069292 GCF_004348235.1 Phoca vitulina
GAAGAAAGAGAAAACACCACCTGAACAGTTTTCCAGTATCTGTTTTCAACAGCAGGTTCTAGAATAGATGATTGCTTTGCCCAAAAATTCATCCTTATCCCTCTTCATCTTTAAGACTCACTTCACTTACCTATATCCCTACTTCTGCATTCCATCAATGCTCTCATGAGCTTTGCTATTGAGTCAAGAGAAAACTTTCGGGCCTTAGAATGTGCTAAAATATGTCCAATATCCTGAGATAGGTAATGACTCAGTATACTGGCAATGTCAACCCAACCCAGAATAGTGCATCTGTCTCCTGTGTCTCTGGAATACTCAAAGGACTACAAAATGGCCTCATTGCTTTGACTCAGGTCTGGTCCTACAGATGGGGAATAAATAAATATTCTCTGGCACTGGCTGTCAGAGAGAAAAGCATTTATTTGGTCTTTTTCAAGTTCTTTTTTTTTAAGATTTATTTATTTTAGGGGCGCCTGGGTGGCTCAGTCGTTAAGCATCTGCCTTCGGCTCAGGTCATGATCCCAAGGTCCTGGGATCGAGCCCCACGTCAGGCTCTCTGCTCGGTGGGAAGCCTGCTTCTCCCTCTCCCACTCACCTGCTTGTGTTCCCTGTCTAGCTATCTTTCTTTGTCAAATAAATAAATAAAATCTTAAAAAAAAGATTTATTTATTTTAGAGACAGAGTGTGTGAGTAGGGGGAGGGGCAGAAGGAGAGGGAGAGAATCTCAAGCAGACTCCATGCTGAGCGTGGAGCCCCACACTGGGCTGAACCCAGGACCCTGAGATCATGACCTGAGCTGAAATCAAGAGTCGGACGATTAATTGACTGAGCTACCCAGGCACCCCCCTGCCCCTTTTCCAGTTCTTTATAGCTTTTATTTACTCTATCACTCAAGATAAGATTGCCCTTTTTTTCCCCTGGCAATGCCATTTTGGGTAAGTTGAAATACAACCCTCCATCCCTTAATAGATGTCCCATCTCACAAGAAGCCAGAACAACAACTCTGTACAGTCAGCCTCCCATGAGATGCTTAAGATAATGTTGCTGCATTAACATACTGCCCCCTGACCTCCATGCAAATGCAATGTGGTGACAGCAAAAGCTTTATAGAAATGGAGACCCTTTGAGAAAAGATGTCCTGATGTTCTGTCTATAGCTGTAAAGTTGCTATTAATAGTTGGCTCCTCCAAATCATCACATAACCATTTAAGAAGACAAAGCTGATTTTATTGCTTCCCACAATAAGGGTGAATACCACTTCTACAAAACTTCAGCAATGTCTCAGGTGAGGTAAGAGAAAGGCCAGAATTTATTGAGAATTGGAAGTTTGATTTAAGGTGGGTCTTTCAGTGGCAACTTGATTAGGAGTGGGTAAACATGATATGACAACACAAGATAGATGGAAATAGCAAACTGAGGATTTTAAATGAGGGATTGAAAGAATCATAGGGTGTTTTTCACTGAAGAGTTGATGGATATTTCAGGAAGTTCCTGTAATGAACAATCTAACAATTTGTTTGGGCAGGACATGCCCAGAAAGGTAAGGGAATGTTAATGAAGTCAGAGGAGTAGCAAAGCCATTTTTTTAGTGACTTTAGAAGGACTATAGTAACTTACTTTGCTGTTTATTTTGTATTTTATATAGTTCTTTCTTTTTGTTCTTTTAGAAACATCAAACATTTTTTTGCTTTGTTTTGTTTAATGCCAGCCTACCTTAGCTATAGTGAGAGGTAAAATATGGGAATCAGGTGCCATGATTGGCGTAGAATGTTAGAGTCAGAGCTGAGAACTCACCTCTGGGCCTTGAGCATGGTGTTGACTATAATTATCAAAGAGAGGAATGAGAGAATGCACTAGGAAGGGGAAACTGGGTGTTAGCTCCATTTCTGAGTGGTCAGCTGTTCGGAGCTGCCTAGATAGCCAGAGCAGTCTGTTTTACTTTAACAAAAATGAGTCAATTAATTACCATACAGTGTGCTTTGGTTGATAAGGATAAATCATGTTTTTATGTTAGTAAAGTCTTTAGTCCATGGTAACTTGACTAGGAACTTTTTCAGAACCCGTTTCTTCTTTCCTGGTCCTGTCTCGGTTCTGAAGTATGGTTTTCCTGAGTCTCACAGTGGATCAGTGACTTCTTTGAACCCATCCCCCCACCAACCTCCCCTCTAGAACCCTCAGTTTGTTTCTCAGAGTCCATAGACTCTCATGGTTCGTCTCCCCCAACGATTCCCCCCCCTTCATTTCTACCTTCCTACTATCCTCTTTTTTTTTTTAACATATAATGTATCATTTGTTTAGGAGGTACAGGTCTGTGATTCAGCAGTCTTACACAATTCACAGCGCTCACCATAGCACATACCCTCCCCAATGTCTATCACCCAGCCACCCCATCCCTCCCACCCCCCACCACTCCAGCAACCCTCAGTATGATTCCTGAGATTAAGAATTCCTCATACCAGTGAGATCATATGATACATGTCTTTCTCTGATTGACTTATTTCACTCACCATAATACCCTCCAGTTACACCCACATTGTTGCAAATGGCAAGATCTCATTCCTTTTGATGGCTGCATAATATTCCATTGTATATACATATATACCACTTCTTCTTTATCCATTCATCTATTGATGGACATCTTGGCTCTTTCCATAGTTTGGCTATTGTGGACATTGCTGCTATAAACATCTAGCTGCACATACCCCTATGGATCATCACATTTGTATCTTTGGGGTAAATACGTAGTAGTGCAATTGCTGGGTCATATGGTAGCTCTATTTTCAACTTTTTGAGGAACCTCCATACTGTTTTCCAGAGTGGCTACACCAGCCTGCATTCCCACCAACAGTGTAGGAGGGTTCCCCTTTCTCCAAATCCCCGCCAACATCTGTCGTTTACTGATTTGTTAATTTTAGCCATTCTGACTGTTGTGAGGTGGTATCTCATTGAGGTTTTGATTTGGATTTCCCTGATGCCAAGTGATGTTGAGCACTTTTTCATGTGTCTGTTGGCCATTTGGATGTCTTCTTTGGAAAAATGTCTGTCCATGTCTTCTGCCCATTTCTTGATTGGATCATTTGTTCTTTGGGTGTTGAGTTTAAGAAGTTCTTTATAGATTTTGGATACTAGCCCTTTATCTGATATGTCATTTGCAAATATCTTCTCCCATTCTGTCAGTTGTCTTTTGGTTTTGTTGACTGTTTCCTTTGCTTTGCAAAAGCATTTTATCTTGATGAAGTCCCAATAGTTCATTTTTGCCCTTGCTTCCCTTGCCTTTGGTGATGTTTCTAGGAAGAAGTTGCTGTGGCTGAGGTTGAAGAGGTTGCTGCCTGTGTTCTCCTCTAGGATTTTGATGGACTCCTGTCTCACATTTAGGTCTTTCAACGATTTGGAGTCTATTTTTGTGTGTGGTGTAAGGAAATGGTCCAGTTTCATTCTTCTGCATGTGGCTGTCCAATTTTCCCAACACCATTTGTTGAAGAGACTGCCTTTTTTCCATTGGACATTCTGTCCTGCTTTGTCGAAGATTAGTTGACCATAGAGTTGAGGGTCCATTTCTGGGCTCTCTTTTCTGTTCCGTTGATCTATGTGTCTGTTTTTATGCCAGTACCATACTATCTTGATGATGACAGTGTTGTAATAAAGCTTGAAGTCCAGAATTGTGATGCCACCAGCTTTGCTTTTCTTTTTCAACATTCCTCTGGCTATTCGAGGTCTTTTCTGGTTCCATACAAAATTTAGGATTTTTTGTTCCATTTCTTTGAAAAAAGTGGATGGTATTTTGATAGGGATTGCACTGAATGTGTAGATTGCTCTAGGTAGCATTGACATCTTCACAATAATTGTTCTTCCAATCCATGAGCAAGGAACATTTTTCCATTTCTTTGTGTATTCTTCAATTTCTTTCATGAGTATTCTATAGTTTTCTGAGTACAGATTCTTTGCCTCTTTGGTTAGATTTATTCCTAGGTATCTTATGGTTTTGGGTGCAGTTGTAAATGGGATCGACTCCTTAATTTCTTTCTTCTGTCGTGTTTTTGGTGTATAGAAATGCCACTAATTTCCATGCATTGATTTTATATCCTGCCACTTTACTGAATTCCTGTATGAGTTCTAGCAGTTTTGGGGTGGAGTCTTTTGGGTTTTCCACATAAAGTATCATATCGGCAAAGAGTGAGAGTTTGACTTCTTCTTTGCCAATTCGGATGCCTTTTATTTCTTTTTGTTGTCTGAATGCTGTGGCTAGGACTTCTAATTCTATGTTGAATAACAGTGGTGATAGTGGACATCCCTGCCATGTTCCTGATCTTAGGGGGAAAGCTCTCCATTTTTCCCCATTGAGAATGATATTCGCTGTAGGTTTTTCATAGATGGCTTTTATGATATTGAGGTATGTACTCTCTATGCCTATACTCTGAAGAGTTTTGATCAAGAAAGGATTCTGTACTTAGTCAAATGCTTTTTCTGCATCTATTGAGAGGATCATATGGTTCTTGTTCTTCCTTTTATTAATGTATTGTATTACATTGATTGATTTGCAGATGTTGAACCAACCTTGAAGCCCAGGGATAAATCCCACCTGGTCATGGTGAATAATCCTTTTAATGTACTGTTGGATCCTATTGGCTAGTATTTTGGTGAGAATTTTTGCATCCATGTTCATCAAGGATATTGGTCATCATTCTCCTTTTTGATGGCGTCTTTTTCTGGTTTTGGGATCAAGGTAATGGTGACCTCATAAAACAAGTTTGGAAGTTTTCCTTCCATTTCTATTTGGAACAGTTTCAGAAGAATAGGTATTAATTCTTTTTTAAATGTTTGGTAGAATTCCCCTGGGAAGCCATCTGGCCCTGGGCTTTTGTTTGTTGGGAATTTTTTTTTTAAATTTATTTATTCATGAGAGTCAGAGAGAGAGATAGAGAGAGGCAGCGGCAGAGGGAGAAGCAGGCTCCCTGCCTAGCAGGGAGCCCAATGCAGGACTCGATCCCAGGACCCTGGGATCATGACCTGAGCCGAAGGCAGACGCTTAACCATCTGAGCCACCCAGGCGTCCCTGTTGGGAGATTTTTGTTGACTGCTTCAATTTCCTTAGTGGTTATAGGTCTGTTCAGGTTTTCTATTTCTTCCTGGGTCAGTTTTGGTAGTTGATACATCTCTACGAATGCATCCATTTCTTCCAGATTATGTAATTTGCTGCCATATAGTGGCTCATAATATGTTCTTTTAATTGTTTGTATTTCTTTGGTGTTGGTTGTGATCTCTCCTCTTTCATTCATGATTTTATTCATTTGGGTCATTTCTCTTTTCTTTTTGATAAGTCTGGCCAGGGGTTTATCAATCTTGTTAATTCTTTCAAAGAACCAGCTCCTAGTTTTGTTGATCTGTTCTACTGTTCTTTTGGTTTCTATTTCATTGATTTCTGCTCTGATCTATATTATTTCTCTTCTCCTGCTGGGTTGAGGCTTTATTTGCTGTTGTCTCTCCAATTCCTTTAGGTGTAGGGTTAGGTTGTGTATTTGAGACCTTTCTTGTTTCTTGAGAAAGGTTTGTATTGCTATATACTTTCCTCTTAGGACTGCACTTGCTGCATCCCAAAGATTTTGAACAGTTGTGTTTTCATTTTCATTGGTTTCCATGAATTGTTTCAATTCTTCTTTAATTTCCTAGTTGACCCATTCATTCTTCAGTAGGATGCTCTTTGGCCTCCATGTTTTTGAGTTCTTTCCAACTTTCCTCTTGTGATTGAGTTCTAGTTTCAAAGCATTGTGGTCTGAAAATATGCAGGGAATGATCCCAATCTTTTGGTACTGGTTGAGACCTGATTTATGACCTAGGATGTGATCGATTCTGGAGAATGTTCCATGGACACTAGAGAAGAATGTGTATTCTGTTGCTTTGGGATGGAATGTTCTGAATATATCTGTGAAGTCCATTTGGTCCAGTGTGTCATTTAAAGTCTTTATTTCCTTGTTGATCTTTTGCTTAGATGATCTGTCCATTTCAGCGAGGGGTGTGTTAAAGTCCCCCACTATTATTGTATTGTTGTTGATGTGTTTCTTTGCTTTTGTTATTAATTGTCTTATATAATTGGCTTCTCCCATGTCAGGGGCATAGATATTTACAATTTTTAGATCCTCTTGTTGGATAGACCCTTTAAGTAGGATATAGTGTCCTTCCTCATCTCCTATTATAGTCTTTGGTTTAAAATCTAATTTGTCTGATATAAGGATTGCCACCCCTGATTTCTTTTGGTGTCCATTAGCATGGTACATGGTTTTCCACCCCCTCACTTTCAATCTGGGGGTTTCTTTTGGGTCTAAAATGAGTCTCTTGCAGATAGCATATCGATGGGTCTTGTTTTTTAATCCAATCTGATAGCCTGTGTCTTTTTATTGGGGCATTTAGCCCATTTACATTCAGGGTAACTATTGAAAGATATGAATCTAGTGCTATTGTATTGCCTGTAAGGTGACTGTTACTGTATATTGTCTCTGTTCCTTTCTGGTATATGTTACTTTTAGGCTCTCTCTTTGCTTTCAAGATTTCTTGTAGGGCTGCTTTCGTGTTTGCAAATTCCTTTAGTTTTTGTTTGTCCTGGAAGCTTTTTATCTCTCCTTCTATTTTCAATGACAGCCTAGCTGGATATACTATTCTTGGCTGCATATTTTTCTCGTTTAGTGCTCTGAATATATCATGCCAGTCCTTTCTGGCCTGCCAGGTCTCTGTGGATAGGTCTGTTGCCATTCTAATGTTTCTACTATTGTAGGTTACAGATCTCTTATCCTGAGGTACTTTGAGGATTTTCTCTTTGTCTCTAAGATTCGTAAGTTTTACTATTAGATGATGGGGTGTTGACCTATTTTTATTGATTTTGAGGGGGGTTCTCTGTGCCTCCTGGATTTTGATGCCTATTTTCTTCCCAGAATTAGGGAAGTTCTCTTCTATAATTTGCTCCAGTATACCTTCTGCCCCTCTCTCTCTTTCTTCTTTTTCTGGGATCCCAATTATTCTAATATTGTTTCATCTTATGTTATCACTTATCTCTCAAATTCTGCCCTCGTGATCCAGTAGTTGTTCATCTCTCTTTTTCTCAGCTTCTTTATTTTCCATCAGTTGGTCTTCTTTATCACTAATTCTTCCTCCTGCCTTATTTATCCTAGGAGTTAGAGCCTCCATTTTTTATTGCACCTCATTAATAGCCTTTTTGATTTCAACTTGGTTAGATTTTAGTTCTTTTATTTCTCCAGAAAGGGTGTCTCTAATATCTGACATGCATTTTTCAAGCGCAGCTAGTATCTTTAAAATCGTCATTCTGAACTCTAGTTCCAACATCTTACTAATGTCCGTAGTGATTAGGTCCCTCGCAGTTGGTACTGACTCTTGTTCTTTTTTTTTGAGGTGATTTTTTCCATGTTGTCATTTTGTCCAGAGGAGAATAGATGAATGAGAGAACAAAATGCTAACAGGGTAACAACGACCCCAGATTAATATACACTAAAGAAATCAGAAGAGACCTGAAACTGGGGGAAAAGAATGGGAAAGAAAGAAAAAAGAGAAAAAAAAAGACTATGATCAAATATGATCAGGCTCGTGCATCGATCAGTGCCAGACACTAGATTTTGGGCATATTTTGGTCTGTTAGAAGAAAGTGCCTCCCAAAATTTTAAAGAAAGAAAAATATATATGTACAAAAATAAGGGTAAATACAATGAAGGGATGGAATATGACTCTAAAGATGAAAATTATAGAAGATTTTATAAAAGGAATTGATAAGATAAGAAGTTGGTTGAAAAAAGAAAGAAGAGGAATTAAAAAAAAAGGGAGAGAATGTGATCAGGTAGGAGACTAGAACAAAGCCATACACTAGAGATTTAGGGTATATTTTGGTCTTTTAGAAGAAACTGTATCCCAAAATTTTAAAGAGAGAACAACTTATATATATACCAAAAATAGGGTTAACTACTATGAAGGGATAGAATATGACTCTAAAAATGAAAAATAAAAAAAGATTTTTAATAAAGGGATTGATAAGATATTGGTTGAAAAAGGGAAAAAGAAAAATTCAAAAAAAAAAGAAAATTAAAAAAATTAACTTTGAAAGACTAAAGAATCAGGGGGAAAAAAGCCATGAATGCTATGTGCTGTATTCCCCTAGGGCTGGAGTTCTGCCGTTCTCATTGAGCGGTAAACTTGGTCTTGGCTGGCTGTTCTTGCTGATCTTCTGTGGGTGGGGCCTTTCACCATCGTTCTCAAATGTCTTTGCCGGAGGCAGAATTGCCCTGCCCTTGCTGGGGCTGTGCTAAGTAATCTGCTCGGGTTTGCTCTCGGGAGCTTTTGTTCCTTGCAAACTTTCCATACAGCTTTGGTGGATGAGAGTGAAAATGGCGGCCTCCCAATCTCTGCGCTAGAGGAGCTGAGAACGCGGGGCCCCACTCCTCAGTGAGCCTCCAGAGAAAAGCATTCAATCACTCCCATCTCCCTGGTCTCCGGCCACATTCCTTACTGACCTGGCCTGTGACCAAGCGTTTCTATCTCTGGCACATGACCCCGTGTGGAGTTCCCAAACCCAGCAGATCCCTGTGGTGCACTCCCGTGCCACTTCTCCCGGGGAGGACGGGGAGTCTCCCTGGGTCTGCTGCTTGTTGGGTCCCTGCTGGTAGAGCAGTGGCCTGACTGTGCTGTGGATCACAGTTTATGGCAACCCCGAGCTTCCCTGCTCTGATACCTGGGAGCTCTGCCGCACTCAGGCACCCCCAGTCTTCCTGTGACCCTGACGGTCCTGAGACCACACTGTCCCAGCGAGGGTTCCACCCCCCGCTTAGCCACTGGAGCGATGTCCCTCAGCGGAGCACATTTCTAAAAGTTCTGATTTTGTGCTCCACTGTCTATCACTTGCTGGTAGTGGCTGATGGAGGCCCCCTCCCCCGCTGTCTATCTTCCCAAATATCGCCTCAAATTCACTTTTCCGCACATCCTACCTTCCAGAAAGTGGTTGCTTTTCTGTTCAGAGAGTTGCTGCTATTCTTTTCTTCAATCTCCTGTTGAGTTCGTAGGTGTTCAGAATGGGTTGATCCCTATCTAGCTGAATTCCTGGGACCAGACAAAATTTAGGTCTCCTACTCCTCTGCCATCTTGCTCCTCCCCCAATTTCCTTCATTTTTATGGATGAATTATATTCCATTATACACAGACACACACACACACCACATTTTCTTTATCCATTCATCCATTGATGTACACTTAGGTTGTTTCTTTCCATGCCTTGGCTATTGTAAATAATGCTGCAGTGGACATGGGGCATACAGGTATCTTTTTAAGATAGTAATTTTGTTTCTTTCAGATAATCAGAAGTGGAATAGCTGTATTATATGGTAGTACTATTTAAATTTTTTGAGGAACCTCTTTATTGTTTTCTATAGTGTGTATACCAATTACAGTTCCAGCAAGAGTGTACAAGGGTTCCCTTTTCTCCATATCCTCACTAATACTTGTTATTTTTAGTCTTTTTGGATGATAGCCATTCTAATAAGTATAAGGTAGTATCTCATTGTGGTTTTGATTTGCATTTCCCTGATGATTAGTGATTTTGAGAACCTTTTCATGTACCTGTTGGCCATTTGTATGTCTTTAGAAAGATGTCTATTTAATTCCTCTGCCCATTTTTAATCAGATTATTTGTTTTATCTTATTGAGTTTTATTAATTCTTCATATATTTTGGATATTAATCCCTTACCAGACATATGATTTGCAAATATTTTTCCATTTTGTATGTTATATTTTCATTTTGTTGATGGTTTTCTATGCTGTGAAAAAGCTTTTTATGTAGTCCCAGTTCTTCATTTTTGCTTTGTTGTCCTTGTTTTTGGTGTCAGATGTGAAAAAATCATCACCAAGGTCAATGTTAATGAACTTACCAGCTATGTTCTCTTCTATGAGTTTTATGGTTTCAGGTATTACATTCAAGTCTCATACCATTTTGAGTTAATTTTTGTTTATGATGTAAGATAGTGGTCCAGTTTCATTGGTTGCATATTGTTCAGTTTTCCTAACACCATTTATTGAAGAGACAGTCCTTTCCCCATTGTATATTCTTGGCTGCTTTGTTGTAAATTAATTAACCATACATGCATGCGTTCATTTCTAGGCTCTCTATTCTGTTCCATTGATCTGTGTGTGTGATTTTATGCCAATATCATACTCTTTTCATTACTATAGCTTTGTAATATAGTTTGAAATCAGGAAGTGTGATGCCTCCAGCTTTGTTCTTCTTTCTCAAGATTTCTTTGGCTACTTGAGGTCTTTTGTAGTTCCATACAAATTTTAGGATGGTTTGTTCTATTTCTGTGAAAATATCATTGGAATTTTGATAAGGATTTCATTGAATCTGTAGATCACATTGGATTGTATGGACATTTTAACAATATTAATTTTTCTAATCCATAAGCATGACATATATGTGTATTTATGTCTTCATTTTCTTGCATCAGTGTCATAATTTTCAATTATAAGTCTTTCACCTCCTTGGTTAAATTTATTCCTGGTATTTTATTTTATTTACAAACTTTTTTTTTAGTATAGTTGACACACAATATTATATTAGTTTCAGGTTTATAACATAGTGATTTGAAAAGTTTATATGATATGCTATGCTCACCATGAGTATAGCTACCATACACCATACAATGCTATTACAATATCATTGTCTATTGACTATATTCCTTATGTCATGCCCTTTATTCCCTTTATTAGTTCTATAACTTGAAGACAGGCTTCTATTTATTTTGTTCTTTTTAATGCAATTACAAATAGGATTGTTTTCTTAATTTCTCTTTCTGATAGTTTGTGATTATAGAAACACAACTGATTTTTGGATGTTGATTTTGTATTGTGCAATTTTACTGAATCCACTTATTAGTTCTAAGAGCTTTTTGGTGAATCTTCAGTGTTTTCTCTATATAAGATCATGTCACTTGCAAATAGATATAATTTTACTTCTTCTCTCTAATTTCAATGCTTTTATTTCTTTTTCTTGCCTTGTTACTTTGGCTAGGACTTCTAGTACCATATGAAATAAAAATGGTGAGAGTAAGCACACTTGTCTTGTTCCTGATATGAAGAGAAAAGCTTTCAGCTTCCCTTCATTGAGTATGATGTTAGTTATGGGTTTGTCATATATGGCCTTTAATATGTCAAGGTACGTTCCCTCTATACCCACTTTGTTGAGGATTTTTATCATAAATGATGTTGAACTTTGTCAAACGCTTTTTCTGCATTTTTTGAGATGATCATATGTTTTTTCCCTTTATTTTGTTAAAATAATGTTGTCACATTTATTGATTTACAGATGTTGAACCATCCTTGCATCCCTGAAATAGATCCCAATTGAACATGGCGTATTATCCTTTTAATGTATTGTTGAATTTGGTTTGCTGAAATTTTGTTGAGGACTTTTGCATCTATGCTCATCAGGGTTATTGGCTGGTAATTTTCTTTTCTTGTAGCATCTGTCTCTGTCTGGTTTTGGTATCAGGGTGATGCTGACCTCATAAAACGAGTTTGAAGTATTTATTCCTCTTCTATTTTTTGGAAGAGTTTGGAAACGATTAACATTAATTCTTCTTTAAATGTTTGGTAGGATTAACCAGTAAAGCCATGTGGTTTTGGATTTTTGTTTGTTGGATTATTGATTCAAACTCCTTACTAGTAATTGGCTTACTCAATTTTCTATTTCTTCCTGTTTGAGTCTTGATAGGTTGTATATTTCTAGGAATTTATCCATTTCTTCGAGATTGTCCAATTTGTTGGTGTAAAATTATTCATAGTAGTCACTTATGATGCTTTGTATTTCTGTGGTATCAGTTGTAACATCACAAAGCCATTTTAATGTACACAGTGTCAGGCTAAGTATAAGGGTGAATGATTTTGGTTCTCATTGCCCTTTAGAGAAGTAGGATATTGAAGTGGGTCTTTTTCCCCCCATATCCTCAAAGACTTGACCATTCCAAAATATATTTCAGTGCTTCTTTTTTTCTTCTTACTCTAACCCAGAGACTATCATTACAATATATCAGTGGATATGTTGAAAGAGAGCTGAATTTTTGGGAGTCAGTAATACTGGGTTGAAGTCTTGGCTCTGTTTCTAACATACTGTATGACTTTGGGAAGCACAATATACTTTTTGAGCCTCGGTTCATTTTTAATCCAACTCAGACATGTAAAAATTCTTAAGTTGGATGGCAAAATCCTTAAGGGCCATTCTGGCACTATAACTCTGTGATTCTGAATCTATTCTTGTTCATATAAAAATTGAGAGTCTAGAACTGAATTTAAAGATAAAAAAATAATTTCAATTGGTCTATACCATGATTTTGAAAAGGCTTAATGACACACAAGCTTCTCTACTACTAAAGTCAGTCATTTTTGCCAGATGGAAATTCTAGAAACAAAACACAGGAAGAAGGTTCTCTCTCTAAAAAAAGTGGCCATTGAAAAACCACAAAGAGGGTGCATGGGTGGCTCAGTCAGTTAAGTGTCTGACTTCAGCTTGGGTCATGATCTCGGGGTCCTGAGATTGAGCCCGGTGTTGGGCTCCCTACTTGGTGGGGTGTCTGCTCGTCCCTCTCCCTCAGCTCGACCACCCACTTGTGCTCTCTCTCTCTCAGGTAAATAGATATAATCTTTAAAAAAAAAAAGGAAAGGTGACAAGGTCAAACAATTTAAACAGGATGGACAAATACCAATATGCCTTTTAGATGCAGTAGTTCTAATGCTTAATTAAACCAATTAGCTTGGAGAAGGGGCAAAATGAAGAATAAACTATTAAAATTGATTCTGTAGAAAAATTGTTAATAATCCAGAAAAACATCCATGCTATACTCTTAAATGAAAAAAAAAAACTGGTAATAAAACAATAAGTGGTTTATAGTTATAGTTTGTCTAAAAATATTTAAGTATACACAACTTTTTGGAACAAAAAACAAAGTACAAAAAGCAAAATATATATTAATATGATTATGTTAGTTTTAATTTCTTCTTTGGCTTTTCTACAATTTTCAATATTCCACAATGAACACAACTGAATTTTTATTCATATAAACCAATGTATAATATGAATATATTGGCTTGTATGAATAAAAAAATTTATTTGAGTAATGTTGTCACACAATATTACATTAGGTTCAGGTGAACAACATAATGATTCAAATTCTCTATATGTTATACTAGGCTCACCACAAGTGTAGCTACCATCGGTCACCATACAGTGCTATTACAAAATTATTGATTATATTCCCTATGCTGTGCCATTTATTCCTGTGACTTATTCATTCCATAACTGGAAACCAGTATCTCTTACACCCCATCACCATTTTGCCCATCCTCCCACCCCTTTCCCTCTGATAACCATCAGTTTGTTCTCTGTATCTATAGGTCTGATTCTGCTTTTTGTTTATTCATTTGTTTTATTCTTTAGATTCCACATGAGTGAAATGAATTTTTATTCGTACAAGCCAATACATTCTTTTTTTTTTACATTTTTTGTTTTTTTTTTCTTATGTTATATTAGTCACGATATATTACATCATTAGTTTTTGATGTAGTGTTCCATGATTCATTGTTTGAGTATAACACCCAGTGCTCCATGCAGAATATGCCCTCTTTAATACCCATCACCAGGCTAACCCATCCTCCCACCCCCTTCCCCTCTAGAACCCTCAGTTTGTTTTTCAGAGTCCACAGTCTCTCATGCTTCATCTCCCCCTCCAATTTCCCCCCCTTCATTCTTCCCCTCCTGCTATCTTTTTTTTTTTTTTAACTTATAATGTATTATTTGCTTCAGAGGTACAGATCTGTGATTTGCTTCAGAGGTACAGATCAGTCTTGCACAATTCACAGCGCTCACCATAGCACATACCCTCTCCAATGTCTATCACCCAGCCACCCCATCCCTCCCACCCACACCACTCTAGCAACCCTCAGTTTGTTTCCTGAGATTAAGAATTACTCATATCAGTGAGGTCATATGATACATGTCTTTCTCTGATTCACTTATTTTGCTCAGCATAATACCCTCCAGTTCCATCCACGTCAGTGCAAATGGCAAGATTTCATTCCTTTTGATGGCTGCATAATATTCCATTGTATATATATACCACTTCTTCTTTATCCATTCATCTGTAGATGGACATCTAGGCTCTTTCCCTACTTTGGCTAATGTGGACATTGCTGCTATAAACATCGGGGTGCACGTACCCCTTCGGATCCCTACATTTGTATCACTGGGGTAAATACCCAGTAGTGCAATTGCTGGGTCATATGGTACCTCTATTTTCAACTTTTTGAGGAACCTCCATACTGTTTTCCAGAGTGGCTGCACCACCTTGCATTCCCACCAACAGTATAGGAGAGTTCCCCTTTCTCTGCAACCTCCCCAACATCTGTCATTTCCTGACTTGTCAAATTTAGCCATTCTGACTGGTGTGAGGTGATATCTCATTGAGGTTTTGATTTGGATTTCCCTGATGCCAAGCAATGTTGAGCACTTTTTCATGTGTCTGTTGGCCATTTAGATGTCTTCTTTGGAAAAATGTCTGTTCATGTCTTCTGCCCATTTCTTGATTGGATCATTTGTTCTTTGGGTGTTGAGTTTGATAAGTTCTTTATAGATTTTGGATACTAGCCCTTTATCTGATATGTCATTTGCAAATATCTTCTCCCATTCTGTTGGTTATCTTTTGGTTTTGTTGACTGTTTCTTTCTTTTGCTGTGCAAAAGCCTTTTATCTTGCTGAGGTCCCAATAGTTCATTTTTGCCCTTGCTTCCCTTGCATTTGGTGATGTTTCTAGGAAGAAGTTGCTGCAGCTGAGGTCGAAGAGGTTGCTGCCTGTGTTCTCCTTTAGGATTTTGATGGACTCCTGTCTCATATTTAGGTCTTTCAACCATTTTGAGTCTATTTTTGTGTGTGGTATAAGGAAATGGTCCAGTTTCATTCTTCTGCATGTGGCTGTCCAATTGTCCCAGCAACATTTGATGAAGAGACTGTCTTTTTTCCATTGGACATTGTTTTCTGCTCTTTTGAAGATGAGTTGACCAGAGAGTTGAGGGTCCATTTCTGGGCTCTCTATTCTGTTCCACTGATGTATGTGTCTGTTTTTGTGCCAGTACCATACTGTTTTGATGATGACAGCATTGTAATAGAGCTGGAAGTCCGGAATTGTGATGCCACCAGCTTTGCTTTTCTTTTTCAACATTCCTCTGGCTATTCGAGGTCTTTTCTGGTTCCATACAAATTTTAGGATTCTTTGTTCCATTTCTTTGAAAAAAGTGGATGATATTTTGATGGGGATTGCATTAAATGTGTAGATTGCTCTAGGTAGCATTGAGATCTTCACAATATTTGTTTTTCCAATCCATGAGCATGGAACGTTTTTCCATTTCTTTGTGTCTTCCTCAAATTCTTTCATGACTATTTTATAGTTTTCTGAGTACAGATTCTTTGCCTCTTTGGTTAGATTTATTCCTAGGTATCTTATTGTTTTGGGTGCAATTGTAAATGGGATCGACTCCTTAATTTCTCTTTCTTCTGTCTTGTTCTTAGTGTATAGGAATGCCACTGATTTCTGTGCATTGATTTTATATCCTGCCACTTTACTGAATTCCTGTATGAGTTCTGGCAGTTTTGGGGTGGAGTCTTTTGGGTTTTCCACATAAAGTATCATATCATCTGCAAAGAGTGAGACTTTGACTTCTTCTTTAACAATTCGGATGCCTTTTATTTCTTTTTGTTGTCTGATTGCTGCGGCTAGGACTTCTAGTACTATGTTGAATAGCAGTGGTGATAGTGGACATCCCTGCCGTGTTCCTGACTTTAGGGGGAAAGCTCTCAGTTTTTCCCCATTGAGAATGATATACACTGTGGGTTTTTCATAGATGGCTTTTATGATATTGAGGTATGTACCCTCTATGCCTATACTCTGAAGAGTTTTGATCAAGAAAGGATGCTGTACTTTGTCAAATGCTTTTTCTGTATCTATTGAGAGGATCATATGGTTCTTGTTCTTTCTTTTATTAATGTATTATATCACATGGATTGATTTGCGGATGTTGAACCAACCTTGCAGCCCAGGGATAAATCCCACTTGGTCATGGTGAATAATCCTTTTAATGTACTGTTGGATCCTATTGGCTAGTATTTTGGTGAGAATTTTTGCATCCGTGTTCATCAAGGATATTGGTCTGTAATTCTCCTTTTTGATTGGTTCTTTGTCTGGTTTTGGGATCAAGGTAATGCTGGCTTCATAAAACGAGTTTGGACGTTTTCCTTCCATTTCTATTTTTTTGGAACAGTTTCAGAAGAATAGGTATTAATTCTTCTTTAAATGTTTGGTAGAATTCCCCTGGGAAGCCATCTGGCCCTGGGCTTTTGTTTGTTGGGAGATTTTTGATGACTGCTTCAATTTCCTTAGTGGTTATAGGTCTGTTCAGGTTTTCTGTTTCTTCCTGGGTCAGTTTTGGTAGTTGATACATCTCTAGGAATGCATCCATTTCTTCCAGATTATCTAATTTGCTGCCATGTAGTGGCTCATAATATGTCCTTATAATTGTTCGTATTTCTTTGGTGTTGGTTGTGATCTCTCCTCTTTCATTCATGATTTTGTTGATTTGGGTCATTTCTCTTTTCTTTTTGATAAGTCTGGCCAGGGGTTTATGAATCTCATTAATTCTTTCAAAGAACCAGCTCCTTGTTTCATTGATCTGTTCTACTGTTCTTTTGGTTTCTATTTCACTGATTTCTGCTCTGATCTTTATTATTTCTCTTCTCCTGCTGGGTTGAGGCTTTATTTGCTGTTGTCTCTCCAGCTCCTTTAGGTGTAGGGTTAGGTTGTGTATTTGAGACCTTTCTTGTTTCTTGAGAAAGGCTTGTATTGCTATATACTTTCCTCTTAGGACTGCCCTTGCTGCATCCCAAAGATTTTGAACAGTTGTGTTTTCATTTTCATTGGTTTCCATGAATTTTTTTAATTCTTCTTTAATTTCCTGGTTACCCATTAATTCTTTAGGAGGATGCTCTTTAGCCTCCATGTATTTGAGTTCTTTCTGACTTTCCTCTTGTGATGGAGTTCTAGTATCAAAGCATTGTGGTCTGAAAATATGCAGGGAATGATCCAATCTTTTGGTACTGGTTGAGACCTGATTTGTGACCTAGGATGTGATCGATTCTGGAGAATGTTCCATGGACACTAGAGAAGAATGTGTATTCTGTTGCTTTGGGATGGAATGTTCTGAATATATCTGTGAAGTCCATTTGGTCCAGTGTGTCATTTAAGGTCTTTATTTCCTTGTTGATCTTTTGCTTAGATGATCTGTCCATTTCAGTGAGGGGAGTGTTGAAGTCCCCCACTATTATTGTATTGTTGTCGATGTGTTTCTTTGCTTTTGTTATTAATTGGCTTATACAATTGGCTGCTCCCATGTTAGGGGCATAGATAGTTACAATTGTTAGATCTTCTTGTTGGATAGACCCTTTAAGTAGGATATAGTGTCCTTCCTCATCTCTTATTACAATCTTTGGTTTAAAATCTAATTTGTCTGATATAAGGATGCCACCCCTGATTTCTTTTGGTGTTCATTAGCATTGTACATGGTTTTCCACCCCCTCACTTTCAATCTGGGGGTTTCTTTGGGTCTAAAATGAGTCTCTTGCAGACAGCATATCAATGGGTCTTTTTTTTTTTTTTATCCAATCTGATAGCCTGTGTCTTTTGATTGGGGCATTTAGCCCATTTTACACTCAGGGTAACTATTGAAAGATATGAATTTAGTGCCATTGTATTGCCTGTAAGGTGACTGTTACTGTATATTGTCTCTGTTCCTTTCTGGTCTATGTTACTTTTAGGCTCTCTCTTTGCTTAGAGGACCCCTTTCAATATTTCTTGTAGGGCTGGTTTCGTGTTTGCAAATTCTTTTAGTTTTTGTTTGTCCTGGAAGCTTTTTATCTCTCCTTCTATTTTCAATGACAGCCTAGCTAGATATAACATTCTTGGCTGCATATTTTTCTCATTTAGTCCTCTGAATATATCATGCCAGTCCTTTCTGTCCTGCCAGGTCTCTGTGGATAGGTCTGTTGCCAATCTATTGTTTCTACTATTGTCGTTTACAGATCTCTTATCTTGAGGTGCTTTCAGGATTTTCTGTTTGTTCTGAGATTTGTAAGTTTTACTATTACATGATGGGTTGTTGACCTAGTTTTATTGATTTTGAGGGGGGGTTCTCTGTGCCTCCTGGATTTGGTGCCTATTTTCTTCCCCAAATTAGGGAAGTTCTCTGCTATAATTTGCTCCATATACCTTCTGCCCCTCTCTCTCTTTCTTCTTCTTCTGGGATCCTGATTATTGTAATATTGTTTCGTCTTATGGTATCGCTTAGCTCTCGAATTCTGCCCTCATGATCCAGTAGTTGTTTATCTCTCTTTTTCTCAGCTTCTTTATTTTCCATCATTTGGTCTTCTATATCACTGGTTCACTCTTCTGCCTCATTTATCCTAGCAGTTAGTGCCCCCATTTTTGGTTGCACCTCATTGATAGCCTTTTTGATTTCAACTTGGTTAGATTTTAGTTCTTTTATTTCTCCAGAAAGGGTTTCTCTAATAACTTCCATTCTTTTTTCAAGCCCAGCTGGTATCTTTAAAATCATCATTCTGAACTCTCGTTCCGACATCGTACTAATGTCCATATTGAGTAGGTCCCTGGCAGTCAGTACTGCCTCTTGTTCTTTTTGTTGAGGTGATTTTTGTCTGTCTTGTCATTTTGTCCAGAGGAGAATAGATGAATGAGAGAACAAAATGCTAACAGGGTAACAACATCCCCAGAAAATATACTCTAAACAAATCAAAAAAGATCTGAAACCAGGGAAAAAGAAAGGGAAAAAAAGAAAAAAGAAAAAGAAAAAAAAAAAAGAAAACGATAAAAACAAAGAAAACAGAACAAAACAAAACAAGCAGAATGTGATCAAATATGATCAGGCTGGTGCATAGATCAGTGCCATACACTAGATTTTGGGTGTATTTTGATCTGTTAGAAGAAAGTGCCTTTTGGGGCGCCTGGGTGGCTCAGTCGTTAAGCGTCTGCCTTCAGCTCAGGTCATGATCTCAGGGTCCTGGGATCGAGCCCCGCATCGGGCTCCCTGCTCCGCAGGAGGCCTGCTTCTCCCTCTCCCACTCCCCCTGCTTGTGTTCCCTCTCTCGCTGTGTCTCTCTCTGTCAAATAAATAAATAAAATCTTTTAAAAAAAAAAAAAAAAAAAGAAGAAAGTGCCTTTCAAAATTTTAAAGAAAGGAAAATATTTACAAAAATAAGGGTTAATACGATGAAGGGATGGAATATGAGTGTAAAGATGAAAATTTTAAAAGATTTTATAAAAGGAATTGATAAGATAAGAAGTTGTTTGAAAAAAGAAAGAAGGGGATTTAAAAAAGAAAAAAGAAAAAAGAAAAGGGAGAGAATGTGATCAGGCAGGAGACTGGAACAAAGCCATACACTAGAGATTTAGGGTATATTTTGATCTTTTAGAAAAAACTGTATCTCAAAATTTTAGAGGGAGAATGACATATATATATATATATATATATATATATATATGCCAAAAATAAGGGTAACTACTATGAAGGAATAGAATATGACTCTAAAAATGAAAAATAAAAATGTTTTTTAAAAAAGGGATTGATAAGATGTTGGTTGAAAAAGGGAAAAAGAAAAATTCAAAAAAAAAAATTCACTTTGAAAGACTAAAGAATCATGATAAAAAAAGCCATGAATTCTATGTGCAGTATTTCCCTAGCGCTGGAGTTCTGCCGTTCTCATTGATCGGTAAACTTGGTCTTGGCTGGCTGTTCTTGTTGATCTTCTGGGGGAGTGGCCTGTTGCCATGGTTCCCAAATGTCTTTGCCAGAGGTGGAATTGCCCTGCCCTTGCTGGTCCGGGCTAAGTAATCTGCTCGGATTTGCTCTCAGGAGCTTTTGTTCCCTGAAAGCTTTCCGTACAGCGTTGGAGGATGAGAGTGAAAATGGCAGCCTCCCAATCTCCGCTCCAGAGGAGCCGAGAACTCAGGGCCCCACTCCTCAGTGTGCCCCCAGAGAAAAGCAGGCAATCACTTCCATCTCCCTGGTCTCCGGCCACACTCTGTGCTCACTCAGTCTGTGATCGAGCATTTCTATCTCTGGCACACGACCCTGTGTGGGGTCTCCAAACCCAGCAGATCCCTGTGGTGCGCTCCCATGCTGCACCTCCTAGGGGAGGAAGGGGAGTCTCCCCGGATCTGCCACTTGTTGGGTCCCTGCTGGAAGAGCAGTGGCCCAACTGTGCCGCGGATCATGGTTTATGGCAACCCTGAGCTGAGAGCCCACTCCTTGGCTCTGTCTTTGCAGCCGGCTTCCCCGCTCCCTTACCTGGGAGCTCTGCCTCAACCCCAGTTTTTCTGTGACCCCGAGGGTCCTGAGACCCCACTGTCCTGTGAGGGTTCCACCCCCTGCTTAGCCACTGGATGACGTCTCTCAGTGGAGCTGATTTCTAAAAGTTCCGATTTTGTGCTCCGCTGCTCTATCACTTGCCAGAAGCGGCTGATGGAGGCCCCCTCCACCACCATCTATCCTCCTGAATATTGCCCCACATTCACTTCTCCGCTTGTCCTACCTTCCAGAAAGTGGTCGCTATTCTGTTCAGAGAGTTGTTGCTATTCTTTTCTTCGATCTCCAGAACAAGAATACATTTGCATTTCTCAATGGGATATTTTTTATATTTTGGGTAGGACATTTGTTCTTTCTGCAGCATTCTCCCACATACTGCAGGATATTTAGCATCCTTGGTCCCTAGATACTAAATATCAGAAGGAGCCCCTAGTCATTGTGACATACAAAAAAGTATATACACATTTACAAATTCACCTTCAAGGGGAGATACTGTTCATTGTTGAGTAGCAGTGGTATAAATGGTATGGGAAAATTTGTAGGTTTGTAGGTGTTCAGAATGGTTTGATCCCTACCCAGCTGAATTCCTGGAACCAGACGAAATCCAGGTCTCCTATTCCTCCATCATCTTGCTCCCCCCTCTACTTTTCTGGGTTTTATTCATAGTACTAATATGATGAAACCTGTGGGGTCGCTCAGGGGCATAGGCGGTGGCAGTACCCCAAGCCAATATATTCTTAATAGAACAACTCTATGATCCAGCATAATACACGTCATTGCAAATGGCAGGATTTCATTATTTTTGATGGCTGAATAATAGTCCATTATATATATATATATATATATATATATATATATATATATATACCACAACTTCTTTATCCATTCACCAGTCAATGGACAGTTGGGCTCTTTCCATAGTTTGGCTATTGTTGATAATGGTGCTATAAATATTGGGGTGCATGTATCCTTTCAAATCAGTATGTTTGTATCCTTGGAGTAAATAACTAGTAGTGTAATTGCTGGATCATAGAGAAGTTCTATTTTTAACTTTTTGAGGAACCTCTATACTCTTTTCCAGAGTTTTTTCTTTGGGAGGGTAGGGGCAGAGGGAGAAGGAGAGAGAGAATCCCAATCTGGGCATGGAGCCCAACATGGGGCTCAATCTCACAACCCTGAGATCATGACCTAAGCCAAAATCAAGAGTTGGACATTTAACTGACTAAGCCACGCAGGCACCTCTGATACCTATTTTTTAAAAGCTTTTTTATAATTTAAAGATAGTAACTCTTCATTTCAGTTCTATCTTGAAAATGTTTCCCCAGTTTGTCATCTACCTATAATGTTTGTTTAGGATTTTTTAGTGTTAATATAAACTAAAGATCTACCAGTGCTTGTCTTTATAATTAGACCCACTGTAATCATGATCCCAAAGCCCAAGATCATTAATTATTTACAATACTGTCCTAGTGTGATTTCATTTTTTAATGTTTAAATCTTTAATCCATATGAAATTGTTTTTGATATATGATCTAACTTCGGGTTTGTGAATAGGCATTCACTGACACTGCTACTCAACAATGAACAGTATCTCCCCTTGAAGGTGAATTTGTAAATGTGTATATACTTTTTTGTATGTCACAGTGACTAGGGGCTCCTTCTGACATTTAGTATCTAAGGACCAAGGATGCTAAATATCCTGCAGTATGTGGGAGAATGCTGCAGAAAGAACAAATGTCCTACCCAAAATATCAAAAATATCCCATTGAGAAATGCAAATGTATTCTTGTTCTGGTGATTATAATTGCCAAATTTATCATAGAATAAATTTCCAAAGATTATATATATGTATATATACACACTCTTTTGTGTCATCTACTACCTCTGTATTTTAAGTGATCCTTGTTTAATCACATAATTGTCATTTCATTACATTTTTCTCCCTCTGTCTAAAATCCCATGGGTACCTTCTTCAAGTATTCTTTAAAATGAATAGTTTTGTCAAATTCTATCTTTTCACTTATATAATTTTACATAATGTTGTTTCAAATGTGCCGTGTAGCGAACAAATATTTTAATTTTGTTTTTATAATTTATATAAAAGTCAATGTCTTTTATAAGGAATTATTTTGGTAACATATTTGTTTTGACTTCTAATACTATCTTATTTTTTTATGTTTCTTTATTTTTCTCTGATAATCTAATCATCTTTTTTGGTTGCTTTATATTTAAGAATTTGGAAGTTACATATCCTATTTTTATTGTGATAGCTTAAAGGATCAAAATAAAAATGGGTGGATGAGTTGAACAATTAACAGAATAAGAAAAAAACATTAAATGGGTAACTAGTATGGTCTAATTAATATGCATATTTAAATTGTATTTTTTGTGTATCGATTTGGAATAGATTTTAGAAATGTAAATAATCTTTCTTTCATTCACAGTTGGTGGGGGTATATGATCTTTGAAAGATGATATAACAGTATCCAACAATATAAATGTACATACCTTTTGCCTTGCCCATGTCTATAATTCTGTTTTTTCCCTAATATTTTAATGAGCTATTCTGTGACCTATGAAGAAATGATCAAGGATTTTAAAATCTCACTTTCATTCAAGAGAATATAAATGGGATTTTTATCTTTCCTATAGTATAGTTGATGGGATTTTTAATGGTAATTTGGGATGTTTTTAAGCATTAGAACTGGTTATTTGTAATTTCACATAAATTTTTAGGATTGAGGTCAAATTTTAGAAACTTCTATCAAGATTTTTTCTTATATGATCCATAAGATTTGGGCTAATTTTCCACAGACTAGCTTCTAGTCTTCCCATGCATTTCAAACCTTGCTTTTCCTCTACTTCTGATGGCAGATGCCGGAGAGCATGGGCATATTTACATTATCATGTAATCTGTGCTCTTTTATGCTATGACCAAGAATACTGGCATAATAGGTACCACAAGTATTCCTGGAAGCCATTCCTACACTGGGATGGCTACTAACAACTATATATGGAAATAACTGTGAACAATAATATGTATGAGTGTGTATAACATATTGTACTATAATATTTATGATATAAATTATATATGTAGTAAAGAACATATATCCCAGTAAACTGAAACAAAATATATCCCCAATTCACTTTTCCTTTAGGTGACTCCCCCAAATGCCCATGGTTACTTCAATGTCACTGACACAAGGGGAAGTTTAACAAAAGAGATATTGAAGAAGAAAGTAACTGTACCTAAAATATCTTATTTTTGCCTCCCCCCCCCAAAAAAAACATAGGACCTTATAAACAAATTGCTAGGGCTATTCCTTCTAGTGTCTTGGGAGGAGTCTGGGCATGTGAAAGGACTTAAAGCTCAAATTTCATGAGCTTCATTATAAATCTGTCTCTGACTACTTATACTCTTCATTTTTCCAGGTTCTTTACCTGCTGTTTGTTTTATAGCATACCCTCCAAATTCTCAAATTCATTAAGTTGACTCATATCTTGATTGACTAGTTATTTTTTTTTAGGTAGACTAATTAGGCAGTATACTTTCTCATTCTTGAATATCTGAATATCTGTATTTCTGCTGCTGTCCTTAGAGGTATATAATAGCTTGTCTGGTTATGGAACTCGATTGCCATTTTCTTTTTCTTCAAAATTCCATAGTTATTATTCAGTTGTTTCCCAGCCTTTAATGTTATGAAAGATATGGCAAATAAAATTATATTTGTTTTTCTTTTTAGGTACCTGTTTTCAATTTGCTTGTTTTCTTGTTTGTTTGTTGGTATGGATATTTAAAGGATATAAGAGTTTTCCTTTTTCATTAATGTTAAAAAGTTATTCATAGGCATGGATTTACTCAGCAAGTCCTTCCTTTCTACAAACTGTTTTTAAATGTTTTTTTTTTTTTTTAAAGGGAGACCAGCACCTGGGTGGCTCCAGTTGGTTAAGCATCTGACTTTAACTCAGGTCATGATCCCAGGATCCTGGGATCAAGTCCTGCATCAGGCTCCCTGCTCAGCCAGGGAGGCTACTTCTCCCTCTCCCTCTGCCTGCTGTTCCCCATGCTTGTGTAGTCTCTCTTTCTCTGTCAAATAAATAAAATATTTTTAAAAATCTTAAAAAAAGGGAGACACAGAAAGAAAACGGAAAGAGAAAAAGAGGGAGAAAAAAGGGAAGAGAAAGAAAAGGAGGAAAGGGAGGGGTGATATTAAAGAGGAGCCTTCAGCAGGACACCAAAGAAACCCTCTAAATGTGTGGCAACATTTAATAGCTGAAGAACACCTTAGTGATTTGAATCCACATAGATATTTAAATGTAAATGTTATATAATCCTTTACTTACCAGGACAAGCATACAAACTGACAATCTGACCAAGGGTCTCAACTATCACCTCTCTATACCTATTGAATTTATTTTGTTTCAAAACACAACATTTTTGAGGCACCTGGATGGCTCAGTTGGTTAAGCATCTGCCTCTTGATTTTGGCTAAGTCATAATCTCAGGGTCTTGGCATCTAGCCCTGCTTTGGGCTCTGCGCTCAGTGGGAAGTCTGCTTGAGAGTCTCTCTCTCTCCCTCTCCCACTACCCCTCCCCCCAAAAAAATCTTTAAAAAAACAGAACATTTTTTTGCTGAAGATAAAATGGCTTCTAATATGGTAACCATATAAACATGAAAAAACTAAAATGCCTGAATCAAATAATAATACAACTTTGGATAAATATTAAAACTCCCCAGCACATAGAAGTTTTATTTTTCTAGCCCCTTTTCACTGGGATATATGCAGGATCAGAATGAAGTTTTACATTCTTTATGGCTTGCCCAGCATGTGCATTCCCAAAATAACAGGGCTATTCTAATTCCGGTCCCCTAAGTAATAAAACCTTAATTTTTTCTGTGAATCTGGACTCCCTAACAAAAACAAATTTATTCCTGATGTCTATTATGCTGATGCCAGAAAATATGTCATGAACTTTGTGAACATGAAAAATGATATGAGAAAGATGCTGCTTTCTTCCACCATGCAAAGACTAATATAAAATTGCTTATTTGGTAATTTTTAAAAAGATTTTATTTATTTATTTGAGAGGAGAGAGAGAGAGCATGAGCAGGGGTGGGGCAGGGAGGGGCAGAAGGAGAGGGAGAAGCAGACTCCCTGCTGAGCAGGGAGGCTGCTGGGGCTTGATCCCAGGACCCCGAGATCAGGACCTGAGCTGAAGGCAGATGCTTGACCAACTGAGCCACCCAGGCACCCCACTTATTTGGTAATTTTAAAGATTTTTTTCCTAAATAATTTTTCTTTTACTTTCAGCTAGCCAACCCTCTGACAATATTTGCAAAGGGCAATTTTCTTTCCTTTTCTGAAAATTTCCTTTAACAGTACCTACCTATCTACCTATTCAAACATTTATACAGAATTATTCACCTGAATATTGGTGAATTATAACTGCCTAAGTGCAGAGGAAAACTTGAATTATGGCTAAAACATGATACTGACAAAACCTTGATTTTTTATAAAGAGGTATTAAGAAGTAAATGTCTTCAGTTAGACCTAGATTTAAATCCCTGTTGTTTCACTTCCTAGCTGAGTGACTTGGGACAAATTACATAATTTTCCCAGCCTTTGCTTTCTGATCTATAAAGTGGGGACAAAAAAGTACCTATTCCATAGGGTTTTATGAAAATTGAATGAGACTATGCATGAAATGTGCTTATTAGTACATAGCCTGTCCCACAGTAAATGCTCAAAAAGTACTTTTAATATTATTAAAATATTCTTCAAGCTCATTAAAAAAGCCATTTAAATTATTATTATTTTAAATTTTCTGATTAGCTGGTCCATTTACAAGTGGATTGTTTTCTATACATGGCCAGTGACATAGCTAACTGATTTACTCATGTGATGGCAGTCCAGTTAATCCTTTCTACTAAACTTTCAACTAGCTGGCTTAACCCAAAGTTTTTCAGCCAGGAATTTATTGAAGCAGCTTATAAAATTTCTCTTTAATTTCCTATCTGTCTTGCCCAAACAGTATATGGGAGTTTGTGGCTTCCAGCCACATTGGTTTGAGTTATCCAGCAAGTCTTGACTATAGACCACTGCTTATTTCTGATGGTGACCTAGCTGATATTCAGTCCAGTAGTAATCTGATCAGAATTTATGGGTGCTTTGAGGAGACTGAGTTCCTGATAGAAATTTGTCTGAATTCCTATAGGCATTACCATGATACTTGCTCCTGGTACCAGGAAGTATTAGTTATTATTGTAAGTACTGTATTTTTGAGTATGAGCTAAAGTTGTGCTCCATAGGCCTCTGCATATGGACACAATTTTAGCTCACACTCAAAATGGATAGACTATGCCCTTGGCCTATGGCTTTTCCCAGCAGAGCTGAATCTGTAATATAAACTTTCATTGGCCAGATATTCTGTAACACAGCTTCTCAACCGGTCAGCACTTGTGAACATCTAGAGCTTAATAATAATAATAATAATAATAATAATAATAATAATAATCTATTGGGTACTCATTATGCACCAAACACTACAAAGATCATTTACTTGTATCTTCACAACAGCCCTCTGGATTAGAACTCTTATCATATCCCCATTTTACAGATGGGGAGATGGTGAATCAGCATGAATTTCCCAAGATCTGTGCTAGTAATTGATGGAGCTGAGTTTTTCAACCTGGTTCTCCAAGGCTTTAGAACATGGTGTTTTCACAATACTACTATCACCAGAATACTAGTGTTTATATTGCCCTGTAATTATGAAACACTGAAAGATACTAAAGTGCCTTTTGAACATCAAAGCAAGGCTGCTTGTTTTTCCAAATTAGCAGTGTATACCTTATGTATAAATTATTTCCTAGAAATACAAATATAAGTACAAATAGTAATTTATTATTTTTTATATTTATATTACAATGTAATAAGGGCTATACTACCAGTTTGAACAAAGAAATTTCAGAGTACAGACTGGTAGTAGTACTGCAATTGGACCTGATAATGCCAGGAATAAGTCTAAGCAAAGAACAGGGGGAAGGGAGTTCCATCGAGGGAAAATATGAACAAAAGGTCAAAAAGATATATTCACATAGATGGCATGTTTCAGGAAAATGACAAGTAATTTGTTGTGGTTGGAGCAGAATATGTATTGAAAGTTGAAAGTGTGAGAAAAGGAGAATAAATTGTGAAGGGGCTTGGATGTTATATTAGCAATAGTGTGTGTGTGTGTGTGTGTGTGTGTGTGCGTGTGTGTGTGTGTGTTTTGGGAGATGGTTATGGCTAGAGCCAATGGGAAAGAATTTGAGTGATAATATTAGGCATTCAATATAATCCTTGATTTACTGCTTACTTTATGATCTTGGAGAAGTTACTTAATGTTATTAGCCTCAGCTTTTTAGAAATAGAGAATACAGGCTCTACCTCACTCTGCAACCTGTTCTGAACTGATTATTAACTTGATTTGAATATACCAATATTCAATCACGTTATATGAGTAGCAATTTACTATATTTGCACAAGCAAACCTATGAACCAAATTCTCCTAAGTTGAATAATATCTAACTTATTTCTCTACTCATGTGAGCCCTGGATGTACACTAATGTGACAGAGTATAAAGAGGAATAAATTATATTGAAATAATAACTCAGATACCAAGGGATGAACCTGATGGACGATTACTAAGAACATCATTTCATGAATACAGACATATGTTTATCATTCATTTATCTGTACATTCATCCATTCATTCATCCAATGAACATGTAACAAATACTTACTATATGCCAGGTGCCATGTTAAGTGACAGTGATTCAGAGATGTCTAATAAATGCTTCCTCTTCTCACAGAGTTCTCTTACATTCTAATTGCATGTAGCACATGATTCATTTCAGCCACCTATAGAGTATTCTTATACACATTATTTTACTTCTCAGGAAATGTATGTACTCAACAATGTACACATACCACCCGTATGTTTTAAGATTTTTTTTTAAAAGCTCATACTGAATGTCTAAGCATTCTGTGAGCCCATTATAAGCATCCAGTACTTATTGTTCAAATTTATTCTTTAGTCTGAATCCTGAACCTCTCAATAATCTCTTTCAAGAATGCCTTTACCTCTTTGTCTGCTGGAGGGAGGTCACTCTAAGTGCATTTTAATGTGTGCCGGAAAAAAAGGCAACATAGCTGAAGGCTGATTGAAAATCTGATCTTCTCTCTAATGTCACAAGGACATCCTGAGACAATGACTGAAGAGCTATGCACTAGTACCCAGCTGGATCCCTGATACTTACATTGACAGATGCATTATCAACAGAGACATTGATTTAGAATGAATTAAGTAACCAATTTCCATCTTCAAGACTCCAATTCCATTTTAGCACCAGGAGATATTAACCAGTATTCTTGTAGGTGAACCTTGATTGTGTTAAGGAGGGTGCCTGGATAATTGGAGGGAGCCAGGATAGGAAATTAGAGTTCTAAGTTTTATTCCCATCTCTAGCCTGCTGGGTCACCTTGAGAAACACATATCACGACTGAGTCTCAGTTTCTAAAAATCAAATGTTACTTTCTATAATCCTGAAAGAATTTTTAGATTACTTACTTGCTATATATATAACTCTCTCAAGGTAAGTATATGCAAGGAATTGCTGTAGATGCAAGATTTTGTAAATTATTGAAATGAAACACTGGGTTGGCCTTGAAATATACTACTTTTCATTTGTATAGCTAGCAAACTAAAGAGAAAAGTGAAGCACTTAAATGCTCTCATTTCCAGCATGATTCCAGCAGAACAGATTGATTGAGCATGGCAGAGGAGGAAGGGAGAATAAATCTTATGTACAGTCATTGTAAGGCATACAAAAATATTAATATTGTGTAAAACTCTTCTGGGTATAATTGTGCTACTTTAAATATTTTAAAGACATTTTGATGCTATTTGTCATCAAAAAAATTTTAAACAAGGATGCCTGGGTGACTCAGTCAGAGTGTCTGCCTTCAGCTCACATCATGATCCCAGCATTCTGGGATCGAGTCCTGCATTGGGCTCCCTGCTCAGCAGGAAGCCTGCTTCTCCCTCTGCCTGCTGCTCCTGCTGCTTGTGCTTTCTCTCTCTCTCTGACAAATAAATAAAATCTTTAAAAAAAATTTTTAAACAACAAAGGTGTAACCAGAATTATGTTGAGTCAAATTGTGAATATACAGTTTTACCCTAAAGTATTCTCTCTCTTTTTCTCTCTCATATATATAAATACTTAAACTAATAGCATAATTATATAGCATTTTGCAATTCACATATAAGTCAATTTATTTTAGCTAGTATTATTCTCTTTATTTCATAGTTGAAGAGATTGAAGCTCAGGGAGATTGTTATTTGCTAATATTTCCTAGCTAGGACTAAAACTTGCATTCTGCATCCACTGCTAGTGATCTGTCTGCCACAGAATGCTGTGTATACTAAATTGCGTTACAACTAAAGAAAGCTATGACACCTGAGACAGTCAAAAGATTAATTTGGGCCAAAGGTCCAAGGAAAGAAGATTTCATTACTGAAGTGGGATACTTGAAGTATGGCATTATTTATATTAGAAAACACTCAAAACACATGGAACTTTATCTTGTTTTTAACCTCATGATGATACCCATAGTTTCTAAAAATAAATGGTTCCTGATATTTTATTAGTAGTATGTTTTATAGACTCTATTTGGGGGGAGTTCCATAAAAAACAAGAACAAATACCTTTGGGAAATGTTGCATATGATATCCTTTTCTTGGAGATTCATAGTACATATTAGTAGATAAAATGTTCTGAGAAATCGTGTAAAAAGGAATTTTGTTCAAGTTTGTTAAACTTGGCTTTTCTTTATTTTTTTTTAATCCAACACCTATTAAATCTCTCCTGAAACACTAATATTTATGTGAAATGCAATTTGGAAAATAGGAAGCAATAGTTCCATTTCTTTTATTAACCACATCACTCTTTTTTCTTCCATAATTATCCTTTAAGTGAAAACTAAAATAATCCAAGATAAATTGATGGTGAATATACCTGTACTCATAGTATCATTAGAGTGGAAACTTAGAGAGGCAAAGATCTGTTTTTCCTATGCTTACTAAAGTGCCTCTCACATAAAAGTTGCCCAATGGTGTTTCCATAGAATTGACATATAAGTCTGTTCTGGACGTTTTTATCGATGAGAAGAATAAAATATTTCAAGACATCTTAGAAAATTAAGTAGTCAGAGATATTAGACATTTATCGTTCTAAAGGCTGAGAGCTAAAACAGTTGGCCTTTTAATATTTCCTATAATTTCATTAACAGAGATCATTTTTATGGTATCTGTCCATTGTCCTTATTCAACTCTTTAGCTTAATCAAATACTGGTTGTAAGGTAGTGACTTCTTTGTTGCTTTCTGGATATAACTCTTTTTTCAGCCTATTGGGTTAAATTGAATGTTGCTAATACTGATGTACCTATCAGAATAGAGCCATATACTCATGTGGTTTGTGGCAAGGTCTCTCTTGAAATATGAAGTCATCCCTGTTGTCTAACCTCTTGGGAAAGGGACATCTATTTCACACCAGAAACAGGAACTTAGAGGAAAAATTCTGTGTTATAGACTAGGAATCTCTCTCCTTTCAATTGATCAGGATGTCCAAGGGTATTCCTAGGTGGTGTGTTGAAAAATTTTGCCTTTTACGTGGTGGGATTTCAGAAAACATGAAATAAGAAATCTAGGCAACATGCTCTTAACGATGTAAAAGATTTTTGTGGCTGAAGTACTGATATTGCAAGACAATGAAAAGAATTGTTGCTAAGGCCCTCAAACCCTGGAAACAAGCCAGCCATGGTAGGATTCAAGAGTTGAATGTTCACCTCTCCAGTTTCATTCCTTATCTCTCACTATTTCACCAGCCTTCTATGAAACAAATTTATTAAACATATTTCAGATTCTTGAATGCATTACTCTTCTTCCCCTTTGGTACTTTCCACATTCTATTCCCTCTACTTGGAATATATTCCCTACTCCACTCTAATTTGATGAATTCCTACACACACTTCAATTCTTCCCTTCAGATGTTATTTTTTCTGGGAAGATGTTCTTGACCCCTACCTTCTCTCATTTAGGTTATAATTTGGATGTCCCTTCTGTGTGATCTCATAGCACCCTGCATTTTTGCCATCACTGCACCTATACAACTATATGGTAAATGTCTGTTGAGTTTTTGTCTCTTACTGAACGTTGAGCTCCCTTTGGATAAGGACTATGTTTTTCTTGTTTACTGTTTTAACAGTACTTAGCAGATAGCATATTCTCAATAAATATTTGCTGAATGAATAAATCTGACATTTTATTACTTTCTTATATATTTTACTGTACTTTTTAGCTGTGATTCTTATTTTAGATTGCCAGAAGGAATGGAAAAGAGGGGAGAAGAGATTGACTCCCAGAATTACAGCATCTTGGAAATCCTGAGCAGAAGCTAGTCTAACAAGGGGAAAAGGTGAGTAGATGTTATTGTATCTCAAACTGAAAGACCAGGAACAGTGCTAATTTGCTTCTGATGATACCTGTACAAATTAGGTCTTCTCTTTTCGATTCTATCTCTTTTATTCTAAATTATGGCAATTGTTCAACTTTAATTCCAGAAAGAAAAAAAAAAAACAAAAACAAAGAACCTATTTGTTGATCCTTAAAGAGATAAAAAAGAAGTATTTGAAAATGGCCAGCTGTTTGGCACAGTGTGAATGGAAATATCTAGAATGAGATCTATTTACATTAGGCATTTTAAAATGCATTTTCAGATGTGTGCAGTTAAAAGTTTTACCTTCCCTTCATATGAAGGTGTTATTTATTTAAAATGTTGGATAAGTTGTTTTCAAAGAAACCCCATTGTAACTTTTTTTTTCTGTCAGCTGCCCGTATCTGTCTCTGGTTATTTGAGACTCTAACCTTAACCCTTAAACAAAAATGATGAAAAGAAGGAATCAACCAGGCTAAGCAGTTGACAAGGTACTGTAGTTGGGGTGCAGGGGGTCCCAGGCAGACCAGGTTTGGCCACTCGCTGCTGACAAAATCCAAAGGCAGAGAGATGAGTGGTGGTGAAAACAAGAAAATAATTTATTTCAGTGAGGCCAACACTGGGAAGACACAGACTAATGTCTTAAAGCCTGTCTCCAAGGTGCTGAAAATACTTCCAGGTTTATATAAGAAAAATGTGGAACAAAGATTGCTGGGTACATGCAGGTGAGCAGGAAAGTCCAGGTCAATCATTATCTTGGGGTCAGTCATGTGGGGTCTTGCTGGTTTAGGGCAGTCCCTATTGCCTGAGGGGGTACTTTTAGTTCCCATCAGAGAATGCCTTGTCCACAGGGTCCTTTGCCTAAATTAAGAAATAAGCTGGGAAGAAGAGCTTAATCAGTTAGAAAGTATAGACTGAGGTAAAAATGGAGGTACTTGAAGTCCTTTTTCAGTACCAGGAAGGAATGTGGGCAAAAGAAATGGTTTTTTATTTGATTATCCGACTGAAGTAAGGAGGCAGCCTTTGCTTTCTTTTTATTCATAACAATACCCAATTCCAGTGTTTTTTCATGTACAAAATGATAGCACCTCTATGGTTTGTAATGCTTCTGCCAAAATCTTCATACCTGTTGCTGATGAAAAAAATAGTACATTTCTCTGGGAAATTGCATTCAGTAATCTAATGGTTTGGTTATGAAAGAAATAAAAGAAAACAACTTCAGAAGTTTGACAGTGACATTTTTCTAGAATGATCAGACTGTGCTGATATTTTTTCCCCTTGAACTTCATACTTTATTCTCAAATATGATGAAATAGCCCAAGGTTAAATTGTTTGTTGAGTGAATTGAGGAACATTTAATTAGTCATCAATTAGTCAATCATTAAGCAAGAGCTTTGAATTTTCTGTACTATGCCTGGCCATGTGCTAGATGTTACAGAAGGTATAACAAAGTAGGACTATATTCCCAGAACTAAAATGTGTGTAATCCTGTTGGGGAGAAAAACAAGACTCACAATTAAATTCTGAGATAATTTTCCAAACTTTGAGTGCTAGGAATGTATTACAAAATGTGTTTTTATGTAAGTTCAAGAAAAGTAGAAGTCACTGCAGGCTGGAGTGGATCAGGGAAATCAGGGAAAGAGTCTCCAGAGGATGGAGTGTCCTAGCTGGGTCTTGAAAGACTGTAGTATGCTTTCACTTGTTAGAGGTTGAATGGACACTTTTCATTTGCTTAAGAAATGCATGTTTAGTTAAATATTTTAAATTACTAGAAGGAAAGGAGGTGAGCAGAGAAGAGGGGAAGACAAATAATATTCTGAGATAGAGGAGACCGACTTGATAAAGGGGCTGGCCTGTCATTTTTGTTTGTTTGAATGCAAATTATGACTATAATCTACATTAAAGTATAGGCTCATCTACCCACACTCTTCTCTTTGTGTTCATTACTTATGGAAGACTGGACAGTTTTAGAACTGTACCTTAGAATAATAGTAAACATTTATATGGCACTTGCTGTATGTCAGGAACTGTTCTAACCACTTTATAACTATTCATTTATTTCAGCCTCATAACACTATTAAGGCTTTATGGATAAAAACAAAACAAAACAAAACAAAACAAAAAAAAACAAAACTAAGTCACAGAGAAGTAAAGTAACTTGCCCAAGGTCATATAACTAGTAACTAGCAGAACCAAGATTTGAACCAGGCAGCTTGTTTCCAGTTTTTAAACACTATTCATTGTGGCTTGGGTTATACTTTATTTGCAGAACCTCAGCTGACTTCTAGGTGTATCTATATATGGTTAAATTTGTGTCCTTCATGCTTCTTTCTTTTGTTTCCTTTGAGCTCTAATTTATTTTTTCTACATATTGTATAGGCTCTGAGGAAATGTGGTGGGAGTGTTGAGGGGTCAGGGAGGAGATTTTGTATGTTGGAAAAAATAGAACTTTTTCAGTATCTCTTCAATCATGATATGAATTATTGAATATTTAGATGGCTTCTTTGATTAGTCTCTAATGTAGCAGTGAGTGGAGGACTATATTAACCTACCAGCTGACTATAAGCCAACAAGGTATAACCTGTACACCCTGATTAGGACTGGGCAGGATTCTATAGCAGATAAGTGTCCCAGTAGCTCACCTACAGTGAGCAGACATTCTGAGGGGGTACAAATACTTTTCTACCAGCCTTTATCTTCCCATTTGTTTGCTCATCCTCTATCATGGAGTCTTTCCAACAAGGTTTATATTTATGAGTAATAACAGTTTCTTATATTTCACCCTCCAAAAATCTAGACCAACTACTACAAAAATACTTGATAGATAAGAGTTGATAGTACTGGATAGTAAAGCTATGTATGCCTGGTGTAGGTATTGAGGTGGGTTACCTTCAATTTCTTTTGTTTTTGAGAACCTATACCCAAAATGTAAACATTTCTGCCATGTTCCTTCACAAATTGTTTTTCTGAATTCAAATCTGAAAGGAAAAGCCAAGCACATCTGCTAGAGGCATGTCTACCCAGCATACTGCATAAGGTCTTTGCTCTTTCACCTTCCCCACTGGCTTAGACTAATGCCCACCCTCATGCTTTTCTCAGTGCTGACCCCACTATTTATACTTATTCACTAAGGAATACCATTTCACATTCCCCTCAACCTTAGAAAAGATCTCAAGGTCTGTATTCGAAATAGAAAATAGTTCACTTTCACTAAAATGCTGAGGTTCTACATCAAAATATTATTTTGTTTACTTTGCCTTTGTTTGGGAAGGCAGAGGAAGGGAATTCCACTATGCCTGTCACAGTGATTGACAGAAATGAAGCATGAAAGAGAGCAACTGTGTTTATGAGTCATGGAGGTGAAAACTAGACAAGACCTGGATCATATATTTTTAACAACTCAATACATTTCTTTCACCAATTCCCCAAATCTTTCACATTCCAGCCAGAAAAGAATGACATCAAGTTTCAGCTAGAAATGAATTTTTGTTTGTGAAGGTTGGAAAGTTATAAGACTATAAAACATAGTTTTTTAATGAAATTGCAGTATCCTCCAGAGTCTCACTCAAACTTAGTCCTTGGGGCCATGCTATTCATATAGGAAAGAAAACCTTATAGCAAGCTCCTTGTGCTACTTCAGCAACTAAATTTTTCTGGATAGGTCTGAAACAGCTTTTTTTAATGCCAAGTTCTATATTCTTCTCTCACTGTACTAGAGGAAAATCTGACTTACTTTACTGTCCTAAACCCTCAACATTCAGAGTGGACTCAGGACAGAACTGGTTATGGTAAACATATTTTGTGGAGGAGGTTTGAGAAGTGTAGAGCTAATCAATGGGCAAACTGCCTATGTCTGATAGCCTATGTTTCATTTCTGGGAAATCCTGAGGAAAGACAGTATTTATTTTAGAAAATTAAAATACATTTTTCCTTTTAATTATATATTCCTCCACCTTAGAGATATTCTACTACCCCTTATTAAGGCAATATAGTCAAAAGAACAGACTTTTAAGCAAAACAGACAGGTTAGAAACATGGCCGTGCAAATTAGTAGCTTTGAAGTCTTGGAGAAACAATGAATAGGTCTGACTCTTTCTTCTTCTGTAAATAGCAAATAATAGTACTCATCCTGCAGGATTCTTCAGAACAAATGCCATATAAATATACAAAGGAGATACAATTCTATATCAATATAACAAATACTGAAGTCTCTACTATATACATTTCCTGTGGTGATGTTTCCATTTATCCTCAAATGTGAATGATGGGTCTTAAAATCTAAGAAATGTGCTGTCAATATTTTCTTCCCTGTTTTCTCCTGTTTCTTACTTTTCACTATGGTCAATTTATTCTGGAAGCTGCTTCTAAGCAAATGCTGAATGAATTTGATTGAAATGTTACAAGGGACTCTTTTTCCCAAGGAGTTTGCTAATTATCAGTTATCAAATTAACAGTCCTCAAAAGGAGATTGGATCCCCATGATTATAGTGTAGAACTGCACTGGATATAGATTGTAGGCACAAACATCTACATGAACAGTTAGCAAAAAGGTCTTCCCTAACCCTAATGATCTTCACTATAATAGTCCTTGTTACCTGCCCCTTTCTCCTACTATATAGCTTTTTGTGTGCCGAAGAACACAAGAGAGTAGAAGCTTTCCCAACTTCCCAAAGTAATGAACAATATCTTTATACTAGTCATGAACATAATATTACATGATACTAACTTTATAAATTGTGACACATATGCCATGCTATTTGTTCCATAACAGAGTAGAAACTGCAAAATATCCATGACTTTGAAAAAAGAAAAAGAAATAACTGTGAGCAATTTTGGATATTCCAGCTGACAATACAACTTTCAAAATATCTACCCAGCAGATGTTCTTCACTCTACCCCAGCTCTCATATATTTATTTTTATTAGTTTTTCCATATATTTATTCAGCATATTTTACTTGACACTCTTTTATGTACGAGACACTCTTTTAACTGTTGGGACTAGAACAGAGGACAAGGCAAATGAAGACTGTTCTTACGGACCTTACATTGTAGAGGGAACACCAGACAGTAAAAGTAAACAAATAATCAGAGAAAGGCAAATACCATTATTTCACTCATATGTGGAATTTAAAAACAAAACAGATGAATATAAAGGGAAAAAAGAGAGAGAGAGAGGGAAGCAAACTATAAGAAACTCTTTAAAAATAGAGAACAGGGGCGCCTGGGTGGCTCAGTTGTTAAGCGTCTGCCTTCAGCTCAGGTCATGATCCCAGGGTCCTGGGATCGAGCCCCGCATTGGGCTCCCTGCTCAGCGGGAAGTCTGCTTCTCCCTCTCCCACTCCCCCTGCTTGTGTTACCTCTCTCGCTGTGTCTCTCTCTGTCACATAAATAAATAAAATCTTAAAAAAAAAAATAGAGAACAAACTGCGGGTTGATGGAGGGAGGTGGGTAGGGGATGGGCTAAATGGGTGATGGGCATTAAGAAGGACACCTGTTATGATGAGCACTGGGTGTTATATGTAAGTGATGAATCACTAAATTCTACTCCTGAAACCAATATTACACTATATATTAACTAACTAGAATTTAAATAAAAATTTGAAAAAAAAAAGAAAGAGTAAACAGACTGATGAGATATACTGATTGGAAGGCCCTAGTTTATATTGGGTGGTCAAAGCCTCTCTGGCAAAGTGGTATTTAAACTGAGGTATGAATGGTGAGTATAAGCCAGCCATGCTGAGAAATGGGACTAGAGTTGGTGGAAACAGGAAGACCCTCTGATATGGGAAAGAAATAGTCATGCTGAAGAAATCAAAGAAATTGGTGTGGCTTGATTTTACTATACAAGGAGGTAAGGGGGAAGATGAAACTGTGTAGGCCAAGGTGAACAGTCTGAATTTTATTGTAATGTGAGTGGAAAGCTATTGTAGAATTCTAATACACTGAATATTGTCCAATTTACATTTTTAAAAATATTTATTTATTTGATAGCGTGAGCAAGAGAGAGAGAGAGAAAGAAAGAGAGATCAAAAGCTGGTCAGGGGGGAGAGGCAGAGGGAGAGGGAAAAGCAGACTGCCCACATCCAGTTTACATTTTTAAATGATTACTCTTTTTTGTGACTAATGGACTGTAGCTGAACACAGGGGGAAACTAGAAGTCTTATTATGAAGCAAGGAGAGAATTCCAGGTGAAAGATGATGGTAATAGGATTTTAATACTACAGATAGTTAAGTGTGCTCAGATTTAGGGTGTGTGTAGGAGATATGGCTGGTAGAAATTATATTGGATTGGATATGGGAGGTGAGGGAAAAAGAGAAATCAGGAATGGTTCTTAGGTTTGGAGCTTGAGCAGCAAGTGAACAATTGTTATATTTGCTGTGATGGGGAAGACAGGAGATGGGGGAATTTTGTTTTGTTTCTGACAGGTTATATATGAGATGCCTATTACATAAATGGAGATGGGAATGGGGCAGTTGGACACACAAGTCTAAATTTCTGGGGAAAGGTCAGAGCTGAAGATATGGATAATATGTAGATCCATGTATCTAAGATGAGATCATCTAGGAGACACTGAAGACAATGATGATGTCCAAAGACAGAAACCTAGAGTGCATCAACATTTTTATGCCCACATTTACATATCTTTATCTTTTCCTCTTTTTCTCTCCTATGTTAAGTTTGATAAGTTCTTTATAGATCTTGGATTCCAGCCCTTTACCTGACAAGATGTTTGCAAATATCTTCTCCCATTCTGTAGGTTGTCTTTTGGTTTTGTTGACTGTTTCCTTTGCTGTGCAAAAGCTTTTTATCTTGATGAAGTCCCAATAGTTCGTTTTTGCCCTTGCTTCCCTTGCCTTTGGTGATGTGTCTAGGAAGAAGTTGCTGCGGCTGAAGTCAAAGAGGTTGCTGCCTGTGTTCTCCTCAAGGGTTTTGATGGATTCCTGTCTCACATTTAGGTCTTTCATCCATTTTGAGTCCATTTTTGTGTATGGTGTAAAGAAATGGTCCAGTTTCATTCTTCGGCATGTGGCTGTCCAATTTTCCCAACACCATTTGTTGAAGAGACTGTCTTTTTTCCATTGGACATTCTTTCCTGCTCTGTCGAAGATGAGTTGACCATAGAGTTGAGGGTCCATTTCTGGGCTCTCTTTTCTGTTCCATTGATCTATGTGTCTGTTTTTGTGCCAGTACCATACTGTCTTGATGATGACAGCTTTGTAATAGAGCTTGAAGTCTGGAATTGTGATGCCACCAGCTTTGCTTTCTTTTTCAACATTCCTCTGGTTATTCGGGGTTTTCTGGTTCCATACAAATTTTAGGATTATTTGTTCCATTTCTTTGAAAAAAGTGGATGATATTTTGATAAGGATTGCATTGAATGTGTAGATTGCTCTAGGTAGCATAGACATTTCACAATATTTGTTCTTCTAATCCATGAGCATGGAACATTTTTCCATTTCTTTGTGTCTTCCTCAATTTCTTTCATGA
The DNA here is from genome assembly GCF_004348235.1 of Phoca vitulina. Taxonomy (NCBI): domain Eukaryota; kingdom Metazoa; phylum Chordata; class Mammalia; order Carnivora; family Phocidae; genus Phoca; species Phoca vitulina. The sequence continues at coordinate 16,949,678 of NW_022589742.1, forward strand.
GTATTCTATAGTTTTCTGAGTACAGATTCTTTGCCTCTTTGGTTAGATTTATTCCTAGGTATCTTATTGTTTTGGGTGCAATTGTAAATTGGATCGACTCCTTAATTTCTCTTTCTTCTGTCTTGTTGTTGGTGTATAGAAATACCACTGATTTCTGTGCATTGATTTTATATCCTGCCACTTTACTGAATTCCTGTATGAGTTCTAGCAGTTTTGGGGTGGAGTCTTTTGGGTTTTCCACATAAAGTGTCATATCATCTGCAAAGAGTGAGAGTTTGACTTCTTCTTTGCCGATTCTGATGCCTTTTATTTCTTTTTGTTGTCTGATTGCTGAGGCTAGGACTTCTAATACTATGTTGAATAGCAGTGGTGATAGTGGACATCCCTGCCATGTTCCTGACCTTGGGGAAAAGCTCTCAGTTTTTCCCATTGAGAATGATATTCGCTGTAGGTTTTTCATAGATGGCTTTTATGATATTGAGGTATGCACCCTCTATCCCTACACTGTGAAGAGTTTTGATCAAGAAAGGATGCTGTACTTCGTCAAATGCTTTTGCTGCATCTATTGAGAGGATCATATGGTTCTTGTTCTTTCTTTTATTAATGTATTGTATCACATTGATTGATTTGCGGATCTTGAACCAACCTTGCAGCCCAGGCATAAACCCCACTTGGTCGTGGTGAATAATCCTTTTAATGTACTGTTGGATCCTATTGGCTAGTATTTTGATGGGAATTTTTGCATCCATGTTCATCAGGGATATTGGTCTGTAGTTCTCTTTTTTGATGGGGTCTTTTTCTGGTTTTGGGATCAAGGTAATGCTGGCCTCATAAAATGAGTTTGGAAGTTTTCCTTCCATTTCTATTTTTGGAACAGTTTCAGAAGAATAGGTTTTAATTCTTCTTTAAATATTTGGTAGAATTCTCCTGGGAAGCCATCTGGTCCTGGGCTCTTGTTTATTGGGAGATTTTTCATTACCGCTTCAATTTCCTTGCTGGTTCTGGGTCTGTTCAGGTTTTCCATTTCTTCCTGGTTCAGTTTTGGTAGTTTATACATCTCTAGGAATGCATCCATTTCTTCCAGATTGTCTAATTTGTTGGCATATAGTTGCTCATAATATGTTCTTATAATTGTTTTTATTTCTTTGTTGTTGGTTGTGATCTTTCCTCTTTCATTCATGATTTTATTTATTTGGGTCCTTTCTCTTTTCTTTTTGATAAGTCTGGCCAGGGGTTTATCAATCTCAAGATTAGACAACTTTTAACAGGTGCATTCTGGGTACACAAAAATAACTTACCATTAAATGCTAAGTTATTTTCATTACTGCCTCCCAGCTCTCCTAATACTTAAAGCAAAACATCAAGATGTTTGCATTCTGCACTGAGGTAAGTGGGAGGGGGTGGTGGCAATGAGAAGTGTGTAGTCACCAATTAAGCATAAAAGAAAAAAAAGATGCAAGACTCCTGTGATAACGAAAAGATTGTGGAAGTTAATTTTAAACACATGCAGTTGTGGCTGGTATGATAACATTAGTCAAGGAGATGACTATATTAATAAAAGCAGTATTATAGCAAATGGAGGTAATAAAACACTGCAACATTAATTGGGCTACATCAGAAGCCCTACTGTTCTCAGATGCTTGCCTTTCAACCTTATTGGAAATTAAAAACTAAGCCCCTTGTGAGGAAAACCTATTTCATCTGAAACAGTATCAAAGCCTCCATCTCAGTCAAATTAATTGCACTAGTATTTGTAATGGCTAAAGAAAACAACAGGAGTTAATGATAAACAAACCCATCTCCTGAGCTAAGTTTCTGAGGAATTGCCTCTGATCACCTAAACTAATAAGAATATATTTGGATAATACTTGCCAGTTTTCAAAGCATTTTAACATATGTCATCTTAATTGTGATGCATACATTGGTAAGTGAGGCAAGGAAGATCTTTCTGTTCTTATTTTATGGTGGGGGGGTGGAGACTTACAGAATTCTGACAAAGGCCTGTTTAAGGTCAAGTTGTCATTCTTGGCCAGATTTGTTCCATGTAACTTCCTCTTAGGGTGAGTTCTGTTTAAGAAGATTCCTCATTATCCCATGCAATATATTTCCAGTGGGTTTATCTCACTAGTTATCAGATGAGACTAGATACGTTTACTTGCAGCAGAACACAGGTTTGAGATCAAGCTCGGTTTCCCCACTCTGGGCTTTTTTTCTTTCATTTAAAATTATATTATACAACTATACTTTAATTAACATTTTAAAATATATATTGGGAATATTATCTTATGTCATTAAAATATTTTTCTAATATATAGTTATTTTTAGTTTTACATTCTTATTGTTTACAGAAATATCCTTATGCATGGATATTTGGCATATCTTTTATTTTCTCAGGACAAAATCCTAACAGTGGAATTCCTGTGCCCAAGGGCTATGATCATTTGCAAAGCTTTTGGTACTTATTGTCACAATATCATCACCAGAGAGTTTACCTACTTAAATTGCACCCAATGGTAGTTGATAGCACACCTTTCCCCAAAACTTTGCCAATACAGCCAGTTTGATAGGTGAACCTGGTCTCTTATTTTTGTGCAACTAGTATTTTTTGGCAACTAGTAGATCGAATAATTTATATTTGCAAATAGATTGGCCACTTGCCTTTCCTCTTCTGTGAATTCTATTCACCTCTTCAGTTCTGGCATTGGCAAACTTTTGTTGTAAAGGACAAGATAGTCAACATTCTAGGCTTTGTGGCCAAATGGTCTCAGTCACAGCTACTTAATTCTGCCATTGTAATGCAAAAGTAGTCATTATACAATGCATAAATAAATAGGCATGGATGTGTTCCAATAAAACTTCACTTACAAAAACAGGCAGTATCCAGATTTGGCTCATGGGCCATAGTCTTTCAACCCCTGATTTAAATCATTATGCTACTGGAGGTATTTATCACTTTCTTACTGATTTTTGGAAGTTTGTGCAAATATTAAGGACAATTAGCCCTTTGTAATCTATGTTGAAAATGTTTTCCAGTATGTTCTAAAATTTTAAATATTTAAACATCATTTTCCTATTTATTTCTGCTTTGTTTTTATGCTTAGCAAGATTTTCCTCACCAGGGAAACAGATAGCTATTTACCCATGTTTTCTTCTAGTCCCTTTATGGTTTAATTTTTATGATTCACTTTTAAATCCACTTGGAAGTAATTTTGGTGAGGCTTAAAGTAAAAAACTAACTTCATATTTTCCAAGTCAACCAATGGTGTCAGCATCTTTTATTGAATGAACCTTCTTTGCTCAGTGGAGCTTCTTTTTAAGCTAAGTCTATACTAAACTGATGTGTCTCTTTTGCTCTTAGAGGTGTTGTCCTTTGAGTCTAGCATCTGAAAATAAGAGCTCTAGAAGTGTGTTCACTGTAAGGAGCCTCTCAAGCTCCCTTTGTACTTACTTTAGTCCAGTTTGAAATGTATCAAGAATTCTGCCCTAACTACAGCTATTGCTATTGTAGCTGCTGCTGTCCTTCCACTTTTTATCTTTCATGTATCTCTGTCTCTTTGCATTTGTGTATAGTCTTACATTGCTCAATGGGAGACATGCCTTTCTTACAAAGCAAGGAAATACGTGACTCCTCTTTCTGTTTTAATTTAGCCTTGCTTCACTATTCTCACTTGTGATGGGTTTAGTTTCTTCAAGGTATGGAATTACTTGTCTACACTACATTATACCCCTTCTCATACTTTTTTTTTATCTGTGCCTAAAAGCCATCTTTTTAAAAATTATTTCCTGGCTGTGAGGGTAACTTTAAGCTTATTGGACTCCTCAGGAATCCTACTGTGTATTGATCAAGGTAATTGACCTTTCCCTCCTCTAATTTCACCAACCATAGTGCCATACTCCCATTGTAGTAGTACTTCACATTGACCATTTCATCTCTATGGTCTTGTCTTTTTTTTTTTTTTTTAAGATTTATTTACTTATGAGTTGGAGGAAGGGCAGAGGGAGAGAATCCCCAAGCAGACTCCCCACTGAGCATGGAGCCTGAGGCAGGGTTCCATCTCAGGACCCATGAGCTCATCACCTGAGTTGAAACCAAGAGTCAGATGCTCAACTGACTGAGCCACCCAGGCACCCCTCTACAGTCTTTTCTGACAATATAATCATTGTAGGACTTTCTGGACTCTGTGGATCCTTTCATTCCAGTTGCATTTTCTGTTCTCTGCTCTCAGACTGCTAGAAGTATTCTGAGGTGTTGGATGTCCTTTCCCCATGGTTTGAGAAAAGAAGGAATGGCTTCCACATAGAAAACCACTAGGAAGGTTATCCCCAAACCCTGGGAAATAATAGTTTCATGTGAATTCCTTTTCTGTTTTTAGTTTAAAAATTACTGAGTCCTTACAGTTTCAGGAAAAGATAAAAAATGTGTCTAAAACACACAATCTGTGACCTGTATTCAAATTTGTTTTCTTAAAAAGTCATTTTCAAATCTTTGATTTCCTTCTGATTCCACTGTGTATATAGTTTGTGTGGTGGAGGCTGGACAATATGTAAACAATCATACATAGAATCTGAAGTTTTAACTTCCTCAAAACTCTGAAGCTAATTAAAACCTTTATAAAGTGTAAGGTCTGGAGTGCCTGGGTGGCTCAGTCATTAAGCGTCTGCCTTCGGCTCAGGTCGTGATCCCTGGGTCCTGAGATTGAGCTCTGCATTGGGTTCCCTGCTCAATGGGAAGCCTGCTTCTCCCTCTCCTACTCTCCCTGCTTGTGTTCCCTCTCTCACTGTGTCTCTCTCTGCCAAATAAATAAAATCTTAAAAAAAATAAAGTGTAAGGCCTAATTTAATGAGAACTATGTAAACTTTTTAGGACTATAAAATCAATAAATACATTTTATTAAACTTGAAAGTTGAAAAAAGTATAACATTTATGTCCTGCAGTGATATGGTAGCATCTAAAAAGTGGATTAACCAAAAATTTTCAAAAAAAGCAGTTACCTCTAATTATAGTGTTTTGTATGTTTTTTTTTAAAGATTTTATTTATTTATTTGCCAGAGAGAGAGAGAGAAAGAGAGACCACAAGCAGAGGGAGCAGCAGGCTCCCTGCTGAGCAAGGAGCCTGATGCGGGGCTCAATCCCAGGACTCTGGGATCATGACCTGAGCCAACAGCAGTTGCTTAACCAACTGAGCCACCCAGGCACCCCTAGTGTTTTGTATGTTAAATGCACCTTTGGCTTATGCTGTTCCAAGTACCTTGCAAAGATTTATTTGTAATCCTGGCAGTGCCCTTGTAAGTTTCATTAAGTAATTTTGACTTGCTATGCACTACAAAGAAACCAAGACATGCAGGTAAAATTATTTTTCCTAGCATGTGTAGCCTGTTAATGAATAGGTGAGACCCTCTGTGTCTCACTAATATCTTTATGCCTTACCCCACACACCTGGAAGTAACTTTGGGTGTGGCAAACTCTTTTCTGTTATCAGAAAGAGGTCTCAAGTGAAGAAAGTGCATTTACCTGTTCTAGGAAGCATCTCTCTTCCTCTCCCTTGGCTCTGATCACAGCATTCCTCCATTTTCTTTCTGTACTTATAAACAGCTTGTTACATAGACTTGCCTTTTTTAGGAATATTATAAAGTGACCAAAACATGAGGATTTTCTTTTAAATTCTATTGAAAGCTCAACACTGGAAATAATATGATCTTTGTTTCCTCTATCTATCTTAGTACCTAGTTCAGGGCTACAGGACTGTATACAGTGCAGGCCTGATAATGAATCATTCTAAGGAACATATACTTAATTGAGGATAGTATAGTAGAAGAAATAATTGATTAGGAGTTGTGCATTTTTGGCTAATCACCATATCCTTCTGATCACTGATTCCTTTCTATTAGAAAAAGGGGGACTAAAGTATTTTATCTCTAAAGTTTCTTACAGGTTTAGAATTCTATGATTCCTCAAAAACTAATGAAGTACTGTATGGTGACTAACATAACATAATAAAAAAAAGAATTCTATGATTCCCAAAAATTCTTACTGTCTTTATAGTGCCAGTATAGCACAATTCTCGTGCGCATGAATTTTGGACTCAGATATACCTAGGTTAGAGGAACAATTCTATCACTCTGTAGTTACATAATCTTGGACAAGTCATTTGGCCGCTCCAAACTTATTTTTTCTTTATTGGTTAAATGGGCATAATAATACCTTCCTACAAAGTCATTATGAGATAATGCATGCAAAGTGCTTTGTACAGTTAATAGCATATAAAATAACTCAATACATGTTAACTATAAGCTCTATTAGGGCCAGCCTTTGGCAAAATTGTGGTAAGCACAGTTGGAGTGTGGCACCTCCTTTTCCCCCTTTCTGTGCTCCTTAGTTTTGTTATTTTCTCTGTGGTCACTCCCTCTTCACCTAACACATCTAGTTAGAAGGTATTGAGGTATTGAGGGAGGGATCTGCTGGGATCTCATTGACTATATAATACTGTAGTGACCATGTCTCTAAGCTAGCCATGTATATACACTGCTCATATTAGATGTTTGAGTATAATATTCCATTTCCCACTTAAGAAAATTTCCCCAGCAATTAATACTGAATATCTGATTCCAAAAACCATGCCTCAAGAGAGTTGTCCTGCATGCAGTGTGCATTAGTTATTAGCTTGGTTCTCATTTATAAAGCTGATTACAGGCCTTTTTTCTATCACTTACAGAATGTTCATAATAATTGCACAAGTTCAGGCAGACTATGCCTCTCCATGAAACTATATATTTTCAGAGAAAGAAATCTTTATCTTTGTTGTATGACAGCTCACATGCATCACTTTTTTGAGTGTAGCTTATTTGCAACCTGGGTGGAGTTATATAATCTGCCGTTAAAAATTCAGTAAAGAAGAGAGAATTAAAAGAGAGGTATACCACTCATCTTTTCACAAATTCTGTTTTGTTAATAGAAGTGAGATTTCAGATCAGTGGTGGATTCTCCTGCCCCTTCCAAGTACCACTGTTATGCTGTTCTATCCAAATCACTAATAACCTCTGTCCAAATCACTAATAACCTCCACTAATAACCTTACTCATTCTCACTCTCTCTCTCTCTCTCTCACACACACACATGCAAGTGCGTGCACACATGCACACGTGTACACACACACTAGAGATGGGCTGTGATAAGTATATAATGAATATTAGAAATAGCCCTAAAGTCAAGCCAACGGGGTCTATTTGGATGGGTTTTGGTCATTCTTGGTCAGGCCAGGCACTAATTTTTTATCAGGTTGGAAAGTGTTCATGAGGTAGTATTTGTGGGGCACTACTAGGCTGTGTCTGTCTAAGGCAGGGTTTCTCTATTTCCACACTATTACGATATGGGGCCAATGTTTAGCAGCATCCTGAACTTAATCTACTAGAAGCCAGTAGCACCCCTCCCCTTGCAGCAAACAAAAATGTCTCCAGATATTGCCATATATTCCCGAGGGACAAAATTATCCCCAGCTGAGAACCACTGTTTTAAGGCTTTCCCTTTTCCCTTCCCTTGCTTCTTTCCCATTGCTAATTACCACAGATGCAATAAAATTTCATTTGAGAGCTTTGTTTCCAAATAGCTACAGTTAAAAGTACAGACACTTTTTAGGGAAGGAATAAGACACCATTGACTCTCAACCTTGTCTGCACACACACTGGGATCACTTGTAGATCTTTACAATATACTGTTGTCTAGGTGACATTTCTCCCCAAGATTCTTATGTTTTGGTTGTGATCTGGATATTGGGATGTTTAAAAACTCTTATTGTGATCCTAATGTGCTGCAAAGTTGGAGAATTACTGTTCTGGATATCTCCCTTTAGGAAATGGACATTGAAAAGGTAGTTTTGTTAGGAGCTTGACAATATACAAGTCAAGAAAGCATGGCTTATGTGCTGGACTATGGATTTTCCAGGGAGGGAAATTATAGATATGAATTGAGTGACAGCTAATGTTTCTACCAGACCATGGAGGGTCTTAGAGACTACTTTGGACCACACTCTATATTCTGGCAACCCTCCCTGCCATCCCCCTCAATTTGACACAAATAAACACATACAAATGCTATTTCAACCTAGGAGCAACTATTTTTTAAGATCAAATTTATTGATGGAGAAATTAATTTTAGGTTAATATCAAGGCAGTCCTGAAGGGAAATAAAGTAATCAAAGAACAAGATCCTCCAGGGACTCCTGGGTGGCTCATTTGGTTAAGTGTCAGACTCTTGATTTCAGCTCAGGTTATGATCTCAGGGTTGTGAGATAGAGCCCCATGTGTGGGGGGCTCCACTGAGCATGGAGCTTGCTTAAGATTCTTTCTCTCCCTTTCCCTCTGCCAGAGCACAGCATGATATAGAACAGAAAATGGATGAGTTTGCTTAGTCCCAGAGGCAAAAGATATGTATCTGCCTTAGTCCAGACATCTAAAGTTGATTTTATGCAGATGAGTGATAGCTAGCAAAGTTATCTCTGTCCTCATCTGGCTGCCTCCCTGGGTCACAGCCCAGCCACCAATGACTGCAGCAGAATTGGGCTCACAGGGAAGTCTGGCTGAGCACCTGATAGGCATAGAACAGAAAGCATGTGTTTTGCACTTAAAGGAATCATTGTAGGTTAACAAGAGACAAAGCAAATATTTCACCATTAATTCAGAGCTGTGCTATGTCCATACCATAAGCAATCATTTCTGCCAAAACCAAAAATGTTAGGTATCTGTAGAATGTTTCCAGCTTCTCTTAACAGCCCATTATGTGTGAATCTGTCATTCTTTGAATTTTCCTAAATTAATCTTGAACTCATTTTTGTTTTCAGCTACTATTTTAGGAAAAATAATTTAATAATGCTAATTTTTTCATTTGTCTTACAAGTACTTACTAGAATGACCGAATCCAAGGGTTGAAAAGGAACCTAATTAGAGGTCAATGAGATCAGTGATTCTCAAACTTTAATGTGCATATAAATCATCTGGGCCCTTGTTAAATGCTACTCATAGTGTTGCCAGGGGATTAACAACATCATCGGTCACCTGGGAGCTTGTTAGAACTCCAAAATCAAAGCCCACTTCCCCAAACTATTGAATGGTAGTCTACATTTTTAACAAGATCCTCAGGTGATTCTTTATACACATGAAAGGTTGGGAAACATGTAGCCAGACCAAATTCTTCAAAGATTCAATGTGAGGTGGGGAATCTCCTTAGGCCTTATATTTTAGTCTGGGCAATAATTATGCATTCACATTCTCTAGGCTTGTTCTGTTTAGCTCACTTCTCTAAACTATCACTGAGTATCTGTTGTATTCCAACCACTGAGAACATATTGTAGTTAATAAAACATTCTCTGACCTTAAAGCTTTGTCATTCTCCTCGTGCTCAGGGTTACTGGAGTTCTCCTTTTTTGAACCTCTTCCAAATGTTGTGATATGAGTGATGAAGGCTCAACCTACAGCTGATGTTAAATGAGAGAAGAGAAATTCCAAGCCAGATTACAGGAATATTTTCCTAACTGGGTCTCCCTGCTTCTAAGTTTATTCTAATTGTTTATCCACACAGCAGTCTTAGGATCTTTTGACACCTCTCACCATTTCCTCCTTGATATCTATAATCGAATCATAATGGCCTTTCAGTTCCTTGAAAGCATCAAGCTCTGTCATACCTTCATGACTTCACTTATGCTTTTCCCTTACTGTGGAATCTTCTCCTCATCTGGTTAACTTTCATTAATTCTTCAGGACATATCTTAAGTGAAACACCTTCGGAGAAGATTTCCTTGACTTTCAATCTAAATTAGCTACTTTTGTTATCATCTTAATACCACTCCTTTATATTTCCTTTGTAGCATAAATTGTGAATATATTTTATAATTATATGTTTATTTGGTAAATTATTTATTAGCTGTCCATTCCACCATAATCTAAACTCCATGGGGATAGGAACTTTTGTTCTTCACCATGGATCCCTAAGGCTTAGGGTAGTGTTTAGCACATTGTGCATGTTCAATAAATAATTGTTGAATGCAATTTATATCTTCTTTTTCCAGCCTATCTAATATTACTTCCCCTGGCCACCATTCTTTAGCTCATTATCTTATTTTATTTTATTTGTTATTTCAATTATTGTTCATTGAAACTGCCTTGTTGATTAATGCACTTTTGTGTTATCATCTGTCTCCTCCAACTAGGCTATCAATTCCGTGAGTGTAGGGTCTGAAGCAGACCACCTAGGTTTGACTCTCAGCTTTACTAGTTAGTACATATGTACCTGTGAGAAAGTCACTTAAGCCAGATCCCATGCCTCATTATTAAAATGGTAATAATAATTGTCCCCATCTCATAAGCCTGTTGTGAGGATTAAATGAAAGATTATGGATAAACCACCTAGCAGAGTGACTGCCCATAGTAAGCATTATATTATCTGCTGTTGTGATGATGGTAGTTATTTTTCATACTATTATTCACATCTGTTTTTTTGACAAATATATCAGTGTCAGTTACATAGCAGGAGCTCCATAAATATATTTTGAATATATTAAGGAAAGTGTTATGCTTTATTATCCATTAAAGTGATATTTTGTGTGGCTGTGGATGAACGGTGCCAGTTTATCAAGTTTGATAGAAATTATTTACCTGCCCTGATGTACTATAAAATTTCCCATTATGACTATAGGTAGAAGGAAGTAACTTAGCCTTTGCTGCTATACTTCTGATTTTGGAGAAAAAGGGTGACACTTCCTAAAATCTAGATCCAATTCTAGTCCTTAATCAGTGTGACTCTGGATATTATGCTCTTAGAATAGCTATTCAATTAAATTCTTTAGTACACATCCCATTCCTGCCCCCACTTGGCCCATGGTGAATATAAATTTTAGATTTATTTTACTGCTACTGTGAAGATAACTTCTGCCTGAGCAAGAAATGTCTTCTAATGGTAGAATTGGATGCTAATTTAAATTCTTTTTTTTCTCTTTCTACAAATGTTGGAACATTGAGACAAGTTTGAGCACGAAGATTCAAGTACTTAATTCATACTTATATGAAATAGAGAAGCTTAGTGATTTATCATACTCTGTATTTTATTGTACTGTTATTTTTTGTGTATTTAAATTTGGTTAATACAATCTTGACAGCAGGGTGGAATGTAATTTAAATTTTAGTATTTTCAGCTACAGCAATGTATTATTTCCATGTATTGAAAGATACTAGTTCTCTGATTGACTGATATAGTGGAAAGGACAAATACATATTATCAGGTTACTTTTTTAAAAATAGAAGTGAAAAATCACTTCATCGTGTCATTGATGTCATGACATAACAGATATTCACTAAATTTATTGGTGCCAAAGTTCCCATCAAGTTTTGGATTATATATTGTACACACTCAAAAAGGATCTTAAAGAGAATTATTTAATTTGCAAAATTGGTCTTTCAACATTAGAGCACCATCATAAGAATATTACTCAATAATACTTGAGTAGGTTAAATCATGTCTCCCCAAAGGCAAAATCCCAATTATGAATATCTTATAAAGCTGATATTGATACTGTTTCTGGATTCCAGCCTTACAAAGGGGCACTACCATATTTATTTTGCACTATGAAGATAAAAACTTCAGTAGCATCAATTAGAGTTAAGTGAAATTTAGAGAACCGGAGATTGTTTTACCTGGAAACAAACATATGTAACCTCTAGTCCAAAGTATAGGTCAATAGTTGACCTACTTCCAGGTCTATGAATCAGACATCTAGTTATTCAAACTCTATAGGCAGGAATCTGTCCTCAGTTCATACATGATCTGAGTGAAAGAGGGTGTCCTTTTCTTCAGGACTTTGCAGAAATGAGCAGTATTTTAATCAGTTTACAATAATTACTATGGATTGATGTACCAGGTCCTTGTTGGTTTTATTTAACATGGTATCCACAGCTGTGCCTGGTGCATAGTAGGTATGCAATATATATTTATTGAATGAACAAACAACTTTCTTTTATTTTTAAAATTAAAACCACAGAGCCCCTTTTTAGGTATTGCTTAGAACTCTAAGACTCTCCCTAGGGCCTGGGATATACTTGGAACAAAGTTTGAAAACCACAGTTGCAGGTAAGGACAAGAACTGAGATGGAACAAGTTAAAACTGGATAGGTCTAGTCCCCCTCAATTACTCTGAATCCTAAATCATCTTCTTGCCTCCACCATCCTACTTACTTATATTCTATCTCCAGGAGACAATAGAAGGAATATTAATGAAGGAGATAAGATGGGGCAAAATGTAGAAAGAAGTGTGAAAGCTATGGTGAATTGAGTTTTGCACTCTGGAAGAGTGAAATGAGATGAAACCTCATGAAAAAAATAATAGTATAATTCTCTTTTATTTTCTGGTATTTCATGAATGAATCTTACTGATAGAATATTTTCTGGAATACAGATCAGCTTAGGTAAAAGTAAGTAGCACATCTGTTTGAAGAGGGGGAAAAAGATGCTGGGGAACCAACCCTAGATTATGGCAAACACAGCTTCCCATCCACCTGAAATAATATTTTAGATAACTAAGAGAATAGAATTGGTATGCATTTTTGAACTTCTTTTCTGAATGTGAATATGGGTATGCTATACAAATTGTCAGGATAGCCAGAGGCTAGTGCCTGACAGCATTAGACTACAGAGCTTCCTCTACCATCTGAATTGAAGCAGGTAGTTCTACTTATGAAAACCATCTGGCATGAAAGTTTCCCACGATATAGTTTAAAACCTAGGTGCCTGGATGCACTATTTAGTTAGGGCACGGTTTTGGTAGGTTTTCCCATCAGGCCAGCCTGAAGCAAAGTTGAGAATAAAGATAGGTATTTTTTTTTTCTTCTATGTGATAAACTTCTTTCAATCCCAGGTATCCGGCTAAACTGTGTCCACAGTCTCTGGTTTGCAACTCCAATTCTGACTACTCTCTCCCTGAGACAGTCCTCCAGGATGTTCGACCAAAACTCTGTGCCTAGCATGCATTGCCTATATAGAATGGTGTAGTGTGAACCCTAAATATAGAAAAAAACAATCAAAAATTCAATGAAAAGATAGGTATGGGGGGCAGAGCAAGATGGCGGAGGATTAGGAGACTTGGATTTCCTTTGGTCCCAGGAATTCAGCTGGATAGGGATCAAACCATTCTGAACACTTATGAACTCAACAGGAGATCGAAGAAAAGAATAGCAACAGCTCTCTGAACAGAAAAGTGACCACTTACTGGAAGGTAGGACATGCGGAGAAGTGAATCCGAGGCAATATTCGGGAGGATAGATGGCGTGGGAGGGGGCCTCTGTTGGCCGCTTCTGGCAAGTGATAGAGCCGTGGAGCACAAAACTGGAACTTTTAGAAGTCTGCTTTGCTGTGAGACATCGCTCCAGTGGCTAAGTGGAGGGTGGAACCCTCACTGGGACAGTGTGGTCTCAGGACCCTCGGGGTCACAGGAAGACTGGGGGTGCCTGAGTGTGGCAGAGCTCCCAGGTATCAGAGCGGGGAAGCTGGCTGCAGAGATGGATCCAAGGAGTGGGCTCTCAGCTCTGGGTTGCCATAAACCGTGATCTGTGGCACAGTCGGGCCACTGCTCATCCAGCAGGAACCCAACAAGCAGCAGATCCAGGGAGACTCCCCTTCCTCCCCTGGGAAGAGCGGCATGGGAGCACACTGCAGGGATCTGCTGGGTTTGGAGACTCCACACAGGGTCGTGTGCCAGAGATAGAAAGGTTGGTCACAGGCAGGTGAGCATGGAGTGCTGCCTGAGGCCAGGGAGACGGGAGTGACTGACAGCTTTTTGCTGGGGGCACACTGAGGAGTGGAGCCCCGAGTTCTCAGCTCCTCTGGGATGGAGATTGGGAGGCCGCCATTTTCACTGTCTTCCTCCAAAGCTGTATGGAAAGCTTGCAGGGAACAAAAGCTCCCGAGAGGAAACCCGAGCAGATTACTTAGCCCGGCCCGGCAAGGGCAGGGCAATTCCACCTCTGGCAAAGAAATTTGAGAACCATGGGAAGAGTCCCCTCCCCCAGAAGATCAGCAACAACAGCCAGCCAAGATCAAGTTTACCCATCAATGAGAATGGCAGAACTCAGTGCTAGGGGAATACTGCACATAGAATTCATGGCGGTTTTACTATGATTCTTTAGTCTTTCAAAGTTAATTTTTTTTAACTGTCTTTTTTTTTTTGAATTTGCTTTTTCCCTTTTCCAACCAACATCTTATCAATCGCTTTTTTAAAAAATCTTTTTTATTTTTCATTTTTAGAGTCATATTCTATCCCTTCAGAGTACTTACCCTTATTTTTGGTATATATATATAAGTTGTTCTCTCTTTAAAATTGTGAGATACAGTTTCTTCTAACAGATCAAAATATACCCTAAATCTCTAGTGTATGGCTTTGTTCTAGTCTCCTGCCTGATCACATTCTCTCCCCCTTTTTTTAAATACTCTTCTTTCTTTTTTCAACCAACTTCTTATCAATTCCTTTTATAAAATCTTTTATAATTTTAATCTTTATAGTCATATTCCATCCCTTCATCATATTTATCCTTATTTTTGTACATATATAAGTTTTCCTTTCTTTAAAATTTTGGGAGGCACTTTCTTCTAACAGACCAAAATACGCTCAAAATCTAGTGTGTGGCACTGATCTATGCACCAGCCTGATCATATTTGATCATATTCTGTTTTTTTGTTTTCTTTTGTTTTGTTTTTGTTTGTTTTATCTTTTTCTTTTTCTTTTTTCTTTCTTTCCCTTTCTTTTCCCTCGGTTTCAGGTCTTTTCTGATTTGTTTATATTTTCTGGGGAAGTTGTTACCCTGTTAGCATTTTGTTCTCTCATTCATCTGTTCTCCTCTGGGCAAAATGACAAGACGGAAAAAATCACCTCAACAAAAAGAACAAGAGGCAGTACCGACTGCCAGGGACCTAATCAATACAGACATTAGTAAGATGTTGGAACTAGAGTTCAGAATGATGATTTTAAAGATACTAGCTGGGCTTGAAAAAAGCATGGGGTTATCAGAGAAACCCTTTCTGGAGAAATAAAAGAACTAAAATCTAACCAAGTCAAAATCAAAAAGGCTATTAATGAGGTGCAATAAAAAATGGAGGCTCTAAGTGCTAGGATAAATGAGGCAGAAGAGAGAATCGGTGATATGGAAGACCAAATGATGGAAAGTAAAGAAGCTGAGAAAAAGAGAGATAAACAACTACTGGATCACGAGGGCAGAATTCGAGAGATAAGTGATGCCATAAGATGAAACAACATTGGAATAATTGGGATCCCAGAAGAAGAAGAAAGAGAGAGAGGGGCAGAAGGTATACTGGAGCCAATTAGCAGAGAACTTCCCTAACTTGGGGAAGGAAATAGGCATCAAAATCCAGGAGGCACAGAGAACCCCTCTCAAAATAAATAAAAATAGGTCAACACCCCAACATCTAATAGTAACACTTAGGAGTCTCAGAGACAAAGAGAAAATCCTGAAAGCAGCTCAGGATAAGAGATCTATAACCTACAATGGTAGAAACATTAGACTAGCAACAGACCTATCCACAGAGATCTGGCAGGGGAGAAAGGATGGGCTTGATATATTCAGAGCACTAAATGAGAAAAATATACAGCCAAGAATACTATATCCAGCTAGGCTGTCATTGAAAATAGAAGGAGAGATAAAAAGCTTCCAGGACAAACAAAAACTAAAGGAATTTGCAAACACAAAACCAGCCCTACAAGAAATATTGAAAAGGGTCCTCTAAGCAAAGAGAGAGCCTAAAAGTAACATAGACCAGAAAGGAACACAGACAATATACAGTAATAGTCACCTTACAGGCAATACAATGGCACTAAATTCCTATCTTTCAATAGTTACCCTGAATGTAAATGGGCTAAATGCCCCAATCAAAAGACACAGGCTATCAGATTGGATTAAAAAACAAGACCCATCGATATGCTGTCTGCAAGAGACTCATTTTAGACCCAAAGACAACCCCAGATTGAAAGTGAGGGGGTGGAAAACCATTTACCATGCTAATGGACACCAAAAGAAAGCTGGGGTGGCAATCCTTATATCAGATAAATTAGATTTTAAACCAAAGACTGTAATAACAGATGAGAAAGGACACTATATCCTACTTAAAGTGTCTATCCAACAAGAAGATCTAACAATTGTAAATATCTATGCCCCTAACATGGGAGCAGCCATTTATATAAGCCAATTAATAACAAAAACAAAGAAACACATCAACAACAATACAGTAATAGTGGGGGACTTTAACACTCCCCTCACTGAAATGGACAGGTCATCTAAGCAAAAGATCAACAAGGAAATAAAGACTTTAAATGACACACTGGACCAAATGGACTTCACAGATATATTCAGAACATTCCATCCCAAAGCAACAGAATACACACTCTACTCTAGTGCCCATGGAACCTTCTCCAGAATAGATCACATCCTAGGTCACAAATCAGGTCTCAACTGGTACCAAAAGATTGGGATCATTCCCTGCATATTTTCAGACCACAATGCTTTGAAACTAGAACTCAATCACAAGAGGAAAGTCGGGAAGAACTCAAAAACATGAAGACTAAAGAGCATCCTACTAAAGAATGAATGGGTAACCAGGAAATTAAAGAAGAACTAAAAAAAATCATAGAAACAAATGAAAATGAAAACACAACTGTTCAAAATCTTTGGGATGCAGCAAAGGCAGTCCTAAGAGGAAAGTATATAGCAATACAAGCCTTTCTCAAGAAACAAGAAAGGTCTCAAATACACAACCTGACCCTACAGCTAAAGGAACTGGAGAAAGAACAGCAAATAAAGCCTAAACCCAGCAGGAGAAGAGAAATAATAAAGGTCAGAGCAGAAATCAATGAAATAGAAACCAAAAGAACAGTAGAACAAATCATGAAACTAGGAGCTGGTTCTTTGAAAGAATTAACAAGCTTGATAAACCCCTGGCCAGACTTATCAAAAAGAAAAGAGAAATGACTCAAATCAACAAAATAATGAATGAAAGAGGAGAGATCACAACCAACACCAAAGAAATACAAACAATTATAAGAACAGATTATGAGCAACTACATGCCAGCAAATTAGATAATTTGGAAGAAATGGATGCATTCCTAGAGATGTATCAACTACCAAAACTGAACCAGGGAGAAATAGAAAACCTGAACAGACCTATAACCACTAAGGAAATTAAAGCAGTAATCAAAAATCTCCCAAAACACAAAAGCCCAGGGCCAGATGGCTTCCCAGGGGAATTCTACCAAACATTTAAAAAAGAATTAAAACCTATTCTTCTGAAACTGTTCCAAAAAATAGAAATGGAAGGAAAACTTCCAAACTTATTTTATGAGGCCACCATTACCTTGATCCCAAAACCAGAAAAAGACCCCATCGAAAAGGAGAATGACAGACCAACATCTTTGATGAACATGGATGCAAAAATTCTCACCAAAACACTAGCCAATAGGATCCAACAGTACATTTAAAAGATTATTCACCACGACCAAGTGGGATTTATCCCTGGGCTGCAAGGTTGGTTCAACATCCACAAATCAATCCATGTGATACAATACATTAATAAAAGAAAGAACAAGAAACATATGATCCTCTCAATAGATGCAGAAAAAACATTTGACAAAGTACAGCATCCTTTCTTGATCAAAACTCTTCAGAGTATAGGGATAGAGGGTACATACCTCAATATCCTAAAAGCCATCTATGAAAAACCTACAGTGAATATCATTCTCAATGGGGAAAAACTGAGAGCTTCCCCCCTAAGGTCAGGAACATGGCAGGGATGTCCACTATCACCCCTGCTATTCAACATAGAATTAGAAGTCCTAGCCTCAGCAATCAGACAACAAAAAGATATAAAAGGCATCCAAATTGGCGAAGAAGAAGTCAAACTCTCACTCTTTGCAGATGATATGATACTTTATGTGGAAAACCCAAAAGAGTCCTCCCCAAAACTGCTAGAACTCATACAGGAATTCAGTAAAGTGGCAGGTTATGAAATCAATGCACAGAAATCAGTGGCATCCCTATACACCAACAAGACAGAAAGAGAAATTAAGGAGTTGATCCCATTTACAATTGCACCCAAAACCATAAGATACCTAGGAATAAATCTAACCAAAGAGGCAAAGAATCTGTACTCAGAAAACTATAAAATACTCATGAAAGAAATTGAGGAAGACACAAAGAAATGGAAAAACGTTCCATGCTCATGGATTGGAAGAACAAATATTGTGAAATGTCAATGCTACCTAGAGCTATTTACACATTCAATGCAATCCCCATCAAAATACCATCCACTTTTTTCAAAGAAATGTAACAAATAATCCTAAAATTTGTATGGAACCACAAGGTCCCCGAATAGCCAGAGGAATGTTGAAAAAGAAAAGCAAAGCTGGCGGCATCACAATTCCAGACTTCTAGCTTTATTACAACACTGTCATCATCAAGACAGTATGGTACTGGCACAAAAACAGACATATAGATCAATGGAACAGAATGGAGAGCCCAGAAATGGACCCTCAACTCTATGGTCAACTAATCTTCGACAAAGCAGGAAAGAATGTCCAATGGAAAAAAAGACAGTCTCTTCAACAAATGCTGGGAAAATTGGACAGCCACATTCAGAAGAATGAAACTGGACCATTTCCTTACACCACACACAAAAATAGACTCCAAATGGTTGAAAGACCTCAATGTGAGACAGGAGTCCATCAAAATCCTAATGGAGAACACAGGCAGCAACCTCTTTGACCTCAGCCACAGCAACTTCTTCCTAGAAACATCGCCAAAGGCAAGGGAAGCAAGGGCAAAAATGAACTAAGGGGACCTCATCAAGATAAAAAGCTTTTGCACCACAAAAGAAACAGTCAACAAAACCAAAAGACAACCGACAGAATGGAAGAAGATATTTGCAAATGACATATCAGATAAAGGACTAGTATTCAAAATCTATAAAGAACTTCTTAAACTCAACACCCAAAGAACAAATGATGCAATCAAGAAATGGGCAGAAGAGATGAACAGACATTTTTCCAAAGAAGACATCCAAATGGCCAACAGACACATGAAAAAGTGCTCAACATCGCTCAGCATCAGGGAAATCCAAATCAAAACCTCAATGGGGTATCATCTCACACCAGTCAGAATAGCTAAAATTAACAAGTCAGGAAAGGACAGATGTTGGCAGGGATGCGGAGAAAGGGGAACCCTCCTACACTGTTGGTGGGAATGCAGGCTGGTGTAGCCACTCTGGAAAACAGTATGGAGGTTCCTCAAAAAGTTGAAAATAGAGCTACCATTCAACCCAGTAATTGCACTACTGGGTATTTACCCCAAAGATACAAATGTAGGGATCCGAAGGGGTACGTGCACCCCGATGTTTTAGCAGCAATGTCCACAATAGCCAAACTGTGGAAAGAGCCAAGATGTCCATAGACAGATGATTGGATAAAGAAGATGTGGTGTATATATACAATGGAAAATTAGCAGCCATCAAAAGGAATGTAATCTTGCCATTTGCAACAACGTGGATAGAACTGGAGGGTATTATGCTGAGCGAAATAAGTGAATCAGAGAAAGACATGTATCATGTGACCTCACTGATATGAGGAATTCTTAATCTCAGGGAACAAACTGAGGGTTGCTGGAGTGGTGGGGGGTGGGAGGGATGGGGTGCCTGGGTGATAGACATTGGGGAGGTTATGTGCTATGGTGAGCGCTGTGAATTGTGCAAGACTGTTGAATCTCAGATCTGTACCTCTGAAACAAATAATACATTATATGTTTTAAAAAAAAGAAGTTAGCAGGAGGGGAAGAATGAAGGCGGGGAAATGGAGGTGGAGATGAATCATGAGAGACGATGGACTCTGAAAAACAAACAGGGTTCTAGTGGGGAGGGGGGTGGGAGGATGGGTTAGCCTGGTGATGGGTATTAAAGAGGGCACATTCTGCATGGAGCACTGGGTGTTATATGCAAACAATGAATCATGGAACACTACATCAAAAACTAATGATGTAATGTATGGTGATGAACATAACATAAAAAAAAAAAAAAAAAAGATAGGTCTGACTCTATTTCCTGAAACCAAAGCAGGTACAAACTTAATAGAGAGGAGAAACACTCAAAGATGTAATTATGTATATAAGAAAATATTCAAATGAAGAAGAAAAGGATAAATAAGAATGATTGTATAAGAGTAACATGAACTATAAGAATAGTTAGTAGCAGAGAGACTGAGATTCAGAGTGAATGTGGACTTACACAAAGGGCTAAGATTACTGAAAGACTTTTGAAAAGTATAGCTCAAATAAGGGGAAGAGCAAGGAGGGTCTGATGCTTGAAGCTGACAGTGAAAAAGCAGAAATGACTTCTTTGCTCCTATTGTGCTTCTAAGTTTTCTATCTCTGAGAGTGGGCCTCATTTCAGAATAAGTAGTAGCCATAGGTTAAGAGAGAATAAAACTTCAAGTGACCTTAAAGAAAGCACCTCACTCGGGCGCCTGGGTGGCTCAGTTGGTTAAGCGACTGCCTTCAGCTCAGGTCATGATCCTGGAGTCCCTGGATTGAGTCCCGCATCAGGCTCCCTGCCGAGCAGGGAGCCTGCTTCTCCCTCTGACCCTCCCACCTCTCACGTGCTCTCTCTCTCTCATTCTCTCTGTCTCAAATAAATAAATAAAATCTTTAAAAAAAAAAAAAAAAGAAAGCACCTCACTCCTTTAAATATTTACATTAAAATATATTAGGGGGATGTCATATTATAATGTTAATCTTTTACTGATTTTCTTTAATTCTTCAAGGATAAATGTGAGGCATGCAAATAGAACCTTAAGATTCAAAATGGAGTGAAGGTAAATTCTATACACTGAAGACCAATAGTTTGATATGAAATCTGGGTAAAATAATAGGTTAATAATTTAAAGGGTGACTGATTAGCCCTTACCAAATTATTCAGTCACCTTGATGATGAAAATAATTAGACAAATACACCATATTCTTGAACAGGAAGACTTCATATTGTAAACATGTCAGGTTCCCAACAATCATATATAGATTCATTGACATCCCAGTCCATAGTACTCACAGGATTTTCAGGAACCTGACATATTCTAAAGCTTATATGGAAGAACAAAAGGCGAAGAATAACCAAGACATTCTTAGCAAAGACAAATGTGAAAGAGACTTACACCATATCAAGATGTATTCTGAAATACATTTATAAAAACAATGTGGTATTTTCACTATGACAGACAAACCAGTGGGACAGAATAGATATGATTTAAGACAGAGTTGGCACTGCTGATCAGTGGATAAATGAAAGGGTTTTGCTTATCCATGTGATGGAAAAATAGGAAAATCAACCCTAAACATTAGGATTAAATTATACATAAAAATTAAATATGAAAAACAAAATTAAAAATATCTTGAAAGTGATAGAGGAGAGTGGTTTGAAGACCTCATTGAAGGAAATTCTTAATACATATAAATCTCAATCCATAAAGGGAAATGCAGATAACTTTGACTATGATAAAATAAAAACCTCTTTTCATCAAAATAAAACACAGAGGTATTAGAAAAAGAAAGACAATTCAGGGTAAATAAATTTGTAATAGATACAATTGAGAAGGAGTGATGTCAGGGAACAGATAATGAATTCCAGAAAAATTATTCATAGAAATGTTATATAGTAAAGCTCTTAAGAGAGTAAATCTTAGGAATTCTCATCACAAAGAGAAAATTTTTTTTCTTTTCTTTCCTTTCTTTTTATTATATCAATGTTAGCTGAACCTATTGTGGTAATCAATTCACAGTATATGTAAATATATGTAAGTCAAATCATCATGCTGTATAATTTAAACTTATACAGTGATGTTTGTCAATTATTTCTCAATACATCCAGAACAAAAGAAAAATGAAGGTCTTAATGGAATAAAATATATAGACATTTCAGAAAAGGAAACATACATGAGCCATAAGCATACAAAAAGATTGCCAACTCATTGGTAATCATATAACTGCAGATTAAACCTGCAACACTATTCCATATCCTCCATACTGGCAATAATGAAAAAGGCAGGCAATTCCAAGTGTTGGTTGAGATAAGGACAATGGGAACACTAACCCACTGCTTGTGGGGTAAAATGGTAGAAGATTGGAAAAACAGTTTTTTATTTCCTAGTAAACTAGTAAACATGACTGAGACATTTACTATTGTCCAAATATATATGTGTTCTCCTACATGCCCTAAATACCTTTCTGTTATGTGATACCATGAAATTTATTTTGGATAATAATATATCAGTAGAAGTGGGCACCTGGGTGGCTCAGTCAGTTAAGCGTCTGCCTTCAGCTCAGTTCATGATCCCAGGGTCCTGGGATTGAGTCGCACATGGGGCTCCCTGCTCAGCGGGGAGTCTGCTTCTCCCTCTCCCTCTGCCCCTCCCCCCTGCTCTTGCTCTTTCCCTCTCTCACCCTATCTCAACTACAAATACAATCGAGTAGAAGTGACATGTTACTTTTGGATTGAAACATTTAAAAGTAGGTATAAGTTTTCCAATTGTTCTTTCCCTACTTCAGTGACCATGTGTTGCAGTAGTGACATCACAAATAAAAGAAGTTCTGGTCATTGATTCTACAAATGGAGGAAAGTTTTTGGCCTGTAATGAACTTTGTGTGAGGGAAAAAATAAACATTTGTTGTACTAAGGCACTGAGATTTTTTAAAAGTATTTATTTAAATTCTAGTTAGTTGATAAACAGTGTAATACTAGTTCCAAGTGTACAATATAGTGAGTCAACACTTCCATACACCACCCAGTGCCCATCACAAGTGCACTCCTTAATCCCCATCACCTATTTCACCCATCCCCCACCCACCTCCCCTCTGGTAAATATCTGTTTGTTCTCTGTAGTTAAGAATCTGTTTCTTGGTTTGTCTTTCTCTCTCTCTCTCTTTTTATCCCTTTTACTCGTTTGTTTTGTCTCTTAAATTCCACATATGAGTGAAATCATATGGTATTTGTCTTTCTCTGACTTATTTCACTTAGCATAATACTCTCTAGCTCCATCCATGTTGTTGCAAATGGCAAGATTTCATTCTCTTTTATGGCTGAGTAATATTCCATTGTATATATACTTACCATGTCTTCTTTATCCATTCATCAGTTGATGGACACTTGGGCTGTTTCCATAATTTGGCTACTCTAGATAATGCTGCTATTAACATGGGACAGCATATATCCCTTTTAATTAGTATTTTTGTATTCTTTGGGGAAATACCTAGTAGTGTAATTGCTGGGTTGTAGCGTGGTTCTATTTCTAACTTTTTGAGGATCTCCATACTGTTTTCCAGAGTGGCTGCACCAGTTTGCATTCCCACCAACAGTGTAAGAGGGTTCCCCTTTCTCCACATCCTAATACCTGTTGTTTCTTGTGTTGTTGATTTTAGCCATTCGGACAGGTATGAGGTGATAACTCACTATAGTTTTGATTTGTATTTCCTTGATGAGTGATGTTGAGCATCTTTTCATGTGTCTGTTGGCTATTTGTATATCTTCTTTGGAAAAATGTCTATTCATGTCTTCTGCCCATTTTTTAATTGGATTATTCATTTGTGGGTGTTGAGTTTTATAATTTCTTTATATATTTTGGAAAGTAACCCTTTTGGATATGTCATTAGCAAATATCTTCTCCCATTCTGTAGGTGGCCATTTAGTTTTGCTGATTATATCCTTTGCTGTGCAGAAGCTTTTTATTTTGAGAAATGAATTTAGTAAAGTCACAGGATACAAAATCAACATTCAGACATTTGTTGCATTTCTATACACCAATAATGAAGCAGCAGAAAGAAAAATCAGGGACTCAATCACATTTATAATTGCACCAAAAGCCATAAGATACCTAGTAATAAACCTAACCAAAGATGTAAAAGACCTGTACTCTGAAAACTATAAAACACTGATGAAAGAAATTGAAGATGACACAGAGAAATGGATAAATATTCCATGCTTATGGATTGGAGGAACAAATATTTTTAAAATGTCTATACTACCCAAACCAATCTACACATTTAATGCAATCTCTATCAAAATACCAACAGCATTTTTTACAGAGGTAGAACAAGTTATTCTAAAATTTGTATAGAATCACAAAAGACCCTGAATAGCCAAAGAAACTTTGCAAAAGAAAAGCAAAACTGGAGACATCACAATTCCAGACTTCAAGTTATAGTACAAAGCTGTAGTGATCAAAGCTGTATGGTACTGGCACAGAAACAGACACAAAGATCAATAGAACAGAATAGACAACCCAGAAATGAGGGGTGCATGGGTGGTTCAATTGGTTAAGCATCCAACTCTTGATTTTGGCTCAGGTCATGATCTCAGGATTGTGAGATAGAGCCCTGTGTTGGGCTTCATGCTGACATGGAGCCTGCTTATGATTCTCTCTCTCCCTCTCTTTAAAAAAAAAAAAAAAGAAGTTCTTGAAGAAGAAGAAAGAAAATCCAGAAATGAACCTACAAATATATGGTCAATTAATCTTCGACAATGCAGGAGAAAATATCCAATGTGAAAAAAATAGTCTCTTCAACAAATGGTGTTAGGAAAACTGGACAGCAACATGCAAAAAAATGAAACTGGACTACTTTCTTACATCATACACAGAAATAAATTCAAAATGGATTAAAGACCTAAATGTAAGACCTTAACCATAAAATTCCTAGAGGAGAACACAGGCACTAATCTCTTTGACTTTGGCCTTAGCAACTTCTTTCTAGATACATCTCCTGAGGCAAGGGAAACAAAAACAAAAATAAAATACTGGGACTTCAACAAAATTAAAAGCCACTGAAATTTTGAGCTGTCATTGTTATCATAACAGAATCTAGTCTATCCTGACTATCCTATACCCTATGATTCAGAAATTCCACTCTTGTACATGTACTCCAGAGGAATTCTTGAACTGTTCACCAGTATACATATATAAGAATATTGTATAAGGATAACAATATTGCCCATGGTAGCAGAAAACAAATTTAATATCTATGAGAATTTGAATGAGAAACTAAACAGAAGTGAAAATAAAGGAATCATTATATATATGAAAATATATGAATCTGAAAATCTACAAAGTTTAGGAAACAGAGGAAGACCACAAGAATACAAACAGTTTGGCTCCATTTTTAGAAATTTAATAAAATGCAAAACAATGTATTATGTATAGGTATGTTTAATAGTTTTTCTGTGGTGCCTATGGTGCAGGCACTATCTCTTGGAACATATCCCCTACCATCTAATGCAACAGATGGGATGCAAACTGGCTTAAAATTTGACCCTTCCCCAATACACATAACCAGACAGGGTACATGATACTTCTATGGGACAAAGAACTAGAAGGTCAAAACAACTAGACATGTGAAGAGTACAAGCAACATAAAAGGAAGACAGTAACTGAACAAAACACACTACATGAAAAGAGTTATTGGAATAAAGAGACCAAGAATTTAAAATAAGAATAAATATCCTCAAAGCAATAAAGGAGAATATTAATATTATGAAGCAGAAACATGAAGTCTATTAAAAAACAAGTATGTGGAATGAAAATAATAAAGAACACAGTAGAAATAAAGGAAAATATAACACTAAATGGAAAATAAGAAAAAAATGGGGGAAAAGTTCTACTATAATAATATTTGCAATAAACATGAGTGGTCTAAACTTATCAATATAAAGACAAATTCTGCAACTGATATTTAAAAAGTCAACAACATATTGTCTACAAGGACACACTTAAAATAACAAAGTTGAAAATAAAAGATAAAATTATGGAAAAGATATACTAGACAAATAAGAGCTAAAAGAAAGTATGGACTCTGAGAAACAAACTGAGGGTTCTAGAGGGGAGGGGGGTAGGGGGATGGGTTAGCCTGGTGATGGGTATTAAAGAGGGCACATATTGAATGGAGCACTGGGTGTTATACGCAAACAATGAATCATGGAACACTACATCAAAAACTAATGATGTAATATATGGTGATTAACATAACATAATAAAATAAAAAAAAGAAAGTAAGGTAGTGTGTTAGTAACGGTTCTTAAAAGAAACAGAACCAATTGTGTGTGTGTGTGTGTGTGTGTGTGTGTGTGTGTGTGTGTGTAGACAGGGACAGAGACAGAGGGGAAAGGGAGAGAGAGAGAAAACAAAACTAAAACTAAAGCCTCACTTCATCATTCTCTGATGTGTTTCTCAAGCATGAGATTATTTGGGGCCATAAGTCATGGTTAGAATTAGGTCCCCCTCCCTTGTGTTACAGTGGTTCAATTGAGGCAAGCATGAGCTTTTCCAACTCCATTCAGCTATTTGTTGTCATGGCATTTTAACCTCTTTGTCTGCATTTCCTGGGTCTCATTTACTGGAATTATAGGAGTCATCTTTCTTGCTTGGTGTGATCTAATCATTTCTTCTAGAGCTTGACTTGAGAAACAATTAGTTATTTTAAATTGTTTTCTTCAAGGCAGTGTCTTATACATTATCATATCTTATTGTCTTCAAACTCTGACTTTCTCCCTAGAAAGTAAAGAAAGTAAGTCAAGCAGTTGCTTTCTTATCAGGAATTCATAGCAGACCTATTTATCCCAAATTAGCATATCTCATTAACTGTCTCAAAGACACTGAATTGTTTTTGAAAAAGGGTCTCAAAAACTTTATCTTTTGGAAGGCAGCCATGCTCACCACTATACCACCAACGCAAACTTTATCTTTTGGAGAAGAAACATATTCCCATGCAACTGCTTTCTTAACTCTTTTCTTTCTCTGTGGAAAATGAACAAAAACAAAATCTGAGTTGTCACTGTCCATTTGGGCACTTTGCTTGCTCTGAATTCCTACAATGATTACTAATATGAGGAGTCATGTAAGCCTATGCTGTCCTAAGGAGAGTGATAAGGATAGAGAGGGACAGTGTTTTATTTTTTGTCTAGCTTTAACACTTAGTAAATACCTATTACCAGTAGTGCCCATACTAAGCACTTTAAGTACATTTTCTTATTTATTAATCAAAACAGCTTATGAGATATATACTGTTGTTATCTCTTCTCCATTTTTTCATATGAGAAATCTGGAGCATAAAAAGATCAAAAACAGAGTCCACATGTCATAGCTAGTAAGCAGTAGGGGTAAGACTAGAGATCAATCCTATGTGACTTTGAGCCCACACTCTTCCATTAACTTATGCTGCATGATTGATCAAGAAACTAACACTCCTTGGCACATAGTAGGCACTGAATAAATTACTGCCAAGTAATGATTACAACTGAGACTGGATGCATTGCTGCTGGGTAAGAATTTTGAGCCAGCTCAGTTCTGTTATCATGCCTTTGAATTCATGCCATGTCATGAAATGGGGGTGCCAAATGGCAGGTGTTATTGTTTTAAATTAAAGAGAATTAAAATAAATTTATTTTTGATATTTTAATGAAAATTTTATGATACTCCTGAGAATACACATATTCTTGGTTGTCTTTCCACCCTCCTAAAATAATGCTTTTTAAAAACACATTTCTCTTGTTTAGTTCCTCCCTATGGCTTACTAGATCAAATCTAAATTTCTTGGTCTTGTATTCAAGGTGATC
The DNA here is from genome assembly GCF_004348235.1 of Phoca vitulina. NCBI lineage: Eukaryota > Metazoa > Chordata > Mammalia > Carnivora > Phocidae > Phoca > Phoca vitulina. The sequence goes on from NW_022589742.1 coordinate 16,977,354, forward strand.
CATAATATGCACCATCTCTTCTGCTCAGGTATTTTGGGGGCTCTTTTACTACCACTATTGCCTCTTTCTCCCCACCCTACAACACACACTCCACTTTTCTCATAGTGTTTTTAATGCCATGTAACCCTGTTTGGAATCCCCATCTCCATCATACTGATTCCTACTTATAGGTATCAAATTATTTTACCACAACACTTGGAATGCAATAAAAGTCAATTTATTTTTTGTTTGTTTTAAATAAAATTAAATTCAGTTTGAGCAACCACTCATCAAGGCTGATGAAAAGTTCAAAGCCATTCATTTGGGATTTTGTATGGGAGTGCCTTCTACCTCCTTATAGTTGTATTGGAGTTTCAAGGGCTTTTAGTGCCCCCCTAACAGTCATCATTGCCTATTTCTTCTCTTTAGTCACCTATTACTGCTTTGACTCTAGTTCTCCACAATCTACAATATGCCATGGCTCCCTAAAGTATTTCTTAACTTGTAGGCTTCATGCTTTATCCAAAATGATCCCTTGAAAGCAGGAAGCTCTGATAGTAATTTTACTCAGTTCTGCCAAACTTGGTCACAAGGAACCATCAAAATTCACAAGGTATAGGTATTTAGTGCTTTTACAGGATATCATTCAAGCATCTTTATTCAATATATTGCCACATTCAAATCACCATTCTTTATAAGGCTCATTCCTCCTCTACTTCTGGCACAGTCCTTTTACCAATCTCTAGAGATCAAGGTGCATAAGGACATGAACCTACTTCCCTTAAACCTTTGAACCACTAAACTATTCTCTCTGTGGAAAATTGGAAAATTGGCTACAAATTATTTTCATCCTTCTACATATATCCCCTGGCAAAGTGACTTTGATATTGTTCCCATCAAGAGGTTATTTTCTATGCTGCTTAAATCTGGGCTTGGTCAGGTGACCTGTGTTGGCTAATGTGATATTAGTAATTGTGACACAAGCAAGAGGCCTGAAAAGTATTTGAAGTTTGGACCTTGCTGTCTTGCTGTTCTTGGCACCCAGCAGTTACCATGTAAAGAAGCCCAGGTGAGCCTTCTGGAGAATTAGAATGCCATGTGGAGAAGTGAGGTATCATGGCCAAAAGACTGTATACCTCTAGAAAGTAAATGAGATCATCCTGGATCATCTACTTTCTACCTGATAAGCAAATGTTGACATTTGAGTGAAGACAATCAAGATTAGCTGAACCAACCCATCACAAAAGTACTTGGCAGAAATATGAGCTAATAATAGCTGTTGTTTGAATTTACTGTATTAGTTTGCTATGGCAGCCATAACAAAGTACAACGGACTGGGTGACTTAAACAAGACAAATTTATTTTCTCACAGTTCTGGAGGCCAGAAGTCTGAGGTCAAGAGTCAGTAGGGTTTTTTCTTCTGAGGTCTCTTTCTCTGCCTTGTGGATGGCTGTGTTTTCCTTGTGTCTCCATGTGGTTTTCCCTCTGAGCATGTTTGTGTCCTAATCTCTTCTTATAAGGACAGCAGTCATATTGGATTTTAACTAAATTACCTTTTTAAAGACACTATCTCCAAATACAGTCATATTCTGAGGTACTGGGGTTTAGGATTTCAACATTTGAATGGAGGTGGGCACAATTTAGCTTATAACAGTCAATCTGTCATTCCTTCTATGGGGCTTCTTCCCCCAAACTAGGTTATCTTCAGGGTGTCAACTCCTCCTCACTTTCTCTAAAATAAAAATAAATCTCATTTACTCCTCCTCTGGAGTTAAGGAGACCCCAGATCTCTAATATTCTCCTCTCTTCAGTGGGGATAAAAAGCACCAAGAAATTTGCTCATTAAACTATAGAATTAATAAATTATCACACAAGATACCAGCCTTTCAGTGCCTCTGCCATGGGACTTTCCTTAACTATCCCAATTCTAAAAGATCTTTTACTTCTCTGAATTTCTATAACACTGGCATATTCTTACCACACTGCTTGGTACTTAAATATATACTATCCTACATTGTAATCCTAGGGCATAAAATGTGACATCTTATCAGGTAAACTCTTAAAGGGTAGAGCTCTGTTAGATAATTTATACTTCTAACTTAAAAGCTGTCCAGGCAGTTGGCACCCAATTACTTTAGTGATATTACATCTTGCAATCAATGACCCTAACAGCATGCATTTTCATTTTAATTTGTATATGGTCTGGCTTTCATACTTTCCATGGCAAAATGTGAAGACACTGTGTTTTGTTCCTTTTGTCATCATAGAAATGACCTCAAGTTTTTAGTGCTTATGATGAGCTTCAGAAAGGAGATACCTAGAACACTAACAGTCTTTAGTGTTAGTACTTCATATTTTGAACTTCATGAAGATTATTCAAGCGGCAAAAATAACTCTTATAAATATATTTAATTTCAGACAATTAAACAAATTGTTATATTGTATATTATATCCAAAGCTAAACTCAGAAATTCTAGTTTTTTCCCCATTTATGGGTGCATAAGAAAAAGTAAAGCAATCTTCAACCTCAAAGACTTTATGGCTGTTATTTGTCACACACCAGAAAGGTTCCAATAAACATGCAAAGATAGAAAGTGATGTTTTTTATATCCTAGTTAGAAAGAAAACAGGTGCTATTACAGCTATTGACTGCAAGATGCAATATCACTAAACTAATTAAAACCAGAAATCTTGAGTACCTAACAAGCTGCTGCAAATAGTTCTGCTCTGAGCTACACACAATTCTGACACATCCAAAGGGACTTGCCTCTGAAGAACAAAGAAATGCAATGGATGACTACCTATCTTTATACTTAAATAGTGCCCCTGACAATAGCCAGTCAGGCTCTCCCCACCTTACTTAGTTTGGCCTCTGTGTCTACTATGATCCAAGAATGGATCCTTCCTGTTTCCTTCCAACAATCACTTGCCATAACTTTCTTCAAGAGCTAGCGCAGAAATTACCTTTGTGAAAAAATAGTAATAATGATTAGCTTTTACTCTATGCCAGGTTCTGTCCTATATATTTCCATATATTAAGCCACTTGATCCTTTCAATGATTTTGCAAGGCTATTGTTATTCTCACTTTTTATTCAAGAGGTAACTAGTCACAGGGAAACTAAATAAATAATTCATGTTGCATAGCTAGTAAGTGGAAAAAGGAAGATATAAACTGAAAGAAGTCTGTCCCTAGACCTCATGTTGTTAACAATTATACCATGATACTATGATGAAATTTATTTTGCTTTCTGTTCATACTCATATATACATTTTAGATATTTTTAATATCTACTGCATGCCAGATACTATGTTATGTACTCATAAATGTTGTCAGTTAGCCTTCAAAACATCTCTGAGGTAGGGAGAGAGGTATTGGGTACTTGGGTATTCATAGTTCCTACAAATATGTAAAGATTGTACCAAGTTAAAGTTATCCATCAAACTTCCTTAAATTGCTCATAAAAGGTATTCATGGTTTTGTGTGTGTATCACTGTATGATAATTCTTATGCACACTAAAGTTTGAGAGTCCTTGAGCTAAACTAAGGGAAAGAACAAAAACAAAAGGAAACATTGTATGCTGGTGCCAAAAAATTCAAATCATACTGCCTTTGGATAATTATCAAATTCCTAGAAGAGGTGGAGGATAAGTGGAAAATTCTAACATTGCTAATGGTCTGCACATTTTACTTTACATTATTTTTATGTTAGATCTCCATAACCTTAATATGTGTTATCAGTTTTGTTTGGTATGAGGATTACACAAGACAGTATAATTGTCTCTTAGGGGTGACTGAGGTGTTAGGTTATTAAAGTTAGCTTCAAGTTAAATACATAAATATAATGTTATTCTATTATACTATTATTATCATCATTTATAGATGAGGAGATTGAGATTCTAAGAAGTTAGGTAACTAGCCCCAAATTACCCAGCTTGGAAGTGATGGAAGTAGGTTCTAGCCGATTGCAAAGCATATGCTCTTTCTACTATAACAAGCTTCTTTTGGAAGAAGTAATACTATGGCTATTAAGAGCTCTGAGTCTGAATCTAGATTGCCTATGTTTGAAGTCTAGTCTGACATTGACTTGCTGAGTGTGAGAAAAATAAATTCTTTGTGCTTCAGTTTCCTTACCTGTAAAATGTGAATGGTGAAGATAATGATAATATTATACCTTCTTCACAATATGGTGAGAATGAAATGAAAAAGAAAGTGTACATAAAACACTTTAAAAATGCATGTCACATGATAAGTGCAAAATACCTTCTATTATTAACTATCTAGTTTGTATCCACAGGCTCAATTTCAGTAGAGTGGAGTTGGGGGGGGGTGATAAGTAGAAATTCTATGCTGATTGCACATTATGAACTTTTGCTTCCTTGTATTGCCTACAATCATCCTTAGAAACAATGAGAGGAAAACAGAGCTTTGATTACAGTGCTCTACTATCCAATAAAGGCCAAACGTGTTGTGTTTCCTGTTAAAAAGACCTGATAGAAACATCTACTTCTACAACAGCCTTCCCAAATATGTGAATGCAGATGCACTTGTTAAATAAATAGCACACCTAAACACATCAGGCTAGGAAACAGATGGAGACTGTACATAATTGTGCTAACATTTATGTTGTCAATATACTCTCCTGAGCCATCATTACAAGATTCTTGGGGGTCTCTTTCCCCCTCTTTGGAAAGCTGCAATTCCCATCAACAGTGGCACGAATTATATATTTGCATCAGGAGACACATAAACTTCAAACAAACTGTCAGAATGAGTATTCCTGGGCTGTAGTTTGATAAACAAATGTATTACAATGAACCCTGAGTAAACTCCCTCCTCCCACCTCCTTGTGGGATGATCAAAACAGTTGTAAATTTTAAACAATGTAGATCATTAAATTGTGCATCACTCAGCCTGAATTTTTTTCTCTGGAGTTGTGGATATAGGGATGGCACCTGGGGAGCCTGAGGCCTTGTGGAGACTGGTTAGTGGTAAAATTATGAAAAGAAGATTTTGGATTCCCTCTGGAGGAAGTGTGTGTGGCCAGTGGGAGAATGACAGCAGAGATGTTGAGAATAAGTTTTTGTTTAAAGGGCCAGTAAATGTTAGTCCAGAGCAATCTTCCTCAACCAGGGATGGATAACAGAATTACTTCAGATGTTACAAAACACAATCACCAAATTTTATCTCAGACCTACTGATTAAGAATATCTAGGGTGAGAATATTTTCATTAAAAAATTAAATGCTCTTCAGATGGTTCTCCTCTGCAATCTAGATTAATTACCACTGTTTTATGCACTTTAGGATGCAGGATTACCAAAGGAACTTGTCAAAAACATAGAAATCAAGTCGCTTACCCATCCTCAGATTCTGATTTAGTAGATCTTGTGGTGGGCCCAGGAATCTGCACAGCCAGGTGCCAATTTGATTACTAGTGTCTGGGAAGTAATAAATTAGAGCATGATTATAATGAGGGCTTTGATCCCTAGAAGAGCCTGTATATTTCAGAGTTAAATATGAAGGCATTTAGTAAGTACCTGTCTTGTATATAACATTGAGCTAGACTTCTCTGTACTTGGGAATGATGATGGAAAAGAAGTATAAAATATGGGTCTTGTAAGTAGAATCTTTCTATGCTCCTGAGAAGATACATTTTACCCACAGTGACTAAGATAAGCTAAACTTTTTATATATCAGGGCTTTGGTTATGAGGAGGTTGGATGGTAGACATGGTGCATCAAGGGATGGTACCTCAATACAACCCTTTCCATAGCTCCCTTATCCTCTTCCCCTTATCCCAAATACTTCTACATTGACCACCTCAATTTACAGCTGGCACTTGGGCAGTGAACACCATCAAACCTCTGTAACCAGACAATTTACTCTGAGAGGAATGGATTGACTTTTCAAGCCAGGCTTCTTCATTTCTTTTTCTCCTCTGGCTGTCATCCCTTTCACTCTTAAAGATACTGCCTCTTACCTCCCCCAAAGAGATGTAAATTGCTCTCTCTAGGATACTTGAATGAGTTTATCAGTTAAAGAAGGAACAACACCTTTTCACTTTAGAAGTGTGACTGCTCTTTGTAGGAGGGAATGAACACAGTGGTTCTCTCACTTATCTTGCTCAAATATAATGTCTATGCCCTTTTCAACTGTGGCTTGAGGAGATGCTGCATTTCTGCCTTTTAGGGTAATTTTCTCTTGTCACATTTGTTGCCACTCTGCCACCTTTTACCAGTGTTCATTACCATCCATTTTATTCTATAAAGACAACCATTACTGTCACAAACCAACAGGTTGTTGCAAAACCAAGTGACAGATTGGTGTTTGTATTCTGAGTTACAGCTCTATAATGACAAGCTTCTTTGTTGGCTTTTTTCCCCCTGGCTTGAAGCTTGAGTCAGTTTTCATAGATCTTCACTGTATCCATTCACCTTCCCTGAAATCTATCTTGACTTACAGACTCTGAGATACTTTCCACATTATACAAATAACCTAAAGAGGAAAACCTATCTTCTGGCAGTCATATGTTTGCTTTGTATTTTTAGATATTTTGATATCTGTATTCTCATTGGATCATCACAACACTTCTCAGGTATAGGTCAAATAGAGGCAATCACTCCTAGTTTACAGATAAGGAAATTAAAGTAAAATGCTTAAGTGATATCCCCCTGATCACACAGCTCAATACTAAAAAACACTCTAGATGAGAACCCAGATCATCTCACAACTGGTTCAGGTTTTTTCTTACAATTTTAAGATAAACTAGAAGTTCTATATTGTACTCTGGAAATTAAAAAAAAATGAGGTAAGATGGCAGAGACTGTTAGTTACCTCTCCTACATCCAATTATCCTATCTTCTTTACCAATAAAGTTCTTATATTGTTAGGTATCATCACATATTCAGCTATAAGATTACAATACCTAGTGTATAGGAGATGCTTCATCAAGACTTCATTTCCTGGGGCACCTGGGTGGTTCAGTCAGTTAAGCTTATGACTTGGGCTCAGGTCATGATCTCAGGGTCCTAAGAGCTAGTCTGCTTTTCCCTCTCCATATCCCTCTGCCCCCCCTCTGCTCATGTGCTCATGCATTCTCTCTCTCTCTCTCTCTCAAATAAATAAATAAAAATCTTTTTTTTTTAAAGATTTTATTTTATTATTTATTTGAGACAGAGAGAATGAGAGAGAGAGAGAGAGCACATGAGAGGGGGGAGGGCCAGAGGGAGAAGCAGGCTCCCTGCCAAGCAGGGAGCCCGATGCAGGACTCGATCCAGGGACTCCAGGATCATGACCTGAGCCGAAGGCAGTCGCCCAACCAACTGAGCCACGCAGGCACCCAATAAAAATCTTTTTTAAAAATCCACTTCCTTTTGTTTTAAGGCACACAGCTAGACTATATGTTCCAGCCTTCTGTGCTATTAGTTTTGATCATGCTGATTGAGTTATAGCCAAAGGAATGTGCATAGAAGGAATGCCAACCTCTTCTGGGCCTTGGCATTTATTTATTTATTTATTTATTTAGTTTTTTTTTTTAAAGATTTTATTCATTTGAGAGAGAGAGAGAGAGCACAAGAGGAGGGGGAGGGTCAGAGGGAGAAGCAGACTCCCCACTGATCAGGGAGCCAATGTGGGGCTGGATCCGGGGACTCTGGGATTATGACCTGAGCCAAAGGCAGCCGTTTAACCGACGGAGCCACCCAGGTGCTCTGGGCCTTGGCATTTAATAAAAAAGGATATCCCTAAATTCTTTACCCTTTCCACCTGCCAGATGCAGTATTGGTGATGCGACTTTAGGGAATAACAGTACCACAAAATGGAAGGAGCCTGGATTCTAGAATCACTATGTGGAAGAGAGCTGTCTGTGAATCAGCAACATCCACCCTAGACAAGGAGTGAGAATGCACTTGTATTGGTGTTTGAGTCATCCTTTTTGGCTTTATTGAATGCAACAGCCTCAACATCTATTCTATTCTATTCAGGCATTTTTGTGGATCGGTATTGCCATGTGGTAAAGTTCTGAAAAGTGATATGGACATAAAATTTATTGGGGGAGATTCCTGGGAAAGCTCCTGAAACAGGGATCAAATGGATAGGGAAATTACCCCGTCCCTAATTAAAAAAAAAAATTACTTCCTACGTCTTTGAATATGGACACATTGTCTGGACTTTTAACAGCCATATTAGAGCATGAAATGGATTCAGAGATAAAGTCATATGTGAAGATTGGTAAAACAGAAATATACAAGGATCCTAGGTCATTGGTTGCCTCCTTGTACCACCATACTAACTTTAGAATGTCTATTGGACTTTTTTTTATGTGAAAGGATTAACCTTTGTATATTTAAAGTACTATTATTTTGGGTTTTCTGTAGAGGCAGCTTAACCTAATAGATGAAAATGCAGGTCAGACTTTTCCTGTCATAGAATGAATTGAGAAGCCTCTGTAGGTCCAAATCTAATCCTCTCCACCAATTGGGCTTGCTAGAAAATCTGATTTCACCTACCACAAGACTCAGCCTTTGGTACAAATCCATGGTTCTCTAAGCGTGGTTCTTTGATAACACCTATGAGTTTTTTAGAAATGCAGATTCAGGGGCTTCACTCTGACTCACTAAATTAGAACCACTGGGAATGGAGCTTAAGAAACTGTCTTCTGACAAGTTCTCTAGGTGATTCTTATGCATTTTAAAATGTGAGTGAGGAATTTTCCTAAAAGCATCTGTTGATACTCAATTATTATTTGAGTTACATAATCATTAACAAAGTGGCATGGATTTAGGGATTTTCACTACAGGCTGCACATTAAAATCACCTGAGGAGCTTTAAAAAAATACCTATGCCCAGGCCAAATTATCAGATAAGCTGATGGCACAGTTATAGTTATGGGTGAAGTGTTCTGGCTGGAGTCATTGGTCATCAAGGAAGCAGAAGATAGACATCAGGCTCAAAGTAGGATGAAAGTACTTGCCTGAGTTAGCCTGTAGGGTTTTTGTATGAGTCAATGAATGTGAAAGGCCTTTGTAAATCGTTTTATTTTACAAATATATTCATGTTCTCAACTTCATCCAGAAGCTAGAAAAATACTGCTGCTGCTAGTAATGACAACAATAATACCAGATAATTCTTATTGAACATTTTATACTTCTAGAAGATTTGCTGATACTCTAGGGTTTATTGGTTTCTCTGGTTTTATCCAAATTAGTATGGGCATATTGTAGAAAACAGTGATTGTTGTTTTTGGAGACTGTTAAAAATGCAGTCTTCAGATATCTAAAACATTGTCTGCATCTTGTAAGGAAACTGGCTGCTTTAAGTGACCATTTACCTGTTGAAGACATATCAGTCTGTTAATGATTATCTTTCTCCTCCACGAAACAGTATTGAATATTAAATTGGAATCCAAAGTGGGTAAATACTTTTCTGTTTTTCAATTATTTCAACTATACTACATATATGATAAATCACCTCCAGAGAATTAAAATTTGATGAGATTTTATGTACACATACGATCAGCCTTTGAATTCATGGGCCCTTTGTTTACTTGGCATTATTAGCTACATAAGACCCTTGTTTATTTCTTTGGTTGCTCATCTTTACTGCATTTCCTACAATTTAGATCAGTGGAGAGAAATTTTGAAACATGGAACTTTGATGCTGCATAGTTTGCTTCCTATAACTAAAAACAAGGAAAGTAATGAAGAGACAATCAGCAGGAACAACATAGGTAAAATTTAGAACCAGTAAGCTGAAATCCAACAGATGAAACAGAAAAAGTTGTGTTGATCATTCATAATACCAAAAGGGGCACCTGGTGGCTCAGTCAGTTAAGCATCTGCCTTCAGCTCAGGGCTCAGATCATGATCTCAGGGTCCTGGGATCCCACTGGGCTCCCTGCTCAGTGGGGAGTCTGCTTCTCCCTCTGCCCCTCGCCTCTCATGCTCATGCTCCCTCTCTCTCTCTCTCAAATAAATAAATAAAATATTTTTTTAAAAAAGGGATCCTTCAGTTTATAAAAAAATATTTCTGGCTTCTTTATTTTGGAGACCTCCCAAATGTATTTTAAGTGTTTACATTCTCTTACAGAACAGATAGGCTGAAGGAAAGAGAAGGGAAATAAAATTAAAGGGACAAATACATAAGGGGAAGTGACTTTCTCATGTATTCTGTGAAGAAATACTGTGTTAAAACCCTTGCTTTCTTATGTTTGAAAATGCTTTAAGTGCTCTGAGGAAATAGAGTTCAGGCCCTTTCAAGATAATCTCAGGCAAGAAGTAGCTTTGAAAATTCTAGGACGGATAAGGGTTGTAAAATACAGTTTAGCTTAATCCTTTCAGAGTTAATTAGCTATTCATTAGAAAACAGGGAGGAAAGAGAGATGAGAGGAATGGGAAGGCAGAGGGGGATTAGAAGCTAACCAAGTTGGTAGCCATACCCTTTCTGAAATAAAGGTAGTTATGAGGGATTATGACTGTTAAATAGAAGAGGGAGGAAAAGGGGTAGCCTAATCTTTTTCCACATTACATATATATTTACTTATTGCTTATGACTTAGGGGAGAAACGGTCAAGAAATAGGGGTGTAGGGAAAAAATACCAAGTTGAGGCCTATACTTATGCAGTAGAATTCTTTAGTGAGAGATGAACAGAAACAAACAAGAAGAAATATGTTAACAATGACTCAGTAGGAGCCAGGCTGCACTGAATGACAACAAGGTTTGTGCTGGTGCAAACCTAGGGAAAAAAGGACAGGGTGGACTTTCTTAAGCAGATCAGTGTCAATGCTGGATAAAACTGATAGATATAACTTCCAAGGAGGAAGAAGTGTGTCAAAGTGACAGGTTTCCTTGTTCTTGTTGTCTTGTCATTGTAAAAAATTGTGCAATCAATGAGACCAGCCCAGGTAGGCCTCTGACACTGGGAAGTGACTCAAATCAGACTATAACTACTTTTTTAATTTAATTTTATTTTATTATGTTATGTTAGTCCCGATATAGTACATCATTAGTTTTTGATGTAGTATTCCATGATTCATTGTTTTCGAATAACACCCAGTGCTCCATGCAATACATGCCTTCCTTAATACCCATCACTGGGCTAACCCATCCCCCTACCCATCTCCCCTCTAAAACCCTCAGTTTGTTTCTCGGAGTCCATAGTCTCTCATGGCTCATCTCCCTCTCCGATTTCCCCTCCTTCATTTTTCCCTTCCTTCTCCTAATGTCCTCCATGCTATTCCTTATGTTCCACAAATAAGGGAAACCATATGATAATTGACTTTCTCTGCTTGACTTATTTCACTTAGCATAATCTCTTCCAGTCCCATCCATGTTGATGTAAAAGTTGGGTATTCATCCTTTCTGATGGCTGAGTAATATTCCATTGTATATATGGATCACATCTTCTTTATCCATTCATCTGTTGAAGGGCATCTCAGCTCTTTCCACAGTTTGGCTATTGTGGACATTGCTGCTATGAACATTGGGGTGCATATGGCCCTTCTTTTCACTACATCTGTGTGTTTGGGGTCAATACCCATTAGTGCAATTGCTGGGTCATAGGGTAGCTCTATTTTTAATTTTTTGAGGCACCGCCAACTGTTTTCCAAAGTGGTTGTTCCAACTTGCATTCCCACCAACAGTGTAAGAGGGTTCCCCTTTCTCCACAACCTCTCCAACATTTGTTGTCTCTTGCCCTGTCCATTTTTGCCATTCTAACTGGTGTAAGGTGGTATCTCAATGTGGTTTTGATTTGAATTTCCCTGATGGCTAATGATGATGAACATTTTTTCATGTATCTGTTGGCCATTTGTATGTCTTCTTCTGAGAAGTGTCTGTTCATGTCTTCTGCCCAATTTTGACTTGATTATTTGTTTTTTTGGGTGTTGAGTTTGAGAAGTTCTTGATAGGTCTTGGATACCAACCCTTTATCTGTAGTGTCATTTGCAAATATCTTCTCCCATTCTGTGGGTTGTCTCTTCGTTTTGTTGACTGTTTCCTTTGCTGTGCAGAAGCTTTTTATCTTGATGAAGTCCCAAAAGTTCATTTTTGCTTTTGTTTCCCTAGCCTTTGGAGATGTATCTTGAAAGAAGTTGCTGTGGCCGTTGTTGAAGAGGTTACTGCCTATGTTCTCTTCTAGGATTTTGATGGATTCCTGTCTCACACTGAGGTCTTTCATCCATTTTGAGTTTATCTTTGTGTATGGTGTTAGAGAATGGTTGAGTTTCATTCTTCTGCATGTGGCTGTCCCATTTTCCCAGCACCATTTATTGAAGAGACTGTCTTTTTTCCATTGCATATCTTTTCCTCCCCTGTCAAAGATTATTTGACCATAGAGTTGAGGGTCCATATCTGGGCTCTCTATTCTGTTCCATTGGTCTATATGTCTGTTTTTGTGCCAGTACCATGTTGTCTTGGTGATCACGGCTTTGTAATATAGCTTGAAATCAGGCAACGTGATGCCCCCAGCTTTGTTTTTCTTTTTCAACATTTCCTTTGCGATTCAGGGTCTTTTCTGGTTCCATACAAATTTTAGGATTGTTTGTTCCAGCACTTTGAAAAATGTCATTGGAATTTTGATCGGGATGGCATTGAAGGTATAGATTGCTGTGGGCACAATAGACTTTTTCACAATGTTTATTCTTCCAATCCAAGGGCATGGAATATTTTTCCATCTTTTTGTGTCTTCTTCAATTTCTTTCATGAGTGTTCTGTCGTTCCTAGAGTATAGGTCCTTTACCTCTTTGGTTAGGTTTATTTCGAGGTATCTTATGGTTTTTGGCACTATTGTAAATGGAATTGATTCCCTAATTTCTTTTTCTACAGTTGCATTGTTAGTGCATAAGAAAACAACTGATTTTTGTGCATTGATTTTGTATCCTGCCACATTACTGAATTGTTGTATGAGTTCTAGTAATTTGGGGGTGGAGTCTTTTGGGTTTTCCACATAAAGTATCATGTCATCTGTGAAGAGTGAGAGTTTGACTTCATGTTTGCCAATTTGAATATATTTTATTTCTTTTTGTGTCTGATTGCTGTTGCTAGGACTTCTAGTACTATGTTCAACAATAGTGGTTAGAGTGGGCATCCTTGACGTGTTCCTGATCTTAAGGGAAAGGCTCTCAGCTTTTCCCCATTGAGGATGATATTCGCTGTGGGTTTTTCATAGATGGTTTTTATGAACTTGAGGAATGTTCCCTCTATCCCTATACTCTGAAGAGTTTCAATTAGGAAAGGATGCTGTATTTTGTCAAATGCTTTTTCTGCATCAATTGAGAGGACCATATGGTTCTTGTCTCTCCTCTTATTAATGTGTTTTATCACACTGATTGATTTGCGAATGTTGATCCACCCTTGCATCCCAGGGATAAATCCCACTTGGTCATGGTGGATGATCCTTTTAATGTATTGTTAGATTCTGTTAGCTAGGATTTTGTTGAGAATTTTGGAAACCATATTCATCAGGGATATCAGTCTGAAATTCTCCTTTTTGATGGGTTCTTTGCCTGGTTTGGGGATTAAGGTAATGCTGGCCTCATAGAATGGGTCTGGAAGCTTTCTTTCTGTTTCTATGTTTTGAAACAACTTCAGGGGAATAGGTATTATTTCTTCTTTGAATGTTTGGTAGAATTCCCCAGGGATTCCATCAGGCCCTGGACTCTTATTTTGGGGGAGATTTTTGATCACTGCTTCAATCTCATTACTCTTTATTGGCCTATTCAGGTTGTCAGTTTCTTCCTGTTTCAGTCTTGGGAGTTTATAGGTTTCCAGGAAGGCATCCATTTCATCCAGGTTGCTCAGCTTATTGGCATATGGTTGTTGATAATAATTTCTAATAATTGTTTCTATTTCCTTGGTGTTAATCGTGATCTCTCCCCTTTCATTCATAACTTTATTAATTGGGTCCTTTCTCTTTTCTTTTGGATAAGTCTGGCCAGTGGTTTATCGGTCTTACTAATTCTTTCAAAGAACCAGCTTCTAGTTTCATTGATCTGGTCTACTGTGTTTCTGGTTTCTGATTCATTGATCTCTGCTTTAATCTTAATTATTTCTCTTCTAATGCGTGGCTTAGGCATCGTTTGTTGCTTTTTTCTCTAGTTCTTTAAGGTGTAAATTTAGTTGGTGAATTCGGGATTTTTCAAATTTTTTTTTTTAGTGAGGCTTGGATGGCTATGTATTTCCCCCTTAGGACCACCTTTGCAGTATCCCATAGGTTTTGGACTGAAGTGTTTTTGTTCTCATTGGTTTCCATGAATTGTATAAGTTCTTCTTTGATTTCCTGGTTGACCCAAACATTCTTGAGCAGAGTGGTCTTTAGCTTCCAAGTGTTTGAATTTCTGCCAAATTTTTTCTTGTGATTGAGTTCCAGTTTTAAAGCATTTTGGTCTGAGAATATGCAGAGAATAATCTCAAAATTTTGGTATCAGTTGAGACCTGATTTGTGACCCAGTATGTGGTCTATTCTGGAGAAAGTTCAGTGTGTGCTCGGGAAGAATGAGTATTCTGTTGTTTTAGGGTGGAATGTTCTGTGTATATCTGTGAGGTCCATCTTGTCCCATGTGTCATTCAAAGCTCTTGTTTCTTTGTTGATTTTCTGCTTAGATGATATGTCTGTTGCTGAAAGTGGAGTTTTGAGGTCTCCTATAATTAACGTATTGTTATCAATATTACTCTTTATTTTAGTTAACAGTTGACTTATGTAGTTGGCTGCTCCCATGTTGGGGGTGTAGATATTTACAATTGTTAGATCTTCTTGTTGGATAGACCCTTTATGAATGATATAGTGTCCTTCTGTGTCTCTAACTACAGTCTTGAGTTTAAAATGTAATTTGTCTGATATAAGAATTGCTACCCCAGCTTTCTTTTGAGGTCCATTGGCATGGAAGATGGATCTCCATCCCTTCACTTTCAGTCTGGATGTATCTTCAGGTTCAAAACGAATCTCTTATAGACAGCATATGGATGGGTCCTATCTTTTTATCTAGTCTGCAACCCTGTGCTGTTTTATGGGAGCATTTAGGCCATTCACATTGAGAGTGATTATAGAAAGATATGACTGTATTGTCATCATGTTGCCTGTGAAGACCTTGTTTTTGTAGATTGTCTCTGTATATTTCTGTTCTATACCACTCTTGGGGTCTTTCTCCTTTTATAGACCCCCTTAATGTTTCTCACAGGGCCGGGTTAGTGGTCACATATTCTTTCAGCTTCTGCCAGTCTTGAAGCTTTGCATTTCTCCATCCATTCTAAATGACAGCCTTGCCAGATAAAGTATTCTTTGCTGCATGTGCTTCTCGTTTACTACACTGAATATGTCTTGCCAGCCCCTTCTGGCTTGCCAGGTCTCTGTGGATAGGTCTGACATTATTCAGATGTCCCTCCCTCCATATGTAAGGAATCTCTTCCCCCTAACTGCCCTTAAGATGATTTCCTTGGTTCTAAGATTTGCGAGTTTTACTATTACATGCTGGGGTGTTGGCCTGTTTTCCTTGATCTTGGGAGGGGTCCTCTCTGCATGTACGACTGGAATGTTTGTTTCATTCCCCAGATTAGGGAAGTTGTCAGCTATGATTTGCTCAAATATATCTTCTTGTCCTCTCTCTCCACCCCCTCAGGGATCCCAATAATTCTGATGTTGGAACATTTCATGGCATCACTTATTTCTCTAATTCTCTTTTCATGGATTATAAGCTATTTTTCCCAGGCCTCCTCTTTTTCCTTCTTTTCTATCAATTGATCTTCTAGATCACTAATTCGTTCTTCTGCCTCATTTACCCTAGTTGTTAGATTATCTAGATTGGATTGGATCTCATTGATAGCATTTTTAAGTTCTGCCAGTTCAGCTTTCATTTCTGCCCTTAAGAGTCTGTATGTTGCTATTAATTGATTTCACCATTCTAGCTATCATCTTCATAACTGTTACCCTGAAGTCCATTTCCAACATCTTGGTTATATCTGTATCCATTTGTAAATCTATGGCTGAAGTCACAGTCTCTGAGTCTTTCCTATTTTGGGGGTTCCTCCTCCTAGTCATTCTGTTGAGGAGTGGTTGAGTGAATGTACAGAGTCCAAATTATTGACCACAACCCAAGCAAGATGCACCTGTTTTGTAGGGACCTTATGGTTGTCGGCCTCTTGTTCTCCCAGCCTGTCTTTTGGGGGAGGGGACTGCTGTGCTGTTACTCAGGCAACCCTGTTTGGGCAGAGTTGCCCTACCCCCTGTGGGAGGGATGGGCTCAGTCAAAACCGTTTTTGGGGGGCTTTTGTTCTCTGGCGGCTTTCCCTGGCAGCTTTCTGAGTCTCTTCCAAGAGTCAGAGCAGAAGAGACTGTTTCCAACCCTCTGCCTCAGAGCAGAGAGATTGCAGTCTGTTCTTCAGTTAGCTCTCCAGGCCACACTATCTCTGTTTCTGTCTGTGGTGCTAAAAACTGTAGCATCCTGGGTTGTGTGCCCCTCCAGGCACGTCTCTGCCCTTTGTGCTTCTAAAACTGCCAGCCAACCCCAGTTCTCATGTTGGCCCTGCCGCTCCAGGTTTCAGTCCGGGGGCTGCCCTAATGTCCTTTCCCCACCACTACTGGTCTGTGAGTCTGTGCCCCATCCCCAGTGCAGAAGGCTTTTGCCCCCCGGCAGTGCAGGATCCTGATGGCTCCCACACCTTCCATTTATCTTCGGATATGTGCCTGAGGAATCACGGCTCCTCGCTTCATACTCTAAACCAACCACCTGTGATATTCTGTTTGTAGAGATCCAGATCTATCTTCTTACATCTCAGGCTGATTTCATGGGTGTTCAGAGTGGTCTGATAGATATCCAGCTCAATTCCAGGGACTGGTTGGAATAAGGTTCCCTACTCCTCTGCCATCTTTTTTCTGCCAGCTAACTTTCATTTCATTAAGTAGGGAGCTGTTAGTAATGCCAGCCAGTATTGGGTCTGGCTATGGATATTCAAAATGTAAGTGGCTTAAATAAAATAGAATTTGCTTTTCTTCTATGTAAAGAAATCTGAATGTCCCGCATTGGTATGTCAGGTGCACATTCATGAAAAACTTGGGCTCATTCTGTCTTTTGTTCTGCTTTCCTTAGTGTGAACTTTATATCACATGGTCCAAGATGGCTATTCAACTCAATGGGATAAGAAAGATAAGCTCAGTTCCATTAAAGATACTTCTCAGAAATTGCACATGACACTTGCTTTTGTATGCCTGTTGCCAGAACATGGTCACATATCCACATATAATTTTAAAGTGAAACTGAAAATTATAGTCATCATTCCAGGCAGCTACATTTCCAGCTAAAAGTCAGTAGTCAAGTATTTAAGGAACAGGAGTAAAACAGAAATTAGGCAAATGAGGAGTCTAAGTAAAGACTTCAACACTTAACATACAGGATTAAGAGAGACTTTTTTCTTTTATACTACAAATTATAAAATACAAATAAGAATAATCTTCGTTGTTTCTTTGTTGGATTCAGTTCAATAATAGCTTATTTAGCACCTAAAATGAATAAAGTAATTTTTAATCCCCCCAAAACCAAACTATAACACAGAATGTGATAAGCATTATGAGAAATGTTTAAGTGAAGGACTCCTGGGTGGCTCAGTCAGTTAAGCATCTGACTCTTGATTTCTGCATAGGTCATGATCTCAGGGTTGTAAGATAGAGCACCCCCCTTCTGCTGAGCCCCCCCCATTGGGCTATGCACTCAGTGGGGAGTCCACTGGAAATTCTCTCTCTCTCCTTCTTTATTGTTTTAAACAATGAAAGGCATATTCATAAAAATTGGGGGATGACAACTCTTGGGAAAAGTACTGCTTTATCCTGAGAATGAAATAGGCTTTTTAACCTATTTCATTGATAAGAAGCATATAGGGGCTGCTGGCACATTTGTCAGAGCTGATGAAGGAAATGAGAGAGGGCGATTTCCAGCCCAGAAGACTGTGAGCTACCTGATGGCAGATGCTTTCGTGTCTGAATCCTCAGAACTAGTAGCATGCTCCGAAAACCTGTTAATATTACAAGGACATATGGTGTAGATGTTTGGTTTAACTGCAGTTGATCTTCTCTTGTTTATTTTCCTCAATATAAAATAAAGGTATATTAGTACATCTGATTAATGAAGCTCCCTGTTTGCTGAATCCTAACTACTGAATCTAGAAATCATTTCCTGTATACATGTACTGTATGGCTCTGTAACCCACTGGTGAAAAGGCATCTCCTGAATGTGTGTGTGTGTGTGTGTGTGTGTGTGTGTGTGTTAATTGGTAAGATTGTATTCTTATATTCACCTACTGCTCTCTGCTCTGGGATTTTAACTGTTTAATTGTTTTTAATTAATATCACATGAGATACACTGAAGTACATTAGATAAATTCTTCCTTCCAAATTGGCATGGGGGAAATTTGTGAAAATTCAGCTTTCTTGCCTTACTTGTATATTTAAAGTCAAAAGATATACTTTCTAAACATCGATGAGAGTTGCTGTTGAGATTTGAAAAAGGCCTTTGGCCACTTGTCCGCCAAAAATATGTGATTTCTATCACTCAAAATTCAGCAAGTAAATAGCCTTGCTTCTTTCATCTTTCTAATGCCTCTCCAGGGCAACGTGAAATCTTTTCTAGACTCTACTTTTTAATGTATCCACTGAAAGGCAAAGCAACGTACTTACACTAGCTTCAGATTTCCAATTCCATTAGTACTTTAGTTGCAGACCTGAATCTTTGCAAAATTGCAAAATGTTGAGGTTGGACTCCAGGATTTTTGAATTGCCTTATGTAATAGTTTTCTCCAACTGCTTTTAGTTCCTGGTGCCTTCATTATAAAACTGGGTTGTCTGGAGAACCTGCAAGTATTTTTGCCTCTGGAGAACCTTGACCCAAGCAATAACCATCTTGTGATCCTGAGGGAAATACCAAGAAAATTTCAGGAACAGTGTCCTTGACATCACTGAACTATTGAACCAATGTCAGTCACTGTACTAGTAATACCTTACTCCCAGACCGTTTATTTTATGAAAAAGAATAAGCCCCTATTTTTTAAGCAATTAAGCTCAGAGTTTCTTTTATTTAGAGATGCTAATTATGCCAAATGACACAGACTTGTTGCCAGCAGAATAGTACAAGAAAGTGTAGGTGCTCTCACAGAAGACTGTAAGACATGAACAATAAGCATGAAGGAAGGGTTTTACCTATGGGCTTCTGTTATCAACTTAGTGAAAATAGCAGTCATATGATGTAATAGCTGCAGCAGAAAAAAAAGGTACATATCCTGGCATATGAAGAACTAAGGTTGAATCCCAATTTTGCCACATTCTGGCATGTAACCTTACATTAACGTCAAGATGATTTTGGAGGTTTGAAATAGTGAATAGCCCTGCTGGTGGCTTACTGTGCACATTGTATTTAGAGTTTTCAAGGCAGAATGCCCATATCCTCATTCTGTAATCCTACCTACATTCCATATTGCATTTTCCTTCTTCTCCTCTTTAGGCCCATTTGTCGGCTTCTAGTTTGAGATTCATTCCTCCCACATTTTGACATCTGCTGTCCATCCCAGAAGGGAAACATCAAATTATTTGTTGGGACCAAATGTTATAGGTTTCTCTGGTTCAGGAGAGTTAATTTACAAAAGTTCTAATAAAATGCAGAGTTTATTTGAACTTGCCGTTCCACGAATAGTAAGAAAATTTCTTTAAACAGAGTGCAACTTGGGACTGAAAGACATGACTCAAACACACTTAAACATGAATGAATGGAAAATGAAGGCTGATTACTGATCTTGCCTTGTTGGTTGTCACTAATATTTAGCTGCTTGTATATATTTTGTTCATATGATTCTCACATCCCTTGCTGTCATAAATATTTCATAAGATATTCAAAGCTAGCCCATGGCCAAGTAATAACAAATGTCAGATGACACATTAGGAAGATGCATGGAGATTTTGAACATAAATTCTATAGCAAGGCTTGATTCACATTTTATGGTCACTCTAAAGAAATAGCATTCACAGAGAAGTATGAGTCTGCAATTATCATGGACACTTTAATTAGTAGAACATTCTCATTGAAAAAGGAAAAGAACAGCAGCTCCACTTTTTTTCCAGGCTTTCTGCATACTCTCCACTCCCTTAAGTGTCTAGAAGCTTTTATTGCAAGTGTTAAAACAGGACCAAGCTTCATGCACTATGCAGACTTAATTATCTTAATTATCCTCCTTTGGGTAACATATATTGTGTTTTTAGTCACAGGACTGGTCCTTGGTAAAATTTTCAAGTTTCTAATTTAGATTATCTCTCTTTTTTTTTTCCTTTTGGTTTCCTGTTCTCTTCTTTGGCCCACCCCCCTCCAGTGATACTCATAGAGTTCATACTGATGTCTCTACTGTAGAATTGGTCTTTTCTTTCACTTATCCTCAATCCAACTCTACCCAATTCATCAGAACCCCATTCACCTGGGTCTTGACTCTGAATTACTGGGCAACAGCTTCCTGAGAAACTAAAAGAAGAGGTACAAATGTCAATAACTGACAATGACTTTTTGTGTTTACTTTCCTACATAGCATGTGTGCATTTTGGCTGGGGCTTTCAGAGCCTTAATTAAAAGTAATGATGACTGCAAAATTCTGAATTCCAAGTACTATGAGACATCAAATGGGGAGAGATTTTTAAACATGGGTGTCTTTCCTGGCATTCTTAAAATCACACCATGTAGACATTGCCTTATTTATCTACATATGAAACTGGCCCAGGTCAGCAGCAATCTTCTTGAAACAATCAAGAAGCTAAGATGTTCAGAGGAAAATCTTAAGAGTTTATCTTTCTTAACACTGTGAAATAGTACTGATTACTGTAGATATTTTTATGATTTTCTTCCTTGAACCACAAAATAAGAATTCAAAAGATGCTTCTTTCTGTTGGACATTACCTTTGGCCAACTATATTTGATATTCCTCTTTATTTAAATTAAAATTGTTGAGTTATGCAGCTATTAATGGCTAAGTTTAAAATTTATTTCTTCCTCTCAAAATCTCCCGGTGATTACTCATTAATTCAAAGCATTTATGAAACATTTCCTGGTATGTGCTGAAAACTATGTGAAATCTAGATGCAAAGAGATGACTCATAGTTGCTGGTCTTGAGGAGTTCACAGTATAATGAGGGACACTCTCAGGTAATAAACATAATGAAATAGAGAGTGGTAACATATCTGGTAGGAGGTACCTAAGGCATTGTTATGGGAGCTCAGAGAAAGTAAGCTGAGCTCCTGGAAGTTGGCTTTACCAAAAATGGGAAATGCAGAGTGCTGTGAAAGGGCAAGAGATTAGAGGCAGTAAGGTATGACAGAAAAAGGACACCTGCTTTTGAGATGAGATAGAACTATATTATGCAACCTCTTCAAGTTCTTAGTCTACCTGTGTCCATACAATGGTGATAATAAGTCCTGCATAGCATTTTTTATTGAGGATTGTAAATTATTATAAAAGGGGTTACTAATTTAGAATTTTCATGTCTTTCAAAACATGCCTTGGAGGCAAGTCCTGGATTTTTGGTAATCTTCCAAGGAGTTACTGTGGCCCATTTTCTGCTATCATTTTCTCATGATTATAAATATACTGGAGAACTGGCAGTCTTACACTTTTAGTCTGAGGAGATAGGAGGGAAGGAATGATAGGAAAAGAAATGAATAAAAAATACTTGAGGTTGATAGAAGAAGTAGTATTAACTTGTCCTTCCATAAGAATAAAGCATGTCCAGATTCAGTAACTGTTTTGTTTTTCTATTTTTTATTTTTTAATTAAAAATGTTTATTGGTTATTGACTTCAATAGACTTACATTAAAGGAGAAAAAACATTTTTTCAAATGTGTTAATAAGAAAAAGACCCAGAAAAATGAACAATGCTGAGCAGAATATTCGGTGTTTTGAACATAAATAAAACTCATAAATTTTATATGGATTCTGAGATATTAATACTCCTCCAACAGTGGATTTGGCATTGAACAGGAATATAAACATATGAACAAGTCTAATCCAATATATTTCAAAGCAAGCAGATCCTTGAGAGCAGAAACTCTTTCATAACTCCCCTTGCTATTCATGGAGGAGAGATTATAAGAATGTCCTGGACATTCCTAAACCATTGATAAAAGAAAACATATAGATGCTTAACACATAAAATATAGTAACCACATAATAATTAAAAACAATATTCAGTAATGCCCACTGAAATGAACAAATAGCAAAATATAGCCTAAGAATGTAAAACAAATATATCCCACACTCCTACAAACAAAGACATTTCTTTTTTGGTTCTGTTGGTTGTTTTTACAAAATGTATGTGTGTATGTATTCTTACAGAAAACCTGACAAATATAGAAAAGCCCAAAGAAAATAAAAATCACCTGTCACACCATCAACACGAATGTCACTCCTTTGGTGAGAGCAGAAAAACTCATAGAATCAGAGAAGATCCAGGAAGGTCTTTCCAGCCTCAGGATCTGCTGATGCCAATTCACCAACCACTTCAAAATTCACAGGCCACACCTCTTTCTAGGTTCTCAAATATCTCTACTGTTGCCTGATTCTTGGCACCACTGCATTTATCACCAGGCCAGTAGTGATCAGTAAACAAGGATACAAGAAGGCTACGACTGTAATCTAAAACTTTTTGTTCCTCCAACATTACAGCTAGATAGGATCTTGGAAGTTCATGTAGTCCTACCCACCATGCCTGTCCTTGTTTGTTCAGGAGGAAATAGGCATGGAGAGGTTAAGTGATTTGCCCAGGTGTCACAGCTGAGCAAAATTGAAACCCAATCTTCCAATTGCCTGGCCAAGGCTCTGTCCAAGTGAATACATGGTGAATGAATCTCTCCAAGTGATGGGGCTACAGTTAATATGTGGTTAAACTATTAATGAGCCTGAAAGGCAGACCACAGTGGATCTGTATGACCAGACAAAAGCATCTAGGCAAACTTTTGGCTTGTAACAGGTAATTGCATGGGCTCTCGAGAGACAAGTTACACATAGATCATGTAGTCAAATGAAGGCGTGTGCCCTGGGCCAACTAATCATAGGGGCAATGTGTGAGCCCCACATTCCATGAAGATGTGAGCTTAGAGAACTATGAGGAGTTTGAGGGGTCTCAAGGACAAAACAAGTTGGGAGGTGTGCAGGACCTAGAAGAATATCTTAGAATGAAGCTGAGTCTTACCAAGGTAGTTAATGGCTGTTGCCTAGGAAAAATAAAAAACCTGGGCAAAACAGGGGACCACACCATGGACATTCCAACCTGCCTTCTGTACACAAAGACCAGCTCTGCCCCACACCTGACCCATCAGACACTGCATAGTCTCCATGAAGTTCCTGCCATGGCTCACCTTATACTGTCCTCATTGGCAGAACACCATGAAGCCTTGGCACAATATAAGGAAGGAATTGGAAAGTTTATAGGCATGCTAGAATCGCTCTTGTACTGTTCCCTGTATGATCCCATCAGCCCCTGCCCAACTGGTTATGTAAAAAACAAGTCTGTGTCTGTGTGGGGTATTGGGGGATAAGTGGAGATGGCTGCTTCCAAGTTCATGGCAATTCAGCAGGCCCTTCAGCCAGACTGATTCCAGTGACTCTTGGAGAGGCACTGTGCAAGCAACTTCCACTAAAAGAGCCAGAAAGCCTGTTGATCAATTGCTTCTATTCCTGGGTAATCATCTACAGCTACAGGAAGAATCAGAGGTCCTTCAGAAAAGTACCAACATTGGAGTGATTGGAGATGGAGAGGTGATGGAGGAGGGGCTGAGGTCAGCACGGGAGATTGCCAAGCAGCCCATAGGTGGCTTCCTTCTGGATGGCTTTCAAGGGAATCCAGCAACCCTGGAAACTAGACTGTACTTGCTGTCATCAGTCACTACAGAGCTGCCAGAGGACAAATCAAGGCTCATTTTTGGAGTCAGACAGCCAGATGAGGTGCTCGAGTGTATTGAAAGGGGAGTGGACTTATTTGAGAGTTTTTTCCCCTTATCAAGTGACAGAGCGGGGATGTGCCCTGACTTTCAGCTTTCAGTAACTGTTTTAAATCTCTTTAAAAGTTTAAAATTTTTATGTTAGAGATTTGAGAGACAACCCTTATTCATTGAAGACTCCATTCTTTATGTGTATAACATTTGTAATAACTCCACCTTCATTTAAGAATGATGTGAAAAAAAGAATGATGTAAAAGTACTCTTAATGGCTATATATTTCTGTATGATAATGTTATAAATTAGAAAGTTATTTCTTTTAGCAGCAACATATGGAGACATATAAAGTTATAGATGGATATAGATAAAATTTGCTAATAGAAGACACTAGCAAAATTGCTACATTTACATTAAGGATGGAGACAGTTCTTAGAGGGAAATTATCAGAAATACTAAGAACCTTGTGCCATGGCAAAGACTCAAGACACTGAGAATCTGGGCAGGCTATCTCTGGGAGCAAATAGGAAGGTAAGGGCCTTCCCCTGGACAGAGAGTCTGACAGTTGGGAAATATTGTAGATTCTGATTATGTATATATCTAATTGAATGGATAAAAGTTTCTAGTAAACCACTTAGATAGAATAATTTTAAGGATTGCTTTTGCATTGGAGTTCTATCTGACTACATATCAAGACAGTTGGTTGGAACTTTTCTGTCCTGTGTAGATGACACCTTTATCTTCAACAGTAAGTGAGCCAGTGGAGAGTTGATAAAATAACCATAGATTTCTCCCTTCATATCTGTCTGTGATTTTCTGGGTTTGGTAGGTAGGAAAGAGGGAGGGACAATAAAGTACTTGCTGAGCCCAGTTACAAACTTCCACTTTTATAGTTATTACTGTTACTAGCTTTAGAGTGATACTGTCTGCCATAGACTTCAGCTAAGAAACTGGTTTTGTGTTTGAAATTTAACTGCAGTGCAGTACTAAATTAAGTTGTGTATGTGTGTTCTGTTGGTGATGGTAGTATTAGTGGTCAAAGGAAGGGAACAACAAAAGGAGGAACCAGCAAGGAGTTGCACTTGCCACTACAATGTGCACTAGGCTCTGATAAGACAATTTAAATAATGTTCTGTGAACACAATGAAGACTGCACCTACCACTGACCTGCAGAGCAAATGAGGAAGAAGTCTATGGTGTCTCCATTAACTTTTGGGCATTGTTAGTAAAACAAAATGTGGCTGAATTTGTAACTCTAAACTCACTGATAATATAGAGACTTACCAAATGCCAAAGATGACAAAACAACAACTAGAACCCCAAAATCTTTTGCACAACATATATATATATATATATATATATATATATATATATATATACACACAACATATATATATATACACACACCTACCCCTGACACTAGAATAAAAACTCAAATTTACCCTACTGAAAGTGTAGTGGGAGAGCTGCCTTTGAGGAAATATTTGTGGTCCTATTTCCTTAGAGCCACTGCAAAGTTTCTGATAACATAGCTCTCAATATAGTTAAGGGCAATGATTTTACATTAGAACTGTAGGGTTGAAAAGGTCTTAAGGTTCATTACTCCAGTCCCACTCAGATTGAGCTCTCAGATCATCCTCTAAACAATCAAGAAAATCCTTTTCCTTTCAAAGAAGGTAACATTTTAGTTTTTAACTTAGTATGCTATTCTTACAGCATCTAAATGCTGTGATTTTTATAACATGTTAAAATACCTCATCATAGATAGTGTGATATTATGTATATGTTACCCAGGTTATACTTTAATTTGGGGGGGCAATTGATTTTCAAATTAAAAATCTACAATGATCAGATTAGGGCAGGGGCTAATCCACACTCCATGGGTTGTCAAGTAGCTTCTCTCAGAAAGGGTAGACTCCAGAGCCAGATTTTTCAAGTGCTTCTGTTATTCTATTTCTGTCAACACCTGAGGCTTTTGCTAGTTATCATACAGAATGTCAGAAATAGTCCTCTATTAGTGAAATTCATTGTTTGTTAATTACCATGATGGATTATTAGAAATGGGCTCTTGCTAGAGAAATGAAAGGTATTCAAGATACAGATATAAATATTGGCTAAAATATTTTAGCATTTTTCTTCAGATCTGATGAGTGTTTTAGAATCCAGTGAGGCATTCCTGTCAAGTGGCTCCCCATTTGAGCCACTGTTCTAGGTTCTAGAGAATATCTTGTTGCCTATGTCGACTATAGACAAAAACTTATACCTCTGAAATAGTGAGTGTTGTATCTACCTTCAGTTTCCTTTCATGCAAGGTAGTGGTAAGAGCACCTAAAATGATAGAGAGCTAAGCCTTTACAGAGCTTACAGAACAGATTTATGATCAGTTTCTCCCTGCTTGCTAAGGAATGTTTAATTAATATATATGTGGCCAAATTTGATCTTATACTTGCTTCCATTATAACCTGGTAGTGAGGTTTGAAGAAAGTAAGTAAACCTCACTCACCTCAAACTTCTTTATGACAACCCTTACCTAAAGAAAAGAACCTAAGAGTTGTGCATGATCAAATTGGCTTAGATCAGTTTGCAACAAAAACTTTTTCTGTAGCTGAGTTGAGTAATAGCTCTGTAAAGCAAAAACTTCACAAAGAAAGGAGAGACGAGTCCCAGGTAGGTGTTTTACTTCTGATATCCCAGTCTCTTTTTTTGACATTTGTTGAGTTAATGCCTTTAGGGCTGGCCTGTCAGAGGAATATCAAAGCTCAGGTTCTTACAGGAAGTGAAAAAAAAATTCTGCCTTGCTGTGTAAGGATTAAATGGAGGTTTTTATTTTATTTTTGTTGTTGTTGTTTTAGTCCAGGAATGTGTTAAATATCACAGATTTTCTAGTGCTTTGTTCTTCTCTCTGATATAAAACAGGAAAAGAATATTCATGAAAAGAAAGAAAACTGTTATCTGCCTTTGGCTTCTAGGAGAAAAGTGTGTATGTGGAGGGAGAGGATGGAAGGAAGACTAAACAAAGAAAGACCTGAGGAGTGAGAATTATCTTCTTCATAGACCTACTGCAGGGCCATTACCTGGTTTGCAAAGTATAAAAGAATGGCTTATCAGAGAAGAAGCTCATACTCTGACTCTCTCTCTCTGGAGTTCATAGGGGTCAGATTGAAAAACAACTCCAATCAATAACAAGGGACTGCTAGATCAAGTTAATCTGGAATATACCCAGACCAAAGCTTCAGAAACAAACTTAAGAAAAGCAGGTGTCCAGGAATTTTAAGAAAAATCTTGTAGATCCTGAAAAAAACCAGTTAATTCAATAAAAAGTAAGAGGTAAAAAAAAAAAAAAAAAAAAAAGGAAAGAGGAATCCTCCAGGCTTGCTCATCTCTGTTTCTGAATAAAGACACACTCTCCCTTGCAAGTCCAAATCTGGACTCAAACCTCTCTATGAATATCGCCTGATTAGCATTGACTTATTGCTGCCTCTCTCCTTTATTCCCCACTACCACCATGTTCAATTCTTTGTATTTTAGACTCTTAAGCCCTTGTATTTGCATTTCCTTTCAGCTGTATTAGTTTGCATTTGTTAGTACGCAAGTATGAAAAGTTAAACTTTCCAAATATTGTCAATTTTTCTCCCCAAATAAACAGTGAACCACCACCTCTGAATACTATATTGTTTCTATTTTATTATGGAAGAATCTATAACAGTCTCTAATTTTACTGCTTTAGAATAGAATGGCAGGATATTAACTAAGATTATTTAGGTAGCCCAGGGTAGAAAATTTTACTCTGAGAGTAATTAAGAACAAAACTAGAGAAAAAGAAGAGGCAGTGACTTTGAATTGTAGCTCTCTAATCTCCAAGTGGCTTTTTTGTTTCCCTGCCCCATGTGGAAGTTAAAACAAACAAACAAACCAACAAATAAACAAAAAAGAGGAGAGTGGAAGAGAAGGAAGATAAAAAGAGAAAGGGAGAGGGGGAGGGACAGAGGGAGGGAGGGTGAGAAGGGTGGGTAGAACAAATTGGTGCTGGTTTGCTTGACACCAGTGAGAGTAGGAGACTCCTATGTGGAACATTTCTGCACAACTTTTGAAGGGATTGGTAGATAAGTAAGGACTAAGTATAACTCTCATGGAACAATCCCATTTTGGAACAGCTTGTTCAAAGGCATTATCTATGTGTAAACCCATGAAATATGTTATTGATACATGCACTATTTGTCCCAGTTGGGAATCTCCAACTTTAACGAGGATCCTATCCTCCCCATCTGCCCTTTAAGCCCTCCTAATCCATGTTCTGAGCAGCCTGGTTCTCCTGCCTTTACATATGCTGACTCTTATTTGACAATTCAAATAACTTTCCTCTGGGCACTATCTCCATCCACCCTTCATCTTATGCTTCAACTTCATAACACTGATAAATATAGTATCCCTTTCTCCCATATTAGTTGTTAATGGAGATAAACTTATGTCCTTATTTTAAGAATATCCCATTTTATAATTTTCATACATAATAATTCTCATCTATAAATAATATTTTCATAATACTTATAAATCAAAGGTGAGGTCAGTCCATGGTATCATCGGGTGGTGGATGAGGGAGCATCTTTCTGTCTCTCATTTTGTCGTTTTTTAAAAAGGATTTTATTTATTTATTTGAAAGAAAGGGAGAGTCCGAGGGCAAGCACAGGGGGAGGAGCAGAGGGAGATGATCAAGCAGACTCTGTGCTGAGCATGAAGCCTGACACAGGGCTCCATCTCATAACCCTTAGATCATGACCTGAGCTGAAATCAAGATTCAGATGCTTAACTGCTTAACTGACTGAGCCACCCAGGTGACCCTCATTTTATTCTTGATAACAAAGGTGCTTTGTGCCCCTGCCATAGTGTGAGCTGACTGATTATAGTAGAAAAAGAAGACTCCTATAGGTTCCCTACTAAGCTGATTTGAGTTCTGTTCCTCAACCATTGCTTCCAATGATGAAGAAAGGGAAATGGTAAGAGGCTCTATGTGCAATTCCTTGTCATATCATTGTGAGACTTAAACTGTTTGTTGATTATATTGTTAGGTCACAGGTGAGAATCTTGGTATGAACAAAATAGTTGTCTGAAAATAAACTTTATAGTCAAGCTATATTATTAGAAAGATATCTGAAATTATTAACATGATCCCTACAGAAGGAGAGAAGATGCCAAAATGAAAGAAAGTCCTATTTTCTACTTGCAAGGAATGCTGGTTACATGCAAAACAACGGAATATTTGAGGGCATAATTTATTGGAAATGTAAATATATCAACATTATAGTCAAAATGCTATTGATGCATACTTATTGCACATCTGTTTTATGCTTACTTTAACTGCATGTTGCTCCCTGGTACATTATTATTTTACTGTTTATACATAGATAACAGCCTGTGTTTGTAGCATATCAATCCATTTGCTTTTCATATTTTTGGAGTTGCATTGTGTCACAATATCTTATCAGATCAACAGTTAATATTTATTAACTTGGATCTTCACATTGCAACCATTTATACAGATTCTGCAGAAGGTTACTTTCTCTTTATATATGGGAAAATAAAAAGATTTTCTAAGAAAATGAATACAGTAACATAGAAAGTGATTATTTATACTGCTTAGTAAAGTGTTTCTTTGGAAATTTTTTGAAGTACTTATTTTCAATCAAAACTTTGTGTACCTCTCATAATGAATTTTTATCTGCACATTAAAGGGAGTTTCCTAGGAAATATCTATGCGATATTGCTATAGGCTCATCTATGTTATTGTGTTTATTTGAAATAATAGTGTTGCATTTCCCTCAAAATATTTTGTTAATACACATTGACCATTCAAGTTTATTTTACTGTAGTGAGCTACATTGTAAAGAATAATTGATCAGGAGTCAGATAGCCTGTATTCTAGTCATAGTTGTGACTATTAACAACTACATGACTTTAGGCAAGTCATGTAACATCACTAGTACTTTGTTTTCTATTTTGAAGGAATGAGGAAGTCCTCCTTTGACTCTAAAATGCAATGACTCTGTAAAAGTTACTTGACTTAATCAAGATTTGTGTGTATATAATATTTTATATATAGCAAATATATTAACATATTAAACAAAACCCTTCTCTGAGTACTTGTTCCACTGTTAAATGTCCATTAGCTGATTGGATTAGAGATGGACACCTGGCCCAAGGTATCCAATATTCTATCACTCTCTTTCTCCCTCTCCTTTCCCCTCCTCTCCCCTCCTCTCCTTTCCCTTCCCACATTTCATTTCCTTCATATATATATACATATATATACATATATATATATATATGTATATATATATAACTTGGACCTGAGGCAAGGGGACAAAAAAGCCACTTAGAGATTAGAGAGCTACAACTCAAAGTCACTGGCTCTTGTTTAATCTCAGTTTTGTTCCTAATTACTCTCAGAGTAAAATTATCTCTTTAGCCTACTTAAGTAATCTTAATTAATATTCTGATATTCTTTTTCAAAACAGTAAAATTTTGGTACCCAAGATAATGAGAACTTTCCCTTAGAATTTAGAATTGAAGCACTGAGAGAATAAAACAATTAAGCAAAGCATGCTTAAAGAAAAAGATCATATGAAATTTTGGCCAGAGTCAACTCCAGAACAAGTCTAATTACCATAGTGAGGCTGGAAATATGGAAAATTAGAGATCCATGAGTAAAAAGAGAAAATAAGTCTGTGAAGAAAAATAGGAGAATGAAGCATATGCACAGATAGAAATAGAGATGAGGGAACATATGAATCATGAGAGATAAGAAAAGTAGTTTCAGTTCCTGATCTTCCAGTTTCATTCCCACCTGGCCAAATAGTATTTTGGTTCAATCCTTGGATGTCCATAAGATTCCCTGTTATATCCATACAATAAACTATCTTGACTCATTCTACTCTTACAAGAAGATTATAAAATTACTCACCAATTAACTTTTATTTAATGTTATGTGTTAGTAATATACTAAATGCTATGGGAGAATCAAACTAAAAATGAAGTTTAAGACATGGTCCTTTTAAACAGAATCTTGGAGATGGTTTTGGAGATGAAAAAACACACTTAAAAAGAGTGAATGAGGGGGGAGGAGCAAGATGGCAGAGGAGTAGGAGACCTAAATTTTGTCTGGTCCCAGGAATTCAGCTATATAGGGATCAAACCATTTGAACTCAACAGGAGATTGAAGAAAAGAATAGCAGCAACTCTCTGAACAGAAAAGAGACCACTTTTTGGATGGTAGGACATATGGAGAAGTGAATCTGAGGCGATATTCAGGAAGATAGATGGTGGGGGGAGGGAGCCTCCATCAGCCGATACTGGCAAGTGATAGAGCAGCAGAGCACAAAATCGGAACTTTTAGAAGTCGGCTCTGCTGAGGGACGTTGCTCCAGTGGCTAAGTGGGGGGTGGAACCCTCACTGGGACAGTGTGGTCTCAGGATCCTCAGGGTCACAGAAAGACTGAGGGTGCCTGAGTGAGGCAGAGCTCCCAGGTATCAGAGCAGGGAAGCCGGCTGCAAAGACAGAGCCAGGAAGTGGGCTCTCAACTCAGGGTTGCCATAAACCATGATCCACAGCAGAGTCAGGCCACTGCTCTTCCAGCAGAGACCCAACAAGTGGCAGATCCAGGGAGACTCCCCTTCCTCCCCCTTGAGGAGCTGCACGGGAGTGCACCACAGGAATCTGCTGGGTTTGGAGACTCCACATGGGGTCATGTGCCAGAGATAGAAATGCTCAGTCACAGACCAGGTGGACACGGAGTGCAGCCAGAGACCAGGGAGATGGGAGTGATTGACTGCTTTAATCTGGGGGCTCACTGAGGAGTGGGGCCCTGAGTTCTCGGTTCCACCAGGGGAGAGATTGGAAGGCCACCATTTTCACTCTCATCCTCCAAAGCTGTACGGAAAGCTTGCAGGGAACAAAAGCTCCCAAGAGCAAACCTGAGCAGATTACTTAGTCCGGCAAGTGTGGGGCAATTCCTCCTCAGGCAAAGACATTTGAGAAACACTGCAACAGGCACCTCCCCCAGAAGATCAGCAAGAACAGCCAGCCAAGACCAAGTTTACCGCTCAATGAGAATGGCAGAACGCCAGCACTAAGAGAATACAGCACATAGAATTCATGGCTTTTTCCCCTTCTTTTTTTTTTTCCCTTTTTCAACCACGATCTTATCAATCCCTTTTTTCCTTTTTTTTCTTTTTCTTAAATTTTCTTATGTTATGTTAGTCACCATACAATACATCATTGGTTTTTGATGTGGTGATCCACGATCCATTGTTTTCGTATAACACCCAGTGCTCCATGCAGTACGTGCCCTCCTTAATACCCATCACCAGGCTAACCAATCCCCCCTCCCCCCTCCCCTCTAAAACCCTGTTTGTTTCTCAGAGTCCATACTCTCTCATGGTTCATCTCTCCCTCCAGTTCCCCCCCCATTTTCCCCTTCCTTCTCCTAATGGCCTCCATGCTATTCCTTATGTTCCACAAATAAGTGAAACCATATGATAATTGACTTTCTCTGCTTGACTTATTTCACTTAACATAATCTCCTCCAGTCCCATCCATGTTGATGTAAAAGTTGGGTATTCATCCTTTCTGATGACTGAGTAATATTCCATTGTATATATGTACCACATCTTCTTTATCCATTCATCTGTTGAAGGGCATCTCGGCTCTATCCACAGTTTGGCTATTGCAGACATTGCTGCTATGAATATTGGGGTGCATATAGTTCCTTAAAATTTAAAAATAGAGCTACCCTATGACCCAGAAATTGCACTACTGGGTATTTACCCCAAAGACACAGATGTAATGAAAAGAAGGGCCATATGCACCTCAATCCCTTTTTAAAAAATCTTTTTTAATTTTCATTTTTAGAGTCATATTCTATCCCTTCATAGTAGTTAACCTTATTTTTGGTATATATATATAAGTTGTTCTCTCTTTAAAATTGTGAGATACAGTTTATTCTAAAAGACCAAAATATACCCTAAATCTCTAGTGTATGGCTTTGTCCTAGTCTCCTGCCTGATCACATTCTCTCCCTTGTTTTTTTTTTAATTTCTCTTCTTTCTTTTTTCAACCAACTTCTTACCTTATCAATTCCTTTTATAAAATCTTTTATAATTTTCATCTTTACAGTCATATTCCATCCCTTCCTCGTATCTACCCTTATTTTTGTACATATATAAGCTTTTCTTTCTTTAAAATTTTGGGAGGCAGTTTCTTCTAACAGACCAAAATACACCCAAAATCTAGTATGTGGCACTGATCTATGCACCAGCCTGATCATATTTGATCATATTCTTTTTTATTTATCTTTTTCTTTTTCTTTTTTTCTTTTTCTTTTTTCTTTCTTTCCCTTTCTTTTCCCCCAGTTTCAGGATTCTTCTGATTTGTTTAGTGTATATTTTTCTGGGGTTGTTGTTACCCTGTTAGCATTTTGTTCTCTCATTCATCTATTCTCCTCTGGACAAAATGACAAGACAGAAAAAAATCACCTCAAAAAAAAGAATAAGAGGCAGAACTGACTGCCAGGGACCTAATCAATATGGACATTAGTAAGATGTCAGAACTAGAGTTCAGAATAATGGTTATAAAGATACTAGCTGGGCTTGAAAAAAAGCTTGGAAGATATTAGAGAAACCCTTTCTGGAGAAATAAAAGAACTAAAATCTAACCAAGTTGAAATCAAAAAGGCTATTAATGAGGTGCAATCAAAAATGGAGGTTCTGATTTCTAGGATAAATGAGGCAGAAGAGGGAATTAGTGATATAGAAGACCAACTGATGGAAAATAAAGAAGCTGAGAAAAAGAGAGATAAACAACTACTGGATCACGAGGGCAGAATTTGAGAGAAAAGCAATACCATAAGACTAAACAATATTAGAATAATTGCGATCCCAGAAGAAGAAAGAGAGAGAGGGGCAGAAGGTATATGGGAGCAAATTATAGCAGAGAACTTCCCTAACTTGGGGAAGGAAACAGGCATCAAAATCCAGGAGGCACAGAGAACCCCCCTCAAAATCAATAAAAATAGTTCAACACCCCAACATCTAATAGTAAAACGTAGGAGTCTCAGAGACAAAGAGAAAATCCTGAAAGCAGCTCAGGATAAGAGATCTATAACCTACAATGGTAGAAACATTAGACTGGCAACAGACCTATCCACAGAGACCTGGCAGGCCAGAAAGGACTGGCATGATATATTCAGAGCACTAAACGAGAAAAATATGCAGCCAAGAATACTATATCCAGCTAGGCTGTCATTGAAAATAGAAGGAGAGATAAAAAGCTTCCAGGACAAACAAAAACTAAAGGAATTTGCAAACACGAAACCAGCCCTACAAGAAATCTTGAAAGGGGTCCTCTAAGGAAAGAGAGAGCCTAAAAGCAACATAGACCAGAAAGGAACAGAGACAATATACAGTAACAGTCACCTTACAGGCAATACAATTGCACTAAATTCATATCTTTTAATAGTTACCCTGAATATAAGTGGGCTAAGTGCCCCAATAAAAAGACACAGGCTATCAGCTTGGATAAAAAAACAAGACCCATCGATATGCTGTCTGCAAGAGACTCATTTTAGACTCAAAGACACCTCCAGATTGAAAGTGAGGGGGTGGAAAACCATGTACCATGCTAATGGACACCAAAAGAAAGCTGGGGTGGCAATCCTTATATCACACAAATTAGATTTTAAACCAAAGACTATAATAGGAGATGAGGAAGGACACTATATCCTACTTAAAGGGTCTATCCAATAAGAAGATCTAACAATTGTAAATATTTATGCCCCTAACATGGGAGCAGCCAAGTATATAAGCCAATTAATAACAAAATCAAAGAAACATATCGACAACAATACAATAATAGTAGGGGCCTTTAACATCCACCTCACTGAAATGGATAGATCATCTAAGCAAAAGATCAAAAGGAAATAAATACTTTAAATGACACACTGGACCAGATGGACTTCACAGATATATTCAGAACATTCCATCCCAAAGCAACAGAATACACATTCTTCTCTAGTGTCCATGGAACATTCTCCAGAATAGATCACATCCTAGGTCACAAATCAGGTCTCAACTGGTACCAAAAGATTGGGATCATTCCCTGCATATTTTCAGACCACAATGCTTTGAAACTAGAACTCAATCACAAGAGGAAAGTCAGAAAGAACTCAAATACGTGGAGGCTAAAGAGCATCCTACTAAAGAATGAATGGGTCAACCAGGAAATTAAAGAAGAATTAAAAAAATTCACGGAAACAAATGAAAATGAAAACACAACTGTTCAAAATCTTTAGGATTCAGCAAAGGTGGTCCTAAGAGGAAAGTATATAGCAATACAAGCCTTTCTCAAGAAACAAGAAAGGTCTCAAATACACAACCTAACCCTACACCTAAAGAAGCTGGAGAAAGAACAATGAATAAAGCCTAAGCACAGCAGGAGAAGAGAAATAATAAAGATCAGAGCAAAAATCAATGGAATAGAAACCAAAAGAACAGTAGAAGATATCAACAACACTATGAGGTGGTTCTTTGAAAGAATGAATAAGATTGATAAACCCCTGGCCAGACTTATCAAAAAGAAAAGAGAAAAGACCCAAATAAATAAAATCATGAATGAAAGAGGAGAGATCACAACTAACACCAAAGAAATACAAACAATTATAAGAACATATTATGAGCAACTATATGGCAGCAAATTAGATAATCTATAAGAAATGGATGCATTGCTAGAGATGTATCAACTACCAAAACTGAGCCAGGAAGAAATAGAAAACCTGAACAGACCTATAACCGCTAAGGAATTTGAAGCAGTCATCAAAAATCTCCCAACAAACAAGAGCCCAGGGCCAGATGGCTTCCCAGGGGAATTTGACCAAACATTTAAAAAAGAATTAATAC
This sequence comes from Phoca vitulina, assembly GCF_004348235.1. Taxonomy (NCBI): domain Eukaryota; kingdom Metazoa; phylum Chordata; class Mammalia; order Carnivora; family Phocidae; genus Phoca; species Phoca vitulina. The sequence goes on from NW_022589742.1 coordinate 17,013,221, forward strand.
CTATTCTTCTGAAACTTTTCCAAAAAATAGAAATGGAAGGAAAACTTCCAAACTCGTTTTATAAAGCCACCATTACCTTGATCCCAAAACCAGACAAAGACCCCATCAAAAAGGAGAATTACAGACCAATATCACTGATGAACATGGATGCAAAAATTCTCACCAAAGTACTAGCCCATAGGATAGAACAGTACATTAAAAGGATTATTCTCCACGACCAAGTGGGATTTATCCCTGGGCTGCAAGTTTGGTTCAACATCCACAAATCAATCAGTATGATACAATACATTAATAAAAGAAAGAACAAGAACCATATGATCCTCTCAATAGATACAGAAAAAGCATTTGACCTCGTACAGCATCCTTTCTTGATCAAAACTCTTCAGAGTATAGGGATAGAGTGCACATACCTCAATATCATAAAAACCATCTGTGAAAAACCCACAGCGAATATCATTCTCAAATGGGAAAAAGTGAGAGTTTTTCCTACAAGGTCAGGAACATGGCAGGGATGTTCACTATCACCACTGCTATTAAACATAGTGCTAGAAGTCCTAGCCACAGCAATCAGACAACAAAAAGAAATAAAGGGCATCCAAATCGGCAAAGAAATCAAGCTCTCACTCTTTGCAGGTGATATGATACTTTATGTGGAAAACCCAAAAGACTCCACCCCAAAACTGCTAGAACTCATACAGGAATTCAGTAAAGTGGCAGGATTTAAAATCAATGCACAGAAATCAGTGGCATTCCTATACACCAACAACAAGACAGAAGAAAGAGAAAATAAGGAGCCGATCCCATTTACAATTGCACCCAAAACCATAAGATACCTAGGCATAAATCTAACCAAAGAGGCAAAGAATCTGTACTCAGAAAACTATAGAATACTCATGAAAGAAATTGACGAAGACACAAAGAAATGGAAAAACATTCCTTGCTCATGGATTGGAAGAAAAAATATTGTGAAGATGTCAGTGCTACCTAGAGCAATCTACACATTTAATGCAATCCGTATCAAAATACCATCCACTTTTTTCAAAGAAATGGAATAAATAATCCCAAAATTTGTATGGAACCAGAAAAGACTTCGAATAGCCAGAGGAATGTTGAAAAAGAAAAGTAAAGCTGGTGGCATCACAATTCCATACTTCAAGTTCTATTAGAAAGCTGTAATCGTTAAGAGAGTATGGTACTGGCACAAAAACAGACACATAGATCAATGGAACAGAATAGAGAGCCCAGAAATGGACCCTCAATTCTATGGTCAACTAATCTTTGACAAAGGAAAGAATGTCCAATGGAAAAAAGACAGTCTCTTCAACAAATGTTTCTGGGAAAATTGGACAGCCATATGCAGAAGAAGGAAACTGGACCATTTCCTTACACCACACACAAAAATAGACTCAAAATGGTTTAAAGACCTCAATGTGAGACAGGAGTCCATCAAAATCCTAAAGGAGAACACTGGCAGCAACCTCTTCGACCTCAGCCGCAGCAACTTCTTCCTAGAAACATCACCAAAAGCAAGGGAAACAAGGGCAAAAAAGAACTATTGGGACTTCATCAAGATAAAAAGCTTTTGCACAGCAAAAGAAACAGTCAACAAAACCAAAAGACAACCGACAGAATGGGAGAAGATATTTGCAAATGACATATCAGATAAAGGGCTAGTATCCAAAATCTATAAAGAACTTATCAAACTCAACACCCGAAGAACAAAGAATCCAATCAAGAAATGGGCAGAAGACATGAACAGACATTTTTCCAAAGAAGACATCCAAATGGCCAACAGACACATGAAAAAGTGCTCAACATCGCTCAGCATCAGGGAAATCCAAATCAAAACCTGAATGAGATACCACCTCCCACCAGTCAGAATGGCTAAATTTAACAAGTCAGGAAATGACAGATGTTGGCAGGGATGCAGAGAAAGGGGAACCCTCCTACACTGTTGGTGGGAATGCAAGCTGGAGCAGCCACTCAGGAAAACAGTATGGAGGTGCTTCAAAAAGTTGAACATAGAGCTACCATATGACCCAGCAATTGCACTACTGGGTATTTACCCCAAGATACAAATGTAGGGATCCTAAGGGGTTTGTGCACCCCGATGTTTATTGCAGCAATGTCCACAATAGCCAAACTGTGGAAAGAGCCAAGATGTCCATCAACAGATGAATGGATAAAGAAGAAGTGGTATGTATATACAATGGAATATTATGCAGCCATCAAAAGGAATGTGATCTTGCCATTTGCAACAACAGGGATGGAACTGGAGGGTATTATGCTGAGCAAAATAAGTCAATCAGGGAAAGGCATGTATCATATGATCTCACTGATATGAGGAATTCTTAATCTCAGGAAACAAACTGAAGGTTGCTGGAGTGGTGGGGGTGGAAGTCATGGGGTGGCTGGGTGATAGACATTGGGGACGCTATGTACTATGGTGAGCACTGTGAATTGTGTAAGACTGTTGAATAACATGCCTGTACCTCTGAAACGAATAATACATTATATGTTAAAAAAAAGAAGAAGATAGTAGGAAGGGAAAAATGAAGGGGGGGAAATTGGAGGGGGAGACTATTGACTCTGAGAAACAAACTGAGGGTTCTAGAGGAGGGTGGTGGGGGGATGGGTTAGCCTGGTGATGGGTGTTAAAGAGGGCACATATTGAATGGAGCACTGGGTGTTATACGCAAACAATGAATCATGGAACACTACATGAAAAACTAATTATGTATTGTGATTAACATAACATAATAAAATTTAAAAAAAGAGTGAATGATATTTGCCAATATTTTGTTTACATCTCTGAAAATATGTAAACAGATAAAGCTATAATAATACTAAACACATATTCAGCCATTATAACCTATATGTGCTTATAATTGTTATGCTGTGAATGATGATAATTTATACAAGCATGTGTACAGGATGATATATTGGTTGTAAATTGTTCTGGGGGTGGTGTTGCTGGAATATTTGCTGTCCTCTCTTTTCATGCATAATTTAGCTGCTAGAATCAGTGCTTAAGGGAAGAAAGCATATGTTCTTTCAATCCTAGCACTCCTACTTCATATAGAAGTCAAGAGGTTAAATTAATTTCTTTTCATGATCTAAGTGATATACATTATGAGTAGGGAAACCTGAATTGACCCTATATTGATATGAGAAATATTTTCAGATAGTGTCTTTTCTAAACTACTTTTGTAAATTATATATTGTTTGTTTTCTGTAGCCACTGAAGTTTCAACAGTTTGCTTAGTGGTCAGCTAATGATTGGATAGAGATTGCCCTAAAAGTCTGGAACCAGTGTCTCCCAGTCTTTGCTAACAGTATGTGTGTGTGTTGGGGCACACTTTTAACACTTAGGCAGGCAGTTTACAACTCTGCCTTAGCCTTCACTTCCTGATTGTGCAGAGTCTCAAAATCAGCCTGCAGTGAGAGCATAGGACCTTCTTCAGTTCTTCTTGGGAATGTGTACAGCCTTAAGCATGTGTGTAGCCTTCTTTGTGCCCAGAAATATGTCTGAGCTTTTAAAAACCCCTGTGTACATCTCATTCCCTAACTTATCTTTTTAAGCTTTTGGGTTAGGCTAGTATTTCCTCCATTTCTTATTTACTACCTTGGGCAGCAGAGATGTTCAGCAATTACCTCTGATGATAATTTTTTTTTAAAGATTTTATTTATTTATTTGAAAGAGGGAGAGAGAGAGCACAAGTAGGCAGACAGGCAGGCAGTGGGAGAGGGAGAAGCAGGCTCCCCACTGAGCACAGAGCCCGATGCAGGACTCGATCCCAGGACGCTGGGATCATGACCTGAGCCGAAGACAGACGCTTAACCGACTTAGACACCCAGGCGCCCCTACCTCTGATGATGTATTCCAACAAAATCTCCCAGGAAAAAAGGCTATTCACACTGGGTTTCAAATCAAGTCAAATAAAGGCAGAATTGTGAGTGGTGTCTTTTAGAGAACCTCCAAATCAAATGACAATTATCTGGGAATTTGTCTTTGAAGGAAAATCTAACCCATTCTATTCCCTCCAGTTGTTGCCAAGTTGCTGGTTTTCACCATGATTGTACCTGTTGTTTTCAAGGCTACCATGGGTTTCAGGAAAGGTTTATAAGAATAAGGCCATTTGGGGGCACCTGGTTGGCTCAATCACTTGAGCAGCTGACTCTTGATTTCAGCTCAGGTCATGATCTTGGGGTCATGGGATTGAGCCCCGCATCAGGCTCCATGCTCAGGGGAGTCTGCTTGATATTCTTTCCCTCTGCTTCCGCCCCCTGTTCACACACACTCTTTCTCTCTCTCTAAAGTAGATAAAAAGTCTTTTAAAAGAAATTTAAAAAAGAATCAGGTCATTTTATTATTTTTTAATTAGAGAGAGAGCGAGAGCATGCAGGCACATGAAGGGGAGAAGGGGCAGAGGGAGAGGAAGAGAGAGAATCTAAAACAGGCTCCATGTTCAGCTCAGAGCCCAAGGAAGGCTCGATCTCACAACCCTGAGAGCATGACCTGAGCCAAAATCAAGCGATAGATGCTTCCACATTAGTGAATTGCTGTATGTGTTCTAGTAATTTGGGGGTGGATTCTTCTGGGTTTTCACATAAAGTATTATGTAATCTGTGAAAAGAGAGAGTTTGACTTCTTCTTTGCCAATTTACATTTTATTTCTTTTTGTTGTCTGATTGCTGTTGCTAGGACTTCCAGTACTATGTTGAACAATAGTGGCGAGAGTGGGCATCCTTGACATGTTCTTTATCTTAAGGGAAAGGCTCTCAGCTTTTCTCCATTGAGGATGATATTTGCTGTGGGTTTTTCATAGATGGTTTTTATGAACTTGAGGAATATTCCCTTTGTCCCTATAGTCTGAAGAGTTTTAATTAGGAAAGGATGCTGTATTTTGTCAAATGCTTTTTCTGCATCAATTGAGAGGACTATATGGTTCTTCTCTCTCCTCTTATTAATGTGTTCTATTGCATTGATTGAATTGCGAATGTTGATCCACACTAGCATCCCGGGGATAAATCCCACTTGGTCGTGGTGGATGATCCTTTTAATGTATTGTTAGATTCTCTTAGCTAGGATTTTGTTGAGAATTTTGGAATCCATATTCATCAGGGATATCGGTCTGAAATTCTCCTTTTTGATGGGGTCTTTGCCTGGTTTGGGGATTAAGGTAATGATGGCCTCATAGAATGAGTCTGGAAGCTTTCCTTCTGTTTCTATTTTTTGAAACAGCTTCAGGAAAATAGGTATTATTTCTTCTTTGAATGTTTGGTAGAATGCCCCAGGGAATCCATCAGGCCCTGGACTCTTGTTTTTTTTGGAGGTTTTGGACCACTGCTTCAATCTCGTTACCGGTTATTAGCCTATTCAGGTTGTCAATTTCTTCCTGTTCCAGTCTTGGGAGTTTATAGGTTTCCAGGAAGGCATCCATTTCATCCAGGTTGCTCAGCTTATTGGCATATGGTTGTTGATAATAATTTCTAATAATTGTTTCTATTTCCTTGGTGTTAGTTGTGATCTCTCCCCTTTCATTCATAATTTTATTAATTTGGGCCTTTTCTCTTTTCTTTTGGATAAGTCTGGCCAGTGGTTTATTGATCTTATTAATTCTTTCAAAGAACTAGCTTCTAGTTTCATTGATCTGATCTACTGTGTTTCTGGCTCATGGATCAGAAGAATAAACATTGTTAAAATGTCTATGCTACCCAGAGCAATCTATTCCTTCAATGCCATCCTGATCAAAATTCCAATGACATTTTTCAAAGTGCTGGAACAAACAATCCTAAAATTTGTATGGAATCAGAGAAGACCCCGAATTGCCAAGGAAATGTTGAAAAAGAAAAACAAAGCTGGGGGCATCACGTTGCCTGATTTCAAGCTATATTACAAAGCTGTGATCACCAAGACAGCATGGTACTTTCACAGAAACAGACATATAGACCAATGGAACAGAATAGAGCAACCAGATATGGACCCTCAAGTGTATGGTCAAATAATCTTCAACAAAGCAGGAAAAAATATCCAATGGAAAAAAGACAGTCTCTTCAGTAAATGGTGCTGGGAAAACTGGATAGCCACATGCAGAAGAATGAAACTCGACCATTCTCTAACACCATACACAAAGATAAACTCAAAATGGATGAAAGACCTAAATGTGAGACAAGAATCCATCAAAATCCTAGAGGAGGACATAGGCAATAACCTCTTTGACATTGGCCACAGCAACTTCTTTCAAGATACATCTCCAAAGGCTAGGGAAACAAAAGCAAAAATGAACTTTTGGGACTTCATCAAGATAAAAAGCTTCTGCACAGCAAAGGATACAGTCAACAAAACAAAGAGGCAGCCCGCAGAATGGGAGAAGATATTTGCAAATGTCACTACAAATAAAGGGCTGGTATCCAAGATCTATCAAGAACTTCTCAAACTCAACACCCAAAAAGCAAATAATGAAGTCAAAAAATGGGCAGAAGACATGAACAGACATTTCTCCAAAGAAGACATACAAATGGCTAACAGACACATGAAAAAATGTGCATCATCATTAGCCATCAGGGAAATTCAAATCAAAACCACATTGAGATACCAACTTATACCAGTTTGAATGGCAAAAATTGACAAGGGAAGAGACAACAAATGTTGGAGAGGCTGTGGAGAAAGGGGAACCCTCTTACACTGCTGGTGGGAATGCAAGTTGGTACAGCCACTTTGGAAAACAGGGTGGAGGTGCCTCAGGAAATTAAAAATAGAGCTACCCTATGACCCAGCAATTGCAGTCCTGGGTATTTACCCCAAAGACACAGATATAGTGAAAGAAGGGCCACATGCACCCCAATGTTCATAGCAGCAATGTTCGCAATAGCCAAACTGTGGAAAGAGCTGAGATGCCCTTCAAGAGATGAATGAATAAAGAAAATGTGGTCCATATATACAATGGAATATTAGCCATCAGAAAGGATGAATACCCAACTTTTACATCAACATGGATGGCACTGGAGGAGCTTATGCTAAGTGAAATAAGTCAAGCAGACAAATTTAATTATCATATGTTTTCACTTGTTTGTGGAACGTAAAGAATAGCAGGGAGGACATTAGAAGGAAGGGAAAAATGATGGGGGGGAAATTGGAGGGAGAGATGAACCATGAGAGACTATGGACTCTGAGAAACAAACTGAGGGTTTTAGAGGAGAGGGGGCTGGGGGGATGGGTTAGCCTGGTGATGGGTATTAACGAGTGCACGTACTCCGTGAAGCAGTGGGTGTTATATGAAAACAATGAATCGTGGATCACTACATCAAAAACTAATGATGTATTGTATGGTGAGTAACATAACATAATAAAATTAAATTAAAAAAAAAAGGGTTGGATGCTTAATCAACTGAGCCACCTAGGTGCCCCAAGAGTAAGACCATTTTAAAACACTGCAAAGCTTGATGTTCTTACTGAAATTCAGCCATTTTTCTTGAATAAATATTCTCCAGATTGCTTCAAGCCTCTGGTTAATTTCCAGAGTTCTGAAATGCTGGTTCTTCTGTGTGTATGTGTGTGTGTGTGTGTGTGTGTGCACACACGTGCACGTGTGTTCATCCTCATTGCTTTTATGGAAGAGAAAATTTTTGGAGGTCCATACTTTGCAGTTTTCACTGATGTCTCGTTCTGTCCTTTTTCTTTCACTTTATTTTCACCAGAGAAAACCTTTCTGTTTCAGCCTGTATATATCCAACCTGATCAACCCCACTGTTCCCAAATTTATTCCACCTCAGTTTAAATGACAAGTCCATTTGAAAACAAAATCTCACACTTCCCATTCCAAATTCTAGAAAGAGATAATCTGATTGCTTAAATTTTTGTGCATTTTTACACCTGATTTTATTAAGTGTGGTTAAGATGACAGTATGATATAATATTAGCATGGAATGGGGGACATATCTCTAAGAATAGGGATTTATTTGGGCTTGTTAGAAACATCAAATAAAATAACGTGAAATCAGAGAGGGAGAAAAACCATAAGAGACTCTTAACTCTAGGAAACAAACTGAGGGTTGCTGGAGGGGAGGTGAGTGGGGGGGATGGGGTAACTGGGTGATGGGCATTAAGGAGGGCATGTGATGTAATGAGCACTGGGTGTTATATGCAACTGATGAATCACTGAACTCTACCTCTGAAACTAATACTCCACTATATGTCAATTAATTAAATTTAAATAAAATAAGATTTTAAAAAATCAAGGGTTATTTATTAGATAATCATGTTTCTAGGACAAGAAGAGGTTAGTCAATATATTGTGAAATGATGAGTAAATGAAGCACAAAGGTAAATATTAGGGAAGTCTTAGTTATCAATATACAGTTATGAACTTGGAAGAAACAAAAATTAATAAAAAGGGAAAAATCACTTATATTCTTACTATTCAAAGGTGACCATTGTTAACATGATATTTACCCTTCTAGTTGCATAGAACTATATTATGAAAACTTTCCCATATCATTAAATGTCCTTCTAAAATATGAGAATTTAAGTTTTCATTGTATTCTCCTTCTAATTCCAAGGTTTCCTTGGCCTCAGTAGTCCATGGGTAATAATGGGTTCACCTTAACCATTATAACTTAAATTTTATTGGTTACTTTCTTTACATATTTAATGTAGAAATTCAAATATACACAAAATCTTTCCTACTTCTCTAGGAATTGTTTCATCCATAACTATGAACATTATTTTACATAAACCACTGTGTACAAATTTATATGTTTAGAATTAATTTATAGGAGGTCTTTTCTGTACTAGTTGGTCAAAGAGTATGAATATGTTTAATGCTTTTGATATACGTTGTCTAATTGTCCCATAGACTTGATTTTGTAAAGCTTTTTTTGTGATAAGATTTTCTAAAATCTGGTAGAATAAACTCTTCCACACATCTGAAATCATTCTTGCGTTAATTTAAGTAAACTAGTTTTCTAAATATTATACTATGTTTCTTGAAAAATCTAAATTTACTGTGACAATGTATAGCCCCGTATACTCTTTTGTCAAATAAAAAAATAAATTTTCAGTTGTTATATGATATCTGTCTTATCAATTTACTGTATAATTTCAACATTTTTAATGATAATTTTATAATCTATTTAAAGAAACTTTGCATTCATCAGTAAAGACACCCCTTATGATATTGCAGCTGCTGAAGGAAAGTTATTGAAGTCTCTGAAAGTAAAGAGATGGCTATTTACTACCTCTTCATGATTGCATCTTCTCTGGGTGTAAGCTCCTAGGAAAAGCTTTTAGTCCAATTTTAATCTTCAATTTTCAAGGCAATGTTCATTCAATTTATGCTGCTGCACATTCAGAAAGTCAATTTATCAAGAATCTCTGATCTTAGGCAATAATTATGCTATGCTTCCCAGGTTATATGTCTTTCATTTGGCTGCTTGCTTAAAGTGGAAAGTCTGTGTTTTTCTTGGATTTTCTTGTTTTATTTTATAAGTATAAAATTGCAGGAAATTAAAGAGTCAGTATGCATAGTAATACCAATGATATGTGTAAAATTTGAAGGGAAGATATACAGGTTATGACTGCAAGACTGAACTTAACCAAATTGAATTGAATTATAGTTTGTTTCAATATGGTTAAGAGGAAATGACCAGTCTATGACTGAGTAGTTCATTGGTTGGAATACCATACCAAATGTTGCTAACGTTAGCAATGTCTTTTATTTAATCTCTTTCAGATCTAATCAGTTATGTGTTACTAGAAATTGTTCTAGTATCTGGAGTTTTGTTTTGTTTTGTTTTCCTGAAAGAGAGAGAGCAGGGGGTAGGGGTAGAAGGAGAGGGAGAGAGAGAGAATCTTAAGCAGGCTCCACACCCAGTGCAGAACCCCACATGGGGCTCGATCTCATGACCCTGAGATCATGAATTGAGCCAAAATCAAGAGTTAGATGCTCAACTGATGGACCCACCCATGTGCCCCTTGTGTCTGGACTTTTGAAGACATTATACATTTTCTGTTCTTAAGATGCACACCTTTTCACAAATGTATCTAATGGGTGACCCTTTATATGAGTTAAAACATCAGCTATGTTAATATAGTTAATAAATTAAGTATTATGCACACTTAGTTACTTACATTTTCCCCAAATCTCTCCAACCTCTGGACAGAAGAAGCATTTATAATCAGGTTTCACTCACTCTTGCTTTCCTTTATGTCAGTCATTTACATTGGTCTCTCTGAGTGAAGAAAAATTCTTTTAGGTGCTATCATTGCTTCAGTAGTCTCCCCAGTCTTTGTTGTATGCTAAGCTATTTAGTTGGGTACCTACATTCTAGCAAAATTGAGTCACTGAAGGTGCCACAGAATGCTGTAGAAAATCTCTCTTTTTTTATGTTATATTCTGCTCTGCAACAGAATAACATGCAGATTAACATTACAAAATTCTGAATGTGGGAAATCATTGTTCTTTTTCTCTAAGATCAGTAGGAGGTAGTGACCTGTACATACAATTATGTATATAAACTGAAATATCCCCTCAAGTAGACTGTTACAAGTTTTAGAATAGAGACGGGGAAGGAAATTGTGGCTCATTTAACTTTCACATGAAGTTATATTTTCCTGCTTGAAATTTTCAGTTACAAAAATGCCTTTTTTTTAAAACGTTGTCCTTCTTTCATCAAATGGTTTAGAATTTAGGTGGATAGGACAACTGATATTTTTGGAGCATTTCCTAAGATCCCAAAATCTATGGGGTGGGGGTGATGTTCATGTCTTTAATAGTATTAATTCTTTCAATCCGTGAGCATGGTATATCTTTCCATTTGTGTGTGTTGTATTCAGTTATTTCATCAATATCTTATAGATTTCAGAGTATAGGTCTTTTACCTCCTTGGTTAAATTTCATTTAGCTTTTTCTGTTACTTTGTCTTGTTCTTTCATTTGAGACATACTTTTCTATCTCCTCTTTTTGTCTAACTCTCTGTGATTTTTTCCTATGTATTGGGTAGGTCAGCTATGCCTCCTGTGCTTGAAAGTAGTAGCCTGTGTAGAAGAAGTCCTGTGGTGACCTATAGTGCAAGTCTCCCTGGTTAACAGGCCCAAGAACTCCAGAGGTGTCTCCTGATAAGGGTGTGCATACTCCTGCTGTGGCCATGCTGTGATTTCTGTGTATATGCTGGTGGGTAGGGCTGGCTGCCCAGCTGGCTGCAATGAACTGGTTTGCTTGCTTTGGGTACACTGGGCAGGGTTTGCTCTTCACTCTGCTAAGGGTACTAGATGCAGCCCCCATGGGTTTGCTGCTGGGTGGGGCTGGCACTCAGCCTAGCTATCTTCAATTAGCTCCTGCCACAGCTCCAGGCACAACAAAAGACAGGACTTGAGAGGCTGGGCCACAGGAACTACAGGCGTAGTGGTGTATGGGGTTATCTCCCCACCCCCTCAGGGCAGGAGTAACTTTGGAGTAGTGCTAGTCCCAGTCAGGGCTGCCTGCCAGGTGTGGCAGGGCAGGAGCTGCTTTGTAAGGATTCCTGCCAATTAAGGCAGGTTGTGTGGGACAGGTGAGCCGAGGAATGCCTGGATGTGACACGTGGTGCTAACAAGGTAGGTGGAGAGTGAAGAATTGGCTTCCACAAACATCCAGCTATCTGGGCTTGGGGAGGGCAAGAAAAAGGCACCTATTAGCACTTTTGTTCCCAAAGAAATCTCCTGTGAATCCCTGCTCCTCTGGTACGTGTTCTAAGATTAGTCAATAAATCTCATATATACCCCAGGTGCTTCTGTGCTGTATCGGGATGAGTTATTTAGTGTGCTGGCTCTTTCAAGTTGGGGAGTTGGTTTCCTATCTCCTTCCAGCTCTCCTGGAGTTAAGCCCTGATGATTTTTAAGCTCTTGGAGTTAAGCCCCAATGACTCTTAAAGCTCCTGGTATTAAGCCCCACTGTGTTTCAAAGTCAGCCATTATAGAGACTCATCTTCCCAATGCAGGTCTCCATGGCCAGTAGTGTCTGGTGTGGGATCTGATCCCCTTGCTTCTTCATGTTGCTGATGTCTGTCCTGTCTGTGGTTAGTCATACTGGGGGTTTGGTTCCCAACCATGTCTCTATTCCTCCTACCCTTTTCAATGTGGCCTTCTCTCTACCATTAGCTGTTGAAGATCTATTTGGCCAAACTTCAGGTCATTTTCAGTTAGTTTATAAATGTAGTTGTTGCCTTGGTGTGTCTATATGACAGAGGGAGCTCAGAATCCTCCTTCTCCACCTTCTCCATCTTTTCCCTCACCTTGCTGGAGGTTTTGTTTTGATGTATACTGAAAATCTACTAATGTCAGTCACTGTGCCACTCTGGAAATGGAATGGTCACAGAAATGTATGTGATATAGTATTTGCCCTTAAGGAAACTACAGTTAGCTGTGACTAAATAATTCCGATATAATATCATAAATGCTATTTCACAAGTGCTATTTCACAGGTATTTATTACTGCCAAAGGATCACAGAGAACAACGAATTATGTGCATGGTGAGTTTAAAATAAAAGAGGCATTTTTTTTTTCTGGGACCTGAAAGATACACAGGAATCTTACAAATTAACCCGGCGTTAAATGTTTACAAGTTGTGCGTGTGTGTATCTGTATTTATCTATATATATCAATATACCTAAAATAATTGAACTACTAGGTATTTACCCAAAGAATATATAAATACTAATTTGAAGGGATACACACACCCCAATGTTTATAGCAACATTATCTACAATAGCCAAAGTATAGAAATAGCCCAAGTGTTCATTGACTGATGAATGGATAAAGAAGATGTGGTATGTACATATACAATGGAATATTACTCAGCCATAAAAAATGAAATATTGCCATTTACAATGATGTGGATGGAGCTAGAGAGTATTATGCTAAGCAAAATAAGTCAGAGAAAGACAAATACCATATGATTTCATTCATATATGGAATCTAAGAAACAAAACAAAAGAGCAAAGGGGAAAAGGAAGAGAGAGAGAGAGAGAGGGAGACAAACCAAGAAACAGACTCTAATCTATAGAGAATGAATTGATGATGACCAGAGGGGAGAGAGGTGAAGGAATGGGTTAAATAGGTGATGGGGATTAAGGAGTGCACTTTGTGATGAGCACCGGGTGATGTATGGAAGTGCTGAATCATCATATTGTACATCTAAAACTAATATTACACTCTATGCTAAGTAACTGGAATTTAAATAAAAATTAAAATGTGTGTCAAGTATTATGTAAAACAGGGGCGCCTGGGTGGCTCAGTTGGTTAAGCGACTGCCTTCGGCTCAGGTCATGATCCTGGAGTCCCTGGATCGAGTCCCGCATCGGGGGCTCCCTGCTCGGCAGGGAGTCTGCTTCTCCCTCTGACCCTCCCCCCTCTCATGTGCTCTCTCTCATTCTCTCTCTCTCAAATAAATAAATAAAATCTTTAAAAAAAAAAAAAAGTATTATGTAAAACATTATGTATTTTGGAGACATAACATCTACCTGCTTTAATTAAGAAAATATATTTTTTCAGCACCTTTTAATTATATTTATTTAACACCATAAAGTATTTGTTATTCTCACTCTATTAATTTAAAAGAGTTTAAAATGGCCTTTATTTGACAAAATATCTGAAAGACATTTCTTAAGAGTTGTTTTACAGATATTTTCTTTTTAACACAAGTTAAAGTGAAACCACTGGGTTTAAACTGTTTTTGTTTTTTTTTTAATCTAGGCTTTACTAACATAAACTTACTTCTCTCCAAGTTATTTGAATTTGAAAAAGTAGAATATATCTAGATATGTCAGTAACAAATGCAGCCAAGCTAATGGATCTTAGTCAATTCTTAGCTGTGAAGAAAACCAATTTTAACATGGGAAATAGATTGGAAATGTGGGAAACTCAGATGACAAGAAACCAGTGACCTAGGCTGCTTAAATTGGGTTAGAAATGGAATTTCAGACTACAAAGTGCTATAAGATTTGAAGTAACTAAGCAATCTAGTGAATCTGGTTTGTTAGGAAAAAGTGTTAAACTTCCTGACTATGGAAGAATAGTATTTCCTAAGGGAAATTATAATCAAAGCACAACAGATTATATTTTTTCTTTTCCAGAGGAATTGTAAAGAGCAAGACGTATTCAATGCAGCCTCTCAAAGAACTGTTCAAAGATCTCCAGGTAAAGAAAAGTCTGTTCTGGAAAAGGGGAAAAAAAGAAACTCTAAGGTTTTAGGAATGAAAGAACAGTCTACTGTATTGGTTAAGAATTTTAGGAAAGAGATAAAGGGATCAGGAAAGTGAAATGAATTCGTGCACACAAAAGCAGAGATTGTAAAGGGGCATAGGTAATGGGAAGCCTTTATGATTATATCATAGAGAGATCAGAAACAAAATAGATTGGCTAATAAACTGAAGAAACTACAATTAAAAATGACTATTAAGTATGTGCTTTCTCAAATCTGTATTTAACAATAACCATGCAATTCTTTTCTAAGAGCTATTTGGACAAGTTGGAGATAATAGAAACTAGGTTGAAAAGTGAACAGCCAAGAGCTAATAATTAAATGAAAAAAAAAAAAAGAAGTACATTAGGGAATAAGAAACTTCTAGGTTAGATTCACATGTCTTTTATGTAAGCTCTGCTTTTACTTGTATATATCAAACTCAGTCTGTTCCTAGGCAGCTAAGTGAAGTAGGAGAGTATCAGTGGAAATCAGGTAAGTGTGTTTAGAATCACAGTTGAATACCCTAACCCTAACTGGAATTTTACAAATTTCTGAGAATTTAGTAGTCATATAAGAAAATGTAAGAAAACCATTGAAAGTTATATTTGAGAAAAAAATAAAAACAGAAGGTCACCTGTTTAAAAAAAGTTATATTTGAAAGTATAATCAATGGCTGGTTTCCAATGGACTGTTAAGAAATACTTCTGGTAGAATAGACATCATTACCTCCCCAAATTACAGTACTCCAGGGAGAGCCAGTTGCATTTGACACACATGCATCTCTCATGTATTTTAGAATAGCCCAAGGCATAATGATGAAAAGGATAAAATTGTGTTTTTTATTTTCCTGATGTCTGCTCTTAGACTATTTCCAACCAAGCTTGCCATCCAAACTTTCCTAAACCTCTTCCTTATTAAAATCTGATGTATTCATACCCTAACCTATTAGAGCCCTACTTTCAACTAGCAAACTAACCAATTAAACCACACTACGGTGATCATGTGATGTCATGTACTTTTGGGTTATCTTTCCTAAGGATTAATCATTTGCAAATGGGCCTTATGGAGACCTACAACCTCGATTTAATAACAAAACATCATTATAGTAATAATTTTAGGAAAATATGCCAAGGTATTACTTGGATTACATATTACTTGGACAAGTGAAGCTTTCAAGCATCCCTGTAATCATACTATACAGACTCATATTTGCCTTTGAAACTAAAATTCACTGAGTATTTCATTACCTGTCTACTAGGTGCTTTACATGAAATAACTAATCTTCACAAAATAACTCTATGGATTAAGTATTATGATTAAACTCTGATTTACACATGGAGAAGTGGAAACTCTAAGGTTAACTCATCTCATGTCACACAACTAATAAGTTGTTGAGCTGGAACTCATATTTACCTGTTTCTGGTTCCAGAGCCTGAGTTCTTAACCACTACCTATACTGGCTATATATTGCATTATCTTTTCACAGAATGATGTTTGCTTAAATGTATGTGTTACAGAGAGGTGGGGTAGATTAGGAAACACCTGGAACATTTATTTTAAATGTCTATATGTAGGAACATCAGTTATAAAACTCCTGGCTTCTTTGTGTTTCCCTTATTGACTCCATTTCTTAGAGGAAGAAGAGTTAATTATCCAATTGGCAAATTAAAGAGAAAGTCTGAATATGCAGACCTCAGCCTTCTTCTCTCTTTAAGCTCAGTCTCTTTGCAGAGAATATTCATTTTTCTCAGCTACTTTGTACCATAAGTCTTTCAAAGCCAGGCTATTCTCCTACAAGGAGAGGTCAACAGTTTACCATACACTGTTTGTTATTGGGGTTCAGCATTAAGAATCCCACTTTTGATATACACCTAACCCAAGTTCTTCAATAGCTCCATGAAAAATAATGCTAACATTTAGTTCTAAAGCTGCACTATTGCTTCTTTAGCTCTCAATTGGTTCAGAACTCAATAGTGGAAAAGAAGTGATCACATCAAACTACTAAAGTTATTTATAGTTAAGATTTAGAAATGATTTTTGAGTGTCAAAGCAAATAGGCACCAGAATTTGTTGACGTAATGATAGACATCTGGACAGTTGGATATATCTAAGTTATGCTGTTTTTCTCTCCACTGATATATCTGATATTATTTTATATGCAATACAAAATATTTCCTTGGTATAATTCTTGTTTAATTGTTTTAAAGTATTTCTTGATGAGTTATTCCATATACAATGGGGGGCAATATGAATTTAGCATCTTCAATTGATATGATATCTCAATTAAAGGCTATTTAAGGGAAAATCTTTGGCTTGAAAACTGTAAAGGTTTAGATTAACTCTAGAGAGTGGGTTTATGGGGCCTGATAGTATCAAAATGGTCAATTACTTGTAGCACTCAATCTGGCACTTAAATTATACTATCTTCTTTTGTTTTCTAATTGTCTCATATGTCTCAGTGTTATTTCCCAAATGAGATTACAGACTCTTCTAAACCAAGGGGAACATATTATGCTTTCTTTCCATCTTTCATCCCAATTCTTGCCATTTACATGGTGAAAATTATGGGTAAAATAAAATTTTGTTGACTTAGAAAAGTATTTTTAAAAGTAATCAAGTTAGTTATCTGTATATCACCAACTTTTCAACCTAATTATTTAATTTTCAACCAACTTTTTTTTTAAAGATTTTATTTATTCATTTATTTGAGAGAGAGAGAGAGCACATGAGATGGGGGAGGGTCAGAGGGAGAAGCAGACTCCCTGCCGAGCAGGGAGCCCGATGCGGGACTCGATCCCGGGACGCCAGGATCATGACCTGAGCCGAAGGTAGTCGCTTAACCAACTGAGCCACCCAGGCGCCCGATTTTCAACCAACTTTTACAGTGGTATGATGTATGTCCTTTTTTATACTTTGGCTCTTTGGGGGATACCCTATCAGCAACATCTTTTGTCAGTATTTACTCACAAAAGTCCTAACTGGACTCGTAAAAATAGGTTGAAATGTTCATGATATTTCTGAAACTTTAGTAGGACTGAGTAAGGTGGTATAAATGTTATGGAAGGAGGCTGCTTTGATCTGGGAAGCACTTGTTCTCTGTCACTGTCAGAGTCAGTAAATAAATCATCTGCCAATGTCCCTGGACATGTGACTGATATAGGCTAGTACGTTTGGGCTGTTACCAGACATGCAACTCATACAAGGAAGAGTATGCCATGTTCTTTTGCAGAATTTCAGTGTGGATTTAACAGTGATGCTCTATATGAATATTTACTCTTTGATATTGCCTGCTGAATAACAAGTGTGCAAATATCTGACTTTTAAAATATATATTTTAATATCAATTTTTGCATAGTATGGATGCAAGTGCTAGGTTCCAGGTTTGTAGCTCAAATCCTTATTTTTCTCATTTTAAGGTGTAGCAATTTAAAGATCCTAATAGAAGCTATTAATTCAGTCTTGGAAAAGCAGAAACCCTACAGCATCAGGTTTAGGTGACTCTAACTTTCTGGGTAGCTGTGGTACTATTTCCCAACTGGTATTAGGCATTTTTCTGGGGTTCAAATGCCGGATAGGCTTGTGACTTCCTGCAAGTATCTTAAGCATTTTATACTTCAGTTGTTTCATTTGTATATAGATAACGATATCTGAAATTTACCACCTTGCACAGAGCCAAGGTCACCATCAGTGAGCTTTCAATAAATACATTCTCTATGATGTTATTAAGGATAATAAAAGCTATACTGAGAATTTGGGGTTGGAGATTGTCATTTAATATAGACAATTAACAATTATCAAGAGTCTAATTGGTATATATCAATTAGAGAGAGTCAAAAAATTGTCACAGGTTAATATGAAGTAGCATTATTCTTTGCCAATACTTAAGGAGGTCTCAAAACAGCATTATTTACCCAAGAAAATAAGCCTTTATTTTGTACTTTTTCACTGAAACTGTTACAAAATGAAACAAAAAGAAATGACAATTATGTCTAATCCCCAGAGACACATTTTGAAAATTCCATCTTCTTGTGAGTTTTGTAAAATACTGTTCACATTTAAAATCCACTTTGAAGTAAAAATGATTAAATGAGGTCGCACACCAAAGTCCTTACTGCCTTAAAGCTATATAGAATAAAATTAGAGTTTTTAGATTTGGGGCATCTGTAAAACACTATGTTTTTGTAGTAAATTCAATATAATAGAAAATTTCAGGTTTCCATAAGACCACAGAAAGAAAAGATGGATGAGAGGAGGAGAGGGAAACATTATTTAAAAAATCAGCAATTTCACTCCATTGTGAATTATTATGCTCTACCACGTGGGACAAGCCACTCCAAAGTGTGATTGGTCATTGAAGACAAAGTGTATCCTAAAATACATGGAGGAAGAGAAAAGAGAGAGAAGAGGATGAAAAAGAAAACATTTCTTTCCCATATTCTCTACCCTAATTGCTTCATATATGTCATCACTAGTAGCAAAGACAAAGAACTGAGACCATGAGGATTTCAGGAACTTCAGAGGGGCAAAAACAAATGCTTAGATCTTGTATGAGATTAATATTTGAATTTATGAATGAATTCAACCTTGACCTCTAGGTGCCTGGAGAGGAGACCAGCTTGGCTACATCAGGGAGACTTTGGGTTATGAGGTCTGTAGGAACTGTCTCCTTCCCAGAGATTTCTATGCCAGTTACTGTCATTATTCATCTTCTCCCAATTACCAATGCAGTTTTATTAGGATCCCAAAAGAGAATAACACAGTTGTTTTGCTGTCTGCTATGACTCACTCCACTTTTACCCCTTAAATCTACTTATAGAACCTCCTATAATTTCAGCTCTTTCTTGTCTACACCCAGCCTTAGCCATCTCAGAGAGTTAATTATACCTTCATTTCTAAATACTGTCCTTATTAACTAAACAACAGAGGAAAATTTACAATTCAAACAAATCATGCATTTGGCAAGTTGTATAATTGAAATAGGTCTAGAAAAATATTTTAGTTATGTTTGATGGATAGAGAAAAATCAGGTGTAGTTTGTGGATGGTCCCTGGAATGTTATATGTCTGTTTTCAGTAGGGCATCCTCCTGAGGAAGGGATTTTCAAAGGTTCTTTTCAACTATTATTTTAACCTTTTTTACTTAAGATACAACACTACAAAAATGATATATGTATACCTGGGGGTGCCTGATGGTTCAGTTGGTTAAGCATCCAATGCTTGATTTCAGCTCGGGTCTTGATCTCAGAGTCGTGAGCTTGGGCCCTGCTGGGCATGGAGCCTACTTAAAAAATAAAATAAAAAATAAATGATATATGTATACCTAGACTGAAGACAACCAGATGAATGATAATTAAATCAGCCTGAGTGGAGGTGGAGGAAATGATTAAAGAAAAAAAAAAAGGTCTTTTAAAGGAGCTAAGAACCAAGTGTTAGTGACTGAGTAGGTGAAGAGTTTGAAGGAGGAATTTTGTAACAACAGCACCTCTGGGGTGAGCACATTTTGCAAAACCTAGAGCCTTGGAGTCATATTGCTATGTGTAGAGTTCAGATTACAACAGCTCAAATCAATTGAGAAAAACAAAATTAAGCCTCCAGCAGTGTAAAGATCGTTTACGTACTATTGAAAATTGATGTTTTATATCTCCAGCTGAATCAATGTTGCAGAAGAAGGAATAAATATCGATGACATGAGTTCACAAAACTTTGTTAAAGTTAGGGTTTTCTCCAGGAGAAAAAAAAGTCAAACTTTTTCTTTTGACTGGAAAGTAAGTTGTAAATCAGATGTTAATAAGCATCTCTCAAGGGAATCTCTTGTGTTCTGAGATTTGCAATCATGCAATAGGTAGAACTGATTTTTTAATAGCAAGGCATCTTATAAATATCAGCAGGATATATTTTCAACACAAAAGTATTAGTTGTGTTGTCTACATTAAAAGGAAATGCAAAGTAGAAGTAAACTTTCTTGGTTTTCTGGTACTTTTTGACAACTGTTGATCATAAGTAATTATATGTGTAGAAACTTCTCTAACATTTATATTTTATTTTCAAATTCTAGTATGTATCCAAAGAAGTGAACAAATTGTCAAATGAGTTGATACTCTTTTCATAACTGCAATATGCTTAAATTCCTAAGATGTTTGATTCATTCTTTCTTATAGATGCTTATATGCCTATCTATAATGCCTAAACAATAGAGTGAAAATTTAAATTCAAGCAAACCATATATTTTAAAGAATTGTTTAATTGAAATTACCTTAAAAATATTAGTCATGTCTGATGAACAAAGGAAAATCTTGTAGTTTGTTACTGGTCTCTGGAATTTGGACCTCATCCCATAGGTTTACTAAGCCTAAAGGAGACCTGAGCTGCTCAGTGTGGAAATCCTCTTCATTGAGATGGGTCATTGGTGAAATCTCCAGGTTTTAGATCTGGCTTTATTTGCACATGAGAATGTACTTAAAATCCTGCATTCTCTCTCCTTTTGGATTGCAATTTTAAGCCTTATTTCTTCTTTTGCAATGGAAGTTATTTTTTTTTTTGTAATACCAGATAGCAAAAAAGCAATTGAAGAATTATTTATTCTGGACAACAGATCATTGCAGAGCTTGAGAGAGCACATTTTGCCTACATACAAGGATGCTCTACATAACAAATAACCTATGGATGAAAATATGTATACATAATCTATTAGATGCAGTCAAAAAGTGGGATGGTCTTGTGCACTAAGATAACTAATCAAATTCAGTGAAAATATCACATTGTACATTTGACATCATATAGACAAAAAGGGTCTAATTATGTAAATTGGATTTTCAGCTTTTTAACTGGGTCTTTTGGTATGTTCTACAAGCAGCCAAATTCAAAGCCTGTACAATAGTAAGGCCTATATTATGACTCATTGCCAGCATATTACTAAGTGCCCTGTATGTTCTAACTTTTCTCACACTTAGACTTTCCTATGTGCATGCACACATACACTCTCTCCAACTCTCCATTACAAATTTCCTAACACGTGGACTTAATTTTTCTCTGATTGTCTAATGGAATGTCTTCCCAAATGTCTTGCTAATGAGCTGCTGGAGGACAGTAGATTGTTCTTTTACATATTTGAATGTAATTGTGTGATTAGTATAGAGCTGGGCACAAAATAGGTGCTACTCATTGAGTGAATGAATGGATGGATGAATGAAATGACAAAAAATAGCTGGCTACCTGAGTAAATCAGTAGATATTCTTAGATGTAGTAAAGTCATAGATAGAAAAGTGCTTGCTTCTGCCTGTGTTCTAAGTATGATCTTCATCTTCTTTAACAGAAATTCAGTGGGGTTTCAGGAAAAGTATACCAAAGTAGTGTGGCTAGGGGTGATTATCTTTTTTATAGTGGGAATTAATCTCAGAGGACATTTGTTAAATAGTCATCAGCATTGATTCATCCCCTTCTCACTCTGAGCCATGGCAAAGTACCTCTTCAGTGAAGTAATTGTTTTGTTTGGGCATTCACTCCTAAAAATGCAAGGAGGCTCCAGGTGATATGCCTAATTGTCTTTTTCACTACCAAACTGCTGCACACTTTTCAATGGCTTTATCTTCAAAGGAAGCACTTCAATCTGTTTCTCTAATTGAGAGTGAATTCCATCTTCTAATTAAGGGATTTGTCAATGCAAGCAATGGGTTCCTAGTGTGTATATTGGGGTAGGCAGAAATTCAGTCTAAGTATGCGTTACTTTTTGTTTCTCCAGCACTGGGTCAAGCAGTTGTGGGGGTGATTATTTTTGTTTTCCTTTTTTTTTTTCCACCTGCCATTCATACATTCATGTATGAGAGAGACTTAGGTCCTGAGAAATGAAGGCCAATTCATGTGGAATTAGTCCTCTTATAGCCACAGCAGGATGGAACTTGTTTCTGAAACCTGAAGAGGTGGGTCAGCCCTAGACACACAGCTCCATTGAGGCCAGAACCAAGAAAATGTTGATATAGGTGCTAGAGAAAATTCACATGTATTATTTTCCCTATTATCTATTATATTCAATCGAACAGGTTTTACCTATCAAGAAAGAACTCTCTGTGACTTTGTGAAAATGACTTATATACTTCAGAACATGTTTTATTTTCTTTTCCTTCTCATTATCCCACACATACTCTCCTTTAGCCATAGGTACTTTTTACCATGACTCCTCTCTCTATGAATTGAAGCTAATATGCTAACTTTTCCTTATCTTTGCTTGGACTACACTGCTGATAAGAAGCATTTAGTCCTCCTCCTCTCAGTCTTCTATTACATCCTCTTAATACATGGCTTTAATAATAGTAATACCAACAGTAACAATAATGATGACAATGATGATAACTATGATGATGATTATGACTGTAAATCCTGCAGTAGACTCTGAACTCCGTAAAGGCAGGAACTGGACATGTCTTCCTCATTACCTTATACAGCAAACTTAATGGAGTCTCTGACTTGAAGAAAGTACTCAATAAAAACAAAAACAAACCAAAATAAAACATTTGTTAAGTGAATGAATGTTAATGTTAGCAGAGACCATTGACTGAAAGATTGCTAATTTAATCTTTACAACATTTTATTTTTATAACAATCTTTGGAAACAGGTATTGATTATACTTATTTTGCAGATGAGGACACTAAGCTTCAAAGTGAGGATAACCATACCTCCTTCTAAAGTGTAGTGTGAGCAGTGATTCTCAAAATTTATGTACATATGAATCACCTCTGCAGTCTTGAAAAAGTGCAAATTCCTATTCAGTAGGTCTAGAGTGGGCCTGAGTTTCTGCATTTCTTACAAGGTCCCAGAGGATGCCTACATTGCTGGTCTGAGTAAACCAGTACTCTGAGTAGCAATATTCCTTTAGAATTACCTGAAGATGAGTATATAAAATTCAGATCCACTCAGATCTACTGAATGGTAATTCTGGAAGTGAGAATCACTGACCTACACTAAAAACAATCTGGTAGTTATTATAAAGATTAAATGAGCAAAGTGTATGTAGAGTGCTTTATAAACCAGAAAATAGTATATAAATATTAGAAGGTCATTGTTATTTTTATAATTCTTACTACCATTATTGCTTATCAGTGATATAAATTTCATTTCTGTACCACTCCAAACATAAATGTTGCTTGAGAAGGCTGTTTTTACTAATACACATCTACAATACAATGTTCTAAATTAAATCACTGGAATATTCTTGTGACAATTTTGACAGGGATAC
Organism: Phoca vitulina; assembly: GCF_004348235.1. Taxonomy (NCBI): domain Eukaryota; kingdom Metazoa; phylum Chordata; class Mammalia; order Carnivora; family Phocidae; genus Phoca; species Phoca vitulina. Next base: position 17,036,674 of record NW_022589742.1, read on the forward strand.
TACAAAGAAAAAAGTGCATATGCTGACACCCTATTGCTACATATTACAATGGAAAAATATATATATGTGTTTTTTAGTATAATATACACTAATTCCCAATAAACTTGAATTGTTATAACCCCACTGATTTGTTATAAATTAAGACTTAATTGATAAAAATATAATATAAATAATAAAAAATAATTCCATATACATGCCTGTTCTATGAAATAGAGTACTAGAAATGCATTTGATGCTAAAAAGCAGCAAACAAGCTACCTATAGTGCATTAGAGCTTTTGGGTTAATTTAAATGAATACATAAATTTGACTGAAAGTCATGTTTGGTGTTTAACTTGGGAAAGAAATGAACAGGTGGCTCTCACATCTTCCATACATTTTTATATGTCTTAGAACTTAGATAATTATTCTAAAATATACATTTTTATGGTTGAATTCCAGACTATTTCTGAATTTGACATTTATGTGTTTAATTATGCATCATCACCCTAAGATTAAAATTGTCTTTCAACTTTGTTTGGCAAAGAATATTGCTGATCTAGATGTGGAAAAAACACTTGTTTTAGCTTATTTTTAACCCTATCCAATTCCATTTTTGGAAAATCTGACATAGTGCTAAAACTGAGCTTTGATCACCTGTTTTATTCTCTTTTGTCAGTCTTAGTAGAGCGTTACCTGAAAAGAACTGTAGATAGATTTGATATAATTTAAAACAAGTCTTTATAAAGGTATTTAAACATGTAAAATGAGAAAAGTTTCACATTTGGATTATGGTATGGTTGATAAAACTATCTCATCTCCTATGTCAATTCCAATCAGTTTGTAGTGGCTGTTAGAGTACTGAGCTGAAAAGGATTGTGACTACCAAGGACATAGGAGAAAAGGGTGGAAGCATACCTGCCAGAAATTCTCCAGGTCACAATTAGGACAGAATGTCTTCAGGAGTGGAAAAAGCACAAACTTTGAAGTCATAGGTGCCTTTGTTCAAATACCAATCCTCAGTCATGCTATCTGAAACTTCTGAGTCTCGATTTCTACATATGTGAAATGCAAATACAATGTCTCTATCATACTTTTATAGTGGGTATTAACTGAGATAACCCAGAGAGAGTAACTAACAAAATACCTGAACTCTTCTATTCAGTGCCTCTTAGAAGGGCAACTATTAGATCAAAGTTAGTAAATATGTGAACATATTTGCTACCTCATTCTTAGAAGGTTGTCATGTATTTGCATACCATCACTTGGCAAATCCTTTAAATATATGTATTTTAATTGAGGGCAGCAGAGAAAAGACCTAGAGTTCTTATTTAAAATGTTTGAGTAGAGAAGGGTGGAATAAAGTAATACACCAGTGAGCAGGTAACTTGAAAGCACTGTTTATTTGAAAGGCAAAGAAAAAAAAATAGTGCTAGAGCAATATGCCTGACACAGGAGTAAGAATTTTGTATTTACTCACTAAATTTAAAAAATAGTAGCCTCAGACAATATACTACATAAGTAACAACTCTAACTACAGAAATGCTAGGGATGTTCTGTGCTAGTCTCTTTTTGCTTTCTTCTGTTTCTCTTTTAGTATTGTAGCAAGACTCCTCACCATTGTGAAAAAAAATAGCAACACTTCTCTGACTGTAAAATAATCTTTTTTTTCTCAATGTTTGGAAAAACTAGTATGGGAAATAAAGAAGAAATCCCACAAGATCCCAAACTCTAGAGGTGCCTGGGTGGCTCAGGCGGTTAAGCGTCTGCCTTTGGCTCAGGTCATGATCCCAGGGTCTTGGGATCCAGCCCCATGTTGGTCTCTGAGCAGGGAGTCCATTTCTCCCTCTCCCCCTGCTGCTCCCCCTGCTTGTGCTCTCTTGCTCTCTCTCTGTCAAATAAATAAATAAAATCTTTAAAAAAAGATCCCAAATTCTGAACTTCCTTTAAATTAGGGTTTCTTTATAATTAATCAACAAATTGGGAAGATGTAAATTGTTTTATTACAACATATATTTTGACCTTAGCACTTACCTTTCTTCATTAGTTGTGCACTGGTGAACATGTTTATCTTTCCTAGTAGCTTTAAACTTCTCAAGGAAAGGGGTTCTATCTCATTTATTTTGTATCCCCTGAAGCACCCAGTACATAGTAGATACTCAAATATTTTTGATTGATTAAATGCTACATGGTCCTTGCTTTTGAGAGATTATTAAGCTAAAGATTTTAAAAGAAATTAAAATTGATTAATTTAACCACAGGATGTCTTAATAACCAACTCAATATGATTTCACATTGTTATCACCATAGAATGTCTTTTTTTAAATTTTATTTTATTATGTTATGTTAGTCACCATACAATACATCATTAGTTTTTGATGTAGTGATCCACGATTCATTGTTTTTGTATAACACCCAGAGATCAATGCAATACATGCCCCCCTTAATACCCATCTCTGGGATAACCCATACCCCCAACCCCCTCCCCTATAAAACCCTGAGTTTGTTTCTCAGAGTCCGTAGTCCCTCATGGTTAGTCTCTCCCTCCAATTTACCCCCTTTCATTTTTCCCTTCCTTCTCCTAATATCCTCCATGCTATTCCTTATGTTCCACAAATAAGTGAAACCATATGATAATTGACTTTCTCTGCTTGACTTATTTCACTTAGCATAATCTCCTCCAGTCCCATCCATGTTGGTGTAAAAGTTGGATATTCATCCTTTCTGATGGCTGAGTAATATTCCATTGTATATATGGACCACATCTTCTTTACCCATTCATCTGTTGAGGGGCATCTCGGCTCTTTCCACAGTTTGGCTATTGTGGACATTGCTGCTATGAACATTGGGGTGCATATGGCCCTTCTTTTCACTACATCTGTGTGTTTGGGGTCAATACACAGTAGTGCAATTGCTGGGTCATAGGGTAGCTCTATTTTTAATTTTTTGAGGCACTTCCACCCTGTTTTCCAAAGTGGCTGTACCAACTTACATTCCCACCAGACATGTAAGAGGGTTCCCCTTTCTCCACAACCTCTCCAACATTTGTTGATTCTTGCCTTGTCAATTTTTGCCATTCTAACTGGTGTAAGGTGGTATCTCAATGTGGTTTTGGTTTGAATTTCCCTGATGGCTAATGATGATGCACATTTTTTCATGTGTCTGTTAGCCATTTGTATGTCTTCTTTGGAGAAATGTCTGTTCATGTCTTCTGCCCATTTTTTGACTTGACTATTTGCTTTTTTGGGTGTTGAGTTTGAGAAGTTCTTGAAAGATCTTGGATACCAGCCCTTTATCTGTAGTGTCATTTGCAAATATCTTCTCCCATTCTGTGGGTTGCCTCTTTGTTTTGTTGACTGTTTCCTTTGCTGTGCAGAAGCTTTTTATCTTGATGAAGTCCCAAAAGTTCATTTTGCTTTTGTTTCTCTAGACTTTGGAGATGTATCTTGAAAGAAGGTGCTGTGGCCAATGTCAAAAAGGTTACTGCCTATGTTCTCCTCTAGGATTTTGATGGATTCCTGTCTTACATTTAGGTCTTTCATCCATTTTGAGTTTATCTTTGTGTATATTGTTAGAGAAAGGTCGAGTTTCATTATTCTGCATGTGGCTGTCCAATTTTCCCAGCACCATTTATTGAAGAGACTTTTTTAAAATTGCATATTTTTTCCTGCCTTGTCAAAGATTATTTGACCATAGAGTTGGGGGTCCATATCTGGGCTCATTATTCTGTTCCATTGGTCTATATGTCGTTTTTGTGCCAGTATCATGCTGTCTTGGTGATCACTGCTTTGTAATATAGCTTGAAATTGGGTAACATGATGCCCCCAGCTTTGCTTTTCTTTTTCAACATTTCCTTGGTGATTCAGGGTCTTTTCTGATCCCATACAAATTTAGGATTGTTTGTTCCAGCACTTTGAAAAATGTCATTGGAATTTTGATCGGGATGGCATTGAAGGTATAGATTGCTGTGGGCACAATAGACTTTTTAACAATGTTTATTCTTCCAATTCATGAGCATGGAAAGTTTTTCCATCTTTTTGTGTCTTCTTCAACTTCTTTCATGAGTCTTCCATAGTTCCTAGAGTATAGATCCTTTAACTCTTTGGTTAGGTTTTTTCTGAGGTATCTTATGGTTTTTGGTGCTATTGTAAATGGAATCATTTCTCTAATTTCTCTTTCTACAGTTGCATTGTTAGTGTATAAGAAAGCAACTGATTTCTGTGCATTGATTTTGTATCTTGCCACATTACCGAATTGTTGTATGAGTTCTAGTAATTTGGGCGTGGAGTCTTTTGGATTTACTGCATAAAGTATCATGTCATCTGTGAAGAGTGAGAGTTTGACTTCATGTTTGCCAATTTGAATACATTTTATTTCTTTTTGTGTCTGATTGCTGTTGCTAGGACTTCCAGTACTATGTTGAACAATAGTGATGAGAGTGGGCATCCTTGTTGTTTTCCTGATCTTAAGGGAAAGGCTCTCAGCTTTTCTCCATTGAGGATGATATTTGCTGTGGTTTTTCATAGATGGATTTTATGAACTTGAGGAATGTTCCCTCTATCCCTATACTCTGAAGAGTTTTAATCAGGAAAGGATGCTTGATTTTGTCAAATGCTTTTTCTGCATCAATTGAGAGGACCATATGGTTCTTGTCTCTCCTCTTATTAATGTGTTCTATCACACTGATTGATTTGCGAATGTTGAACCACCCTTGCATCCCGGGGATAAATCCCACTTGGTCGTGGTGGATGATCCTTTTAATGTATTGCTGGATCCTATTAGCTAAGATTTTGTTGAGAATTTTGGAATCCATATTCATCAGGGATATGGGTCTGAAATTCTCCTTTTTGATGGGTTCTTTGCCTGGTTTGGGGATTAAGGTAATGATGGCCTCTTAGAATGAGTCTGGAAGCTTTCCTTCTGTTTCTATTTTTTGAAACAGCTTCAGGAGAATAGGTTTTATTTCTTCTTTGAATGTTTGGTAGAATGCCCCAGGGAATCCATCAGACTCTGGACTCTTGTTTTTGGGGAGGTTTTGGATCACTGCTTCAATCTCGTTACTGGTTATTGGCCTATTCAGGTTGTCAATTTCTTCCTGTTTCAGTCTTGGCAGCTTATAGGTTTCCAGGAAGGCCTCCATTTCATCCAGATTGCTCAGTTTGTTGGTATATAGTTATTGATAATAATTTCTAATAATTGTTTCTATTTCCTTTCTCTTTTCTTTTGGATAAGTCTGGCCAGTGGTTTATCGATCTTATTAATTCTTTCAAAGAACCAGCTTCTAGTTTCGTTGATCTGATCTACTGTGTTTCTGGTTTCTAATTCAGTGATCTCTGCTCTAATCTTAATTGTTTCTCTTCTACTGCGTGGCTGAGGAATTGTTTGTTGCTTTTTCTCTAGTTCTTTAAGGTGTAGAGTTAGTTGGTGAATTCGGGATTTTTCTATTTTTTTGATTGAGGCTTGGATGGCTATGTATTTCCCCCTTAGGACTGCCTTTGTAGTATCCAATAGGTTTTGGACTGATGTGTTTTCATCCTCATTGGTTTCCATGAATTTTTTAAGTTCTTCTTTGATTTCCTGGTTGACCCAAATATTCTTAAACAGAGTGATCTTTAGCTTCCAAGTGTTTGAATTTCTTCCAAATTTTTTTTTTGTGTGATTGAGTCCAGTTTTAAAATATTATGGCCTGAGAATATACAGGGAATAATATCAATCTTTTGGTATCAGTTGAGACCTGATTTGTGACCCAGTATGTGGTCTATTCTGGAGAAAGTTCCATGTGCACTGGAATAGAATGAGTATTCTGTTGTTTTAGGGTGGAATGTTCTGTATATATCTATGAGGTCCATCTGGTCCAGTGTGTCATTCAAAGCTCTTGTTTCTTTGTTGATTTTCTGCTTAGATGATCTGTCTATTACTGAGAGTGGAGTATTGAGGTCTCCTACAATTAACATACTGTTATCAATATGATTCTTTATTTTGGTTAACATTTGGCTTATGTAGATGGCTGCGCCCATGTTGGGGGTGTAGATATTTACAATTGTTAGATCTTCTTGTTGGATAGACCCTTTATGAATGATCTAGTTTCCTTCTGTGTCTCTAACTACAGACTTAGTTTAAAATGTAATTTGTCTGTTATAAGAATTGCTACCCCAGCTTTCTTTTGAGGTCCGTTGGCATGGTAGATGGATCTCCATCCCTTCACTTTCAGTCTGGATGTATCTTTAGGTTCAAAATAAGTCTCTTGTAGACAGCATGTGGATGGGTCCTGTCTTTTTATCCAATCTGCAACCCTGTGCCTTTTTATGGGAGCATTTAGGCTGTTTACATTGAGAGTGATTATTGAAAGATATGAATGTATTGTCATCATGTTGCCTGTGAAAACCTTGTTTTTATAGACTGTCTCTGTAAATTCTTTTCTATATCACTCTTGGGCTCTTTCTCCTTTTATAGAACTTCCCTTAATATTTCTTGCAGGGCCGGCTTAGTGGTCGCATATTCCTTCAGGTTCTGCTGGTCTTGGAAGCTTTGCATCTCTCCATCCATTCTAAATGGCAGCCTTGCTGGATAAAGTATTCTTGGCTGCATGTTCTTCTCGTTTAGTACCCTGAATATGTCTTGCCAGGCCTTTCTGGCTTGCCAGGTCTCTGTGGATAGGTCTGACATTATTCTGATGTTCCTCCCTCTGTATGTAAGGAATCTCTTCCCCCTAACTGCCCTTAAGATGGTTTCCTTGGTTCTAAGATTTGCCAGTTTTACTATTACCTGCTGGGGTGTTGGCCTGTTTTCCTCGATCTTGGGAGGGGCTCTCTCTGCCTCTAGGACACACGAATATTTGTTTCATTCCCCAGATTAGGGAAGTTCTCACCTACAACTTGCTCAAATATATCTTCTAGTCCTTTCTCTCTCTCCACCCCCTCAGGGATCCCAATAATTCTGACATTTGAACGTTTCATGATGTCACTTATTTCTCTGATTCTATTCTCATGGATTTTGAGTTGTTTTTCCCTGGCCTCCTCTTTTCCCCTCTTGTCTATTAATTGGTCTTCTAGATCACTAATTCTTTCTTCTGCCTTGCTTACCCTAGCTGTTAGATTATCTAGATTAGATTGGATCTCATTGATAGCATTCTTAAATTCTGCCAGTTCAGCTTTCATTTCTACCCTTAGAGACTCTATGTTGCCATTATTTGATTTTTCCATTCTAGCTATTGTCTTCACAATTGCTACCCTGAGTTCCATCTCCGACATCTTGGTTATATCTGAATCCATTTGTAAATCTGATAAGTCATAATCTCTGAGTCTTTCCTATTTTGGTGGTTCCTTCTCCTAGTCATTCTGTTGAGGGGTGGTTGAGGGAATGTAGAGTCCAAATTATTGACCACAACCCAAGCAAGATGCACCTGCTTTATAGGGACCTTAGTGTTGCTGGCCTCTTGTTTTCCCAGACTGTCTTCTGGGGGAGGCACCTGCTGCACTGTTACCCAGGCAATCCTGTTTGGGCAGTTACCCTGCCCCCTGTGGTGGGGGATGGGCTCAGTGAAAACTGGTTTTCTGGGGCTTTTGTTCCCTGGCAGCTTTCCCTGTCGGCTTTCTGCGTCTCTTCCAAGAGTCAGATCAGAAGAGTTCATTTCCAACCCTCTGCCTCAGAGCAGAGAGATTGAAGTCTATTCTTCATTGAGGTCTCCAGGCCACACTCCATTTCTATCTATGCTGCCATAAACTGCAGCGTCCTGTGTTGTGTGCCCCTCAGCAGCCCTCCCAGTCCTCACCTCCATGTTGGGGCACATCTCTGCCCTTTGTGCTTCTAAAACCGCCAGCCGCCCCCAGTTCACACGTGCAGCCCCACCACTTCGGGTTTCCATCTGGGGGGCTGCCCTAAAGTCCTTTCCCCTTCGCTACTGGTCTGTGCCCCATCCCCAGCGTGGGAGGCTATCGCTCACCAGTGGTGCAGGATCCCCTAGGCTTGGCTCCCTCCCCCTTCCGTTTATCCTCCAATATCTGTACGCAGAATCACAGCTCCCCGCTTGTACCTCAAAACCAACTGCCTGCGATATTCTGTTTGTAGAGATCCAGATCTATCTTCTTACATCTCAGGCTGATTTCTGGGTGTTCAGAGTGGTCTGGTAGATATCCAGCTCAATTCAGGGGACCAATTTGAATAGGGTCCCCTACTCCTCTGCCATCTGTTCCAGGTCTGAGCATAGACTCTCTTAATAACCAACTCAATATGATTTCACATGGGGACCTAATACATTTTTAAGGAAGTTTTCCAGACTAAAGGATCTTCATTGGTTGTCAGTATGCCACTTCCTCTCAATGTTTATGGCATTTTTAGCTGTTTTACCTACCATGCCTTGTCTCAATTTTTGCATGTCTATTAAGCTTCATAGACTGAAAATTAATGGCTTGAGCTAAATAGTAATAAGTCATTGTTTTATGTAAATTTACTTATTGTTACTTAACTGACTACTGTGCCTTTTTCAAATTTGATTTCTCAAATCACTCAAAAATCCAGATCTTGACTTCATAAAGTGGGATCTGTGAGATGAAGTTTGTATCTCTGATTTCTGAAAAAATTGTACTCCCAGTAATTTTCTCATATTTGAGCCTTCCATGATAGGTTCTTAAGAACTATGGGAGCTGTTTAAGCATTAGTTTGGTCTACGTGCTACATGTTAGATGCCTATGGCACTTTTTAAGTAGTTACCTACTATTTCTTCTTTTCTTAAAACTAGCAGTGTTCTGCATTTTTTATTAATATATTCACAGTCATCTCATGTTTCTCTGCTCTCCAAACCTGGATATTAGCCAAGCTCAAACAGCCTTGCTTGTCTTTGCAAAAACATAAGGCAAGCCTATGCATTCATTAAGACTGAACAGTCTTTCCGGAGGGACTCTTGGAATTGCACCATGTAGAGTTAAGTGTGTCTGACCTGAATAGATATAAATGTCAAGTCCACTTCACTTTCACCTCAAGTCAAAAGAGTAATAAAAGGTGATCTCATTTATAGATTTTTTAAAAAAAAAATGGAATTGCTACTGTGTGTAGCTATCATTATGCACATGTATAGTGTATCCTTGGCCTGACAGTTGTAGCATCCCAATTTCAATGTCTGAGGGGAGTCCTTGAACTTTAAATTTTCTATTTCTCTGAATCTTAGAAGTTACTAATGATAAATCAGTACTTAATCAATAATGGCCTTCTGTGAGTGCTAGAGCCATCAAACCAAATATTTTGGTACAAAATTATTTTTAAATTTATATAACAATAATGAAAACAAAAAGTTTTCAGAGTTAAACATTTGTGGTAGCAGATCTTATTGCACTATGAACATATATATATTATATATATACATATACATACACATACAGACAGACATGTAACATTAACATAATTGAAAGGTCTAGATTTGCTCAGTTCAGTTTTATTTTTTAAAATTGGTTAGTGAGGGGCGCCTGGGTGGCTCAGTTGGTTAAGCATCTGCCTTAGGCTCAGGTCATGATCCCAAGGTCCTGGGATCTAGCCCCATGTTGGGCTCTCTGCTCAACAAGGAGCCTGCTTCTCCCTCTCCCTCTTCCTGCCACTCTCCCTGCTTGTGCTCTCTCTCTCTGTCTGTCAAATAAATAAATAAAACCTTAAAAAAATAAAAATAAAAAAATAAAAATTGGTTAGAGAAATCATGTTAAAATATTGTATAGTCTTTCATCTTATAAAGCATAAATTCTTTATATAGTCTTATAAAATCTTTATAAGATAGTCTTTATAGTCTTTAAAGCATAATTCTTAATTTTTCATTTTAAACTATTTTAGAGCTATGCTGTACACAACTAAAAGTTATAACAGTTTCAAAAAATCTGGTCTTACTTTAATTAATGGAAAATTCTCAGAAAAATACTATTTATCTACTTCCTTCATAGGTACATTAAAAATGTGTAGATAAAATTACACTTCAAAAAACTCATGGTTTGTTTTTGTTTGTTTGTTTGTTTTTAGGAGGAAGAGAGATTGCAGAAAAACAAATATGTCTTGATTTCTATGTTGCCATTTTAGTTCCGTCTATAATTTTGAGTTGAGTTTGAGTCTTTGTTTTTGGAATCTCTCAACTTCTCTAGTGGTTTCCATTATATCCAAGCTCAAACCTTTATAGGCTCTGAAATGATCTGACCCTTGGGTAGGGGAAATAGAAAGACCAATGATATCAATATCATCGGCTTACTTACCACTGAGCCAACTTGCTGCTGGTCCAATTCTGACCTGAAGGTCTGTTCCAGTAATCTGGCTTTTGTTTTCTTCCTGGTGGCTGAGCCACTACCTTCTTGTTTAGTTCCAGAAATTGGATATCTGTTTTGTTCCTCTATAACAGAATACTAGCCTTGATATCAATGTTCTCCTTTGAGTTCTATTTTGCTTCTCAGTCCTTCCAATTTTATATAAATTTTTACCCCCATAGTATAGTCTTAATATTGGATCCAGGCATGTGCTGAAAAATATTAACATTTGACTCTTTGGGGAAAAAAAGGCCCTGAATTGTTTGTTTGTTTGTTTTTTCCTAGACTTCCTTGGACCTTTCAAATAAAAATCCCGTTTGCCCATTTGTCTGGACTTCCTTAATTTGCTGTAGTTCATTACCTTCTACCTTGCAATGACTTGGTCTAGTGGCTAGTCTCTAATTCTCAGTCATTCTGAGTCAGGATCCTCTCTTCAGAAATTGACTCTAAGTCTGGGTATGGACTTGCATTTCCATTGTATCTAGTAATAGATGATAACTATTTATACATTTAACATGATCTAATAACATAAATATAAAATATTGCCAATTAAAATATCATTTAAACAGATAGTTTGTATTAATCTTTTTAACCTAATTTAAAGAATGTTTAGGCATAATTTATTAAAAATTTATTATAATGATTAAGTCTTTAGAATTTTGTCCCATAGGAAAAAAAAAAAAAAACTATTTTAAAAGCAATTTTGGTTACTACTTCAAATGTATATTTTTTCACAATTTCTTTATATATCAGCTGAAATGCTACAATGTCTTAAAATTTCTTTCTATAAAATGGGAATAATATTATTAAGATTTTAATATGACAATACATGCAAAGTACATAGAACCTGGCACATAGTAAGCACTCAACAAATGTTAACTAATATAGTACTTATTAGAAATAGAAATACAGAAATGGGAATTGTTATTACTGTCCATTTTCTTTTATTATGCATATATTATAATTTTTATTAAACTATTAATCACAAGACTAGATATATTACAATATGTCCTGGTGTTGGGCTTCTTTTGTTGATTTTTATAGGAGTTCTCTGTGCCTCCTGGATCTGGATGTTTGTTTCCTTCCCCAGATTAGGGAAGTTCTCAGCTATTATTTCTTCAGATAAATTTTCTGCCCCCTTTTTTCTCTCTTCGTCTTCTGGGACTCCAATAATATGAATGTTATTGTGTTTGATGGAGTCACTGGGTTACCTCAGTCTATTCTCATGTTCCATGATGCTTCTTTCTTTTGTTCAGCTTCATTATTTTATCTTCTATATCACTTATTCATTCCTCTGTTTCTTTCATCCTTGTGTTCATTGCATCCAGTCTGTTTTGAATCTCAGTTATCATATTTTTCATTTATGACTGTTTTTTTAACTCTTTTATCTCTGTAGTAAGGGTCTCCCTGAAGTGTTCCATTCTTTTCTCAAGTCCAGCAAGTATCCTTATGATTGTTGCTTTAAATTCTCCATCGGGGCTATTAGTTATATCTGTTTCACTGAGATCTCTGGCTATGACCTTATCTTGTTGTTTCATTTGGGATGAATTCTTCCATCTTGGCATTTTGTCTAAGTCTCGTCTTCTTCTCTGTGTTAAAAGAGCCTGTTATGTTTCCTGATCCTGAGAATAATGGCTTTGTGGAAAAGAGGTCATATAGTGTCTAGGGCCTGGCACTTCAGGGAGTGTCTCTGGTGTGTGCTGCATGCACTCTGCTGCTGTGCTTTGGCTACTCTATTCTTCAGGCCAGTCATCTGCAGAGTTTCTCCTTGCCTGCAGTGAGGAGTGTTTGAACTTTGGCCAGAGTGTGGCGAGTTTTAACTAGGTATGCTCTGGTCTGCTTATTAAATGAGACCTGATGCTACTTCTACTAGAACTGAAGCCTTGCAGAAGTCTCTGCTTGGAAGATATGGTGTGGGCAGGGGTTTCTGCTGCTCTTCTGGGGGAAGGGGCCCACCAAGTTGGGTCTGAGGCACACTTGACTGAAAAGGGCAGTGCTGGCGGAGCTCAGGGGTGTGAGACTTGGTGTAAGCAGGTTAGGCAGCCAGTATCTCTTCTGTGCTGTTTAGAACTGAAGATGGTTCTGTTTTTGTGCTGAGGGGCAGAGGAGGGAAATTGTGCCAGCCAGTTCCTTTATCCCTGGAGAGGGGTGTCTGTGCTTGCTGCTCTCAGGGAAGCACTCCCACAAGCATGAATAATCTCCCTGCTGTGCATCCTAGGCATTTTTCAGATTGCTGTTTTCACCCTGTCTGTCTCTGGGTTGTTTGCCTGCCTTTTCTCCAAGAGCAGTGCAGTGCCCTCTGGTCTCTATCACAGCCAAGCCTGCTCACTTTTAAAACTCTGTGCTTTAGGGATGTGGTATGGGCAAGGACCTGTGCTGGTCTTGTGGGGGAGGGTCTTGCTGTGCTGGGGCTGATGCAGGTTTGATTGAGAAGGGTAGTTGCACCAGAGAGCAGCAGTGTGGAATTTGGAGCAAGCAGTCTAGGCAGTCAGTGTGGGGCTGAGCTGCCTTTGGCAGGTGGCTCTGGGCCTATGCTGGGGTGGGAGGGAAGTGGCACCTGCTGGCTTGTTAGTCCCTGGAGAGGCATTTCTGTGAACACCACCTGTCACCCATGTGCTCCAAGAAGCACAAATAATCTCCCTCCTGTGCACCATAGGTGTTTCTCAGATTACACTGTCTGCCTCTGGGTTGTTTGCCTCCCTTCTCTTCAGGAGTAGGGCAGCAGTCTCAGGGCTCTACCCCAGCCAAGCCTTCTGACCTTTAAATTGCCAGTCTTCAAGCACAGCTGGTCGCAGTGACTCCGGAAAATCAGCTCCTCTTTTTTTCCCCAGCCAGTGGCTTTGGGGAAGTATTCTCCTTGTGCAATCCCCTGTGTGCTCCTCTCTCTCTCTTGCCTTTCTTGGCAACCAGGGCTCCCTCCCCTCCACAGCACCCGTGATCCATTTCTCCCCCCAAACCATGTCTCCTCACTTCCTACATTCCTCAATGTGGCTTCTTCTCTCTCTCTAGCTGTGGAGTTTGTTCTGTCAGTCCCCAGATTTATTTCTTGGATATTCAGAATGATTTGATAATTATCTAGATGTGTTTGAGGGATGAGACAAGCCTATGGTCCTCCTACTATGCCACCATCTTAGCTCTCTCTTCTGATTAGATATACATTTTGACTTGGATTTAACTACTTTAACTAGTTAATAATTAACTTACTTGGGTACAGTCAATAATAATTAGTAAGTCATCTTCCCAGAAATTAATCTAGAACAAATTGGGATTTATAAAAATAGCTGTCTTCTAGGGAAAAAGAGGGTTGGGGTCGGAGATCTGGCATTGCTTTTCTTTCTTTTTTAATAGAATAATTTCTGTCTTTTGGAGAGTTGTCACTTGTATCATGCTTCTTAACATGATAACAAATATTTCAGGATGAATCTTAAGGCTGAGTTAAGTATTACATTTTTAACAGTCCCCTTCAAGTTGTCAGTTTTATTATTCATATCCACCTTGGCTTATAAATGGAAACTTCAAACATTTTTTTTCAGGTTATGTGATTACCCAAATAAAGTGCCAGATGTGCATGTCAGTCAGTCTTGTGATATTGACCAACTTTACTTTAGTTGTAATAATTGAAAGTTAAAAGGGACTATTAAGAATGACATTTTGGTATTGATCTATACACAAAAACTTATTTTATGAAAGAGATCAACACAAAGAAAAACAACAATAACACAAATCCTTAACTTTCTCAGTGATAAAAATCAAACAGAAATTTTACATGTAAATTGTTTTTATTTTTCTGAACCTTAAAATCTTGGCTTGTCAATTATTAAGAACACTTAAATATTATTACCTGAACATGCCAGTTACTATGTCTTTTCAATTTAGTGAACTTCAAAAAAGTATTTCAAGTTCTTTTAAGTTTTGATTGGATCAAATTCTTTCCTACTTATTTTGTCAATACTATTCATATAGAAGTTGAAATTTATAGCTTTTATCATATTCTTGAGACAGTGTTGATTCAAGGAGGAAAAAATGTATGGTTATTAATTAAATCAGCATTGTCTTTCTTAAATGAGGTGAAAATTTTTTGAGCAACAATAAAATTATCATTCAATTTACCTTAAAAATTTGTTTAAAATGCACATGGTTTCAAGTAGAGGTAATAAAATACGCAGATTCCTTAGAATGTGACAATGTAAGCATGTATGAATGTGTGTTTGTATGTGTAAATATAAATACAAGTTACCTTTGGCACTATTACAAATGGGACAGGTCTTTCTCACAAGTAATCAGTATTTCTTAAGTTATATTGTCCTACAATGGTTCTAGATAAGTTTCAAGTTTGAAAACTAGCATGTTTTGCCTTTTATGAAGCTACTTTATCTTGGCATTTTGGTTTTATTTTAATGACTCAAGCATTGCTTTAATACACATTTATTGAGCAAACACTATGTTGATAGATACTGTCATATCACTGGAGTACTAGGTAAATTAAACAAGCAAGGATTCTGCCTTTGCAAAGTTTAAAATATAGAAATGATACATTGGTACTAGATCATACAATTTTAGTACAACTGCAAATTCAAAAATGATCAATTCTCTCAATCTCCCACGTATATTCAGTTATTGTATACATGGTTTGATTTTGACTGACTCACAACAAAAATGTTTTGTTTAATTGTTTTAAAATGTCAACATTTTCTATTCTGGGTAGATTAAATAATTTTGAGTGTCATATTTAGTCATTGAAAGAGTTATTAACAATATAAGTACTAAAAAGACCAAAAAGACAAGGAAATCTGACACTATTAAACTCATACTTCAATGTTCAGAATTCCTGTGGTAACAGTTAAACGAATCTCAGAACAAAGCCAAACTATAGAATAAATGTGGCTTTGTTTGGGGTGCTGGATTGTTCTTGAGAGTTCAATCTACTTCTGTTCAAGAATACATGATGTGTTTACATATTTCAAACTGTATTTGTGGACATCTACAAGATTCTTTACAGACTAAAGATGTGTTCTTTTTTCCTCAAACCCTTGCTTCATATGTCTAAATAGTTTTTGACAATTAAGTGAATGTTGTTTCCTAAGAGGAGTCATATGAATGCCAAGGGTAAACTTTACTTTCATCATGTACTCTCCCCCTCTTTCCTGTAAATCTCTGTGTCATACCTAATAGGTCTATGCTTTAAACATCTCATTCTTCAACAGCATTTATTGGATGCACACTTTGCACAAAATTCCCTAATAAATGCTTTGAAAGAGGAGCTAAAAATAGACTTAAAATACCATTACAGTACTAGTTTACTAATTCCAATTAAATTTCATGATGTAATAAAACAGATATGGCATCATAGTAATGTCTTCTTATTACATGGATTTTAATATACTAGATGACACATTAAACTCCCCAAACCAAAAATCTTGTTATTAAAATAATTGGCCTGTACCTTAGAGGTTCTCTCCAAACATTTTATTTTCTTGTTTTGTAACTGGATATTGCCATAGAAGATATGGTCACTTCCTTGGAAGTTCTTAAAATCTGCCTGTCAGATAGCCACCTTATTTGAATACAATGAACATGAATTTTGGAGATAATAGAATCTTTGGCTAATTAATGTGTGTTTTTTAAAAATGACAAACTGAAACTATAGTGTTTTTTTTTTTCACTTCTAAGAGAATATGATAGGGATGTTGATGTGTAGAAGATAAGATTATATGTCACAGTGACCCAAATAACCAGGTGATCTAAGAGTATAAGTCACTCTGAGTAGCAGAATTGACTGAACTAAAATTACAGAACAAGGCATGACCCAGTCTCTAGATAGCATAGCATTTATTTTATACACAAGGGGCCAAATACATTAATTCAGCAGAGAGGTAAGCATATGGGGGCAATATTTTGACTTCTGTTTTGCTTTGTTTTGTTTCATAAAGTTTGATAGCAGATTGATTTAATTCTTTTTTTGTGGTATGGAATTTTATTTAGCAAAAAAAAAAACAAAAACAAAAATAAAAAACAGGAATGCATTACTAATACATCCTAATACAGCATGTATGAAACTTGAAAACATTAAATGATGTCAAAGAAGCATATCAAAAAGAACATATACTGCATGATCCAATTTATATGGAATGTCCAGAAAGAGAAAATCTTCTGAGACAGAGAATAAATTACTGATGCTTAGGTCCAGGAGTGCTGCAGGGGAAAATTTAAAGTGACTACTAAGAGGTTCAATGTTTCTTTTTCTGGTATGATGAAAATGTTCTACAATTGATATTGTGATGGTTGCTCAACTTTGTGAATATACTGAAAACAGATGAATCATACACTTTATTTTTTTTTAAATCTAATTCTTATTGATGACCGAGACAGTAAGCCTTTTGCGCATAATACATTTTTTTTGTGTGGATTTTTTTCACCATAGATTTTTAGAGAGTTTTAATGCTGGTATTTCACCATGAACTCCCCACAATGATTCACTAGTGGAAAATGGTCTCTAACAATTCATCATGAGTTATCACAAGATACATAGTTAGTCCTCAGGCAGTGGATAGTTCATGTGGAGGAAATAGCATGCTGATTTGCAGTTATAATTGAAGAAAATTGCTTGAGAGGATTCTGACAGAACAGAAAATAGGCCAATTAGTTACCCAACTCTCATCCTCCTGTGATTCATGATTGTCTCCATTTAATTTTGCTGTCACTTATGAAGTGAGGTTAAGAATAGATTAGCTTCTTTTAGCCACATCTTACAATTAGCTTACTCCTTTGCTTTTTTTAAACAATATGACTGGGTTTAAAAATCAGTATTATCAAAACTGTATTTAACAGTTATTCATCATAAAGCATATACTAATATTTAAAACATTTCACTCAGCTCCATAACCTAAAAATCAATCATGCTCAAAATAGTTTTTTTTTTTTACCAAATGATCATCAATTGCTACTTTGCAATAACTAAAATCAAAGCCAAGAAAATGTAATATGCTTGGCCAAGTAAATAGATATTAATGTTTGAAAATCAATTCTATAATGATAGGTTCATTATAGGACAAAAAGGGCAAAATAAAATTATAATATAGAAAAAAACACAACTTCCTGTAATATAAAATCTAGGAAATCAATATTTTCTTCTGTGCATCTGTTATTTCTCAAATTTGTATATAGATTGGTTAATAAGTTTTGTATAGCTGAGTATAAAGTGTTTGTGTATCTGTGTGTATAGTGTTGTTTCTCCAATAAAGATGCCTTAAGGACTAGAATAGGCTTTCATTAATACAATATTCCAATCAAATCGCCTATTTTGTTTGGAACTAAGTATATTTTGTGGGTGTAAGGAATCACCAAATGAACTTGATATACCTGTTCTAAGAAGTTGCTCTATTACATCCAGAAACCACAGTATTCCTCTTTTCACAGTTTGTGAGATTTATTGCTGACTTTTTAAAAATTTTGTATTTAAATTAAACTTAATTAACATATACTGTATTATTAGTTTCAGAGGTAGAATTTAGTAATTCTTCAGTTGCATACAACACCCAGTGCTCATTACTTCAAGTGCCTTCCTAAATGCCCATCAGCCAAGTACTCCATCCCCCACCCACCTCCCCTTCAGCAAACTTCGGTTTGTTTCCTATAGTTAAAAGTCTCTTATGATTTCTTTCCCTCTCTCTTTTTGTCTTATTTTATTTTTCCTTCCCTTCCCCTATGTTCATCTGTTTTGTTTCTTAAATTCCACATATGAGTAAAACCAACTGATACTTGTCTTTCTCTGACTGATTTTTTGCTTAGCACAATAACCTCTACTTCCATCCACATTGTTGCAAATGGCAAGATTTCATTCTTTTCGATGGTCAAGTAATATTCCATTTTATATATATATATATATATATATATATATATATATATATATATATATATATATATCACATCTTCTTATCCATTCATCTGTCAATGGACATCTGGGCTCTTTCCATATTTTGGCTATTGTGGACATTGCTGTTATAAACACTGCAGTTCATGTGTCCCTTCAAGTCACTATTTTTGTATCCTTTGTGTAAATACCTAGTAGTGTAATTGCAGGCTCATAGGGTAGTTCTATTTTTAACTTTTTGAGGAAACTTCATACTGTTTTCCAGAGTGGTTGCTCCAGTTTGCATTCGCACCAACAGTGTAAGAGGGTTCTCCTCTCTCTGCATCTACCAACATCTGTTGTTTCCTGAGTTGTTCATTTTAGCCATTCTAAATGGTGTGAGGTGGTGTCTCACTGTGGTGTTAATTTGTATTTCCCTAATGCCTAGTGATGTTGAGCATTTTTTTCAGTGTGTCTCTTGGCCATTTATATGTTTTCCTTGGAGAAATGTCTGATGAAGTCCTGATAGTTCATTTTTGCTTTTGTTTTCCCTGTCTTTGGAGTCATGTCTAGCAAGAATTTGCTGTGGCTTAGGTCAAAGAGGTTCCCACCTGTATTCTCCTCTAGAATTTTGATGGATTCCTGTCTCACATTTAGGTCTTTCATCCATTTTGAGTTTATTTTTGTGTATGGTGTAAGAAAGTGGTCCAGTTTCAGTCTTCTGCATGTGGCTGTCCAATTTTCCCAACACCATTTGCTGAAGAGACTGTCTTTTTTCCATTGGATATTCTTTCTTGCTTTGTCAAAGATTAGTTGACCATGGAATTGAGGGTCCCTTACTGGATTCTCTATTCTGTTCGTTGATCTGTGTGTCTGTAACCATCCTGTCTTGATGATTATTGCTTTGTGATACAGCTTGAAGTCCAGATGTGTGACCAAAGTCCAGCTTTGGTTTTCTTTTTTTTTTTTTTTAAAGATTTTATTTATTTATTTGAGAGAGAGAATGAGACAGAGAGAACATGAGAGGGGGGAGGATCAGAGGGAGAAGCAGACTCCCTGCTGAGCAGGGAGTCCGATGCGGGACTCGATCCCGAGACTCCAGGATCATGACCTGAGCCGAAGGCAGTCGCTTAACCAACTGAGCCACCCAGGCGCCCCCCAGCTTTGGTTTTCTTTTTCAACATTCCTTTGGCTGTTTGGGGTCTTTTTTGGTTCCATACAAACTTTAGGATTGTTTGTTCCAGCTCTTTGAAAAATGTTGATGGTATTTTGATAGGGATTGCACTGAATGTGTAGATTGCTTTGGGTAGCATAAATATTTTAACAGTATCTGTATGAGCATGGAATGTTTTTCCATTTCTTTGTGTCTTCCTCAATTTCTTTCATAAGTGTTCTATAGTTTTCAGAGTACAGATCCTTTATCTTTTTGGTTAGGTTTATTCATAGGTATCTTATGGTTTTGAAACAATTGTAAATGGGATCAATTCCTTGATTTCTCTTTCTTTGTATTTGTTGAAAGAATATATTTATCTTTTCCTCTGAGTTTTTTATTTATGTCTTATTTGTTTTTTCTTTAGATTTTTTGTGTGTTTTTCTACTAAATGTTCAGAAATTTTTGTATATTTCAGAAGTTAGACATTTATCCATTTATCCATGATATACATTGCAAAAAATTTTTCCCAGTATATCATTTTTTTTAAATTACTTATGGTGGATTTCTTTTCTTATTTTGATGGAGTAAAATCTGACTATTTTTCTTTTATTACATCTTGAATTAGTTTCCTATTTCTACCATAACAAATTTAGCAGCATAAAACAAAACAATTTCTTATATTATAGTCTTATAGATCAGAAATCCATAAGAGGCTCAGATAATTCCTCTACTTGGGGTCTCTCAAGAATAAAATCAAGGTCTTTGCTAGCTTGGTTCTTATCTAGAGGATCTGGGGGGAATTTCACTTATATCATTAAGTTGTAGGTATAATTCAATTTCTTGGGGTTGTAGGACTGAAGTCCCTGTTTTCTTGCTGGCTTCCACCTGGGATCATCTTAGATTCTAGAGGCTGCATTGCTAATGTTCCACTCCATTTTGAGAATGAGCTCACACTTAATTTCTCTGATATCACTTTTTACAACATTTTTCTGACTTCTTATTCTGAATTTAAAGGCTCATTTGATTATTTAGGCTCCACTGAAATAATTCAAATTAATCTCCCAATTTTATAACTGCAAACTACTTTCTGCCATGTATCTTAACATAATCACAGGCATGACACTAGAGAACAAAGGCCATAGGGGCCAAAATTATTCCAACCATACCTCTACATTTTTAGTTTCATTAAGAAAGACTTCCTACACCCATGATATAGAGGAAAATACACCCTTTTCCTAGAAATTTTATTGCTTTGTTTCCTACATTTACATGCCCAGCCCATTTGGAATTTCTTCTTGTGTATGTTGTGAAAAATGGATCTAATTTTATTCTTTTTAAAAAGATTTTATTTATTTATGAGAGGGAGAGAGAGAGAGAGCACAGAGGGAGAGGGAGAAGTGGAGCCCCACTGAGCAGGGAGTCTGACATGGGGCTTGATCCCAGGACCCTGGGATCATGACCTGATCCAAAGGCAGATGCTTAACTGACTGAGCTAACCAGGTGCTCCAGATTTAACTTTATTCTTTTTTCTCACTTTGATTCACAGTTGTGTCTATAACATTTACTAAAAAGTCCATCTTTATTGTTTACTATATTTCTACATATAGCTAAATATAATTCTGGACTTCATTTTATTTCATTGATCTAGACAGATCTATTGGTCTAGTCTATTCATGTGCCAATACCACACTATTTTAATTTTACAGGCGTTGGAGTATATTTTAATATCTGGTAAATCTAGTTAATCTCCCATCAGACCACTGCTTTTTCACTTTGTTCCTTATCCTTTTTGCATTTTTATTTTTGCAGATAAAATTTAGAATCAATTAGTTTATGTATTGATATTTTTACTAGGATTACATTAAGTTCACAAATTAACTTAAAAACTAGACTGAGACACATCAATTTTGTGGTGGTAGAGGGAGAACAACAAGTACAAAACCTGTGAGGAAACACCTTAGACCGCAGATGTTATGGAGAGGAAGGAACATTACAGATCTTTGTCTTTCTGAATCATCCTGGAAGCCTTCCTTATTAAGGAAAATTCACTGGAATGGCTCTCTCAAACTGTTTTAAGCATTTTATATTTAAATGACTGTAAAGTCAGTCACCATGCACTGCTCTGAGAATTATTTGATCTCTCTCTCTCTCTCTAATGGTGATCACCCTTCCTTTTAATCCAACTGAGAAGTCTGTCAATAACAGCAAGGATAGCCTAGCTTCTGAATCTCCCAAAAAACACTATCAGCACCTTTAAATGTATTCTCATCCCCACTTCCATAGCCATCCTCTATCATTCACAAATGAAGATAAGTGCCATGTGGTTCCTGTTGACATGGACAATTAAGACAGGTTGAACTGACTGCTCTCAGGCAGTCCCTCTAAATGGAAAGACTAAACTCAATTATTCAAATTGAAATAGGAACCCTAAGGCTTACCAGATTTTTAGGAGGCTCTCAACTTGTGCTTCCCCTCCAGATGATGTAGGTTCTACTTGTAGAGCCCCAACAATTTTAATCAATGTATTTTTTTTTCAGAGATACCATGAAAGCCTCCTGGATTTTACTTCTTATAAGGAAGCAAATTATTAACTTGTCTTCCTCCTGTAAACACAATGGCTTGCCCCTCAGGAATGACAATAAGGGAATGTCAAGTGTTTAACGAAATGCCACAGTAGACCATATAGCTCTCAGTGACTGCGAAGATGTCTCCAAAATGACGTTACACTTAAGGGATCTTACTGGAGGGATAAGTGGTTCCTAATTTATACATATCTTGCAAGCCATTATCTCTAATACAGGAATTACCTTTAGAAAAGATGGCATAGAATGTTGCCATGGTGTGTCAGTCAAGATTCAACCAGAGAACCAGAAAAGCAGAACCAGCAGGAGATTACATGTGTGTGTGTGTGTGTGTGTGTGTGTGTGTGTGTGTGTGTATTTGTTACAGGGAGTTAGAATACACTGTCATCAGGCTTATATCTTTAAGGCTGTTTCTCCATGTCAGATACTGGAGATTTGTTACAGAATTTGACAAAGGGAATTGGATTTGTTACAGGGAATTAGAATATATCATTGTCAGGGCCATCTCTTTAAGGCTGTGTCTTCATGTCAGGTGCTGGCTCTTGAAGTCTACAATGCAGGAACTCAGGGAAAATCACAAGCAGGCTGGATCCTCACAAGCATGAGCATGAAACCCCTTAAGGATAGATAAAAATACATCTCCATTTTTGTTGCCACTGACCTAGGTAAAAGCTGAGGCCGCTTATCATAGTTTTATATATATATAAATACACATATATATATGGGAGGAATCAGAAAAACTGAAGGAGAATCCAGGAAATCTAGAGAGATTGCAGGCTCACATGTTGCTTCATACCAAAATGGCTAATGCCTCCCTTCTGCTCTTCCAAACCTTCTGAAGTTTTCTTTGTGTAGTCAGTCAATATTTTATTCCTACTCCCAAACAATATGAAAATCTTACAGTGTGTAAACCCTGATCATTTTATTTTTGAATGATACATTATTAATGTCTTGGATTTTAGTCACATTTTTTTAACTTCAAACATTTATATATTTTTATTATTTTAAACCCTCCATTTTTTTAACACATAGCACCATATTTGCCATTTTATTTACTCACTTCTAGTATCTCATACATTTCTTCTGGGATAATTTTTCTTCTTTCTGAAGTACATCTTTTAAAACTAACTTAAGTAATGGTCTTTTTTAAGTACACTCATCCAGTTTGTTTTGTTTTAAATCTGAAAGTTTTCAGGTTCATTAATTACTGGATAAGAATTTTGCTTATAAACAATTCTAGGTTGATAATTATTTTATCTCTGTTCTTTGATGATACTTTCCATTTTCCTTTGACTTCCATTATTAATGAGAAATCAACTATAATTTTGATTGTTACATTGACAGTAATATCAGAATATAGATCTTTGATTTGTTTGTTTTTCTCCAGCCACTTTAAATATTTTTTTTATCTTTGGTGTTCGGCAATTTCAGTATGATACATTAATGTATGTACTACTTCTTTCCTTCTTTTATATCTGCTTAGTGGTGTGTGTATATGTATATATGTGTATTTACCAAACTTGATAACTTAGGTTTTTTTTTTTTTCATTTTGTTTTATCAGTTCAGGATTATTTCCAATCAGTTAACTACTGAAAATTACATCTCTCCTTAGTCTGTTATTTCTGAGAGACAGTATGTCAAAGTAATTAAGGCTATGAACTCTGAAGCAAGACTTTCTTAGTTCAAGTTCTGGTTCTGGCACTTACTGACAATTTTATTTGGGACCAGTTGCTCTATGTGCTTCTTTCATTGCATTTTGTAAAATCAGGATAATAATAACAAGCAGTACTTACTATCTTATGGGCATTGCTGAAAATATTTACATATAATTATTCATTTAATACTCACTACAACTCTCTAAAGTAGGTACTATTATACCCACTGTGCAGACAAGAAAATTAAGACAAAGGTAACTTTAGAAATTCACCCATGGCAACATAGCTAGTAGTGAGAAAGGGTGAGCTCAAATCCAGGCTGTATGGTTTTAGAGTTCAAGGACCTAACATACATATATGTCATCATATGTCATTTAACAAGAATTGTTAGAAGTTTTTATTCTATTTTCATGTATCTTAACCTCTCTCACATTTTCAATCTCTTTATCTTTCTCTGTGGCCTTCATCTCTTCCTTCTACTTCAAAATACCTTTGTTCAGTTATATCTTGTTTAACTCATCCACTGAGTTTATGGTTCCAATTATTGTTTTCTATTTCTAGAAGTCATATTTGTTTTGTTTCTAAATATACCTGGTTAATTAAAATCGTTCCTATAACTTCATTTTACTCTAGAAACTCTAATTTAACATATTAAACATTGCAGTTCAATGTATGCAATTTCTATGAGTGTGCTTTTTTTTACTTTATTGAGCTATACTTTACATTATTTATGAGTTATAGTTACCTATTTTAAGTGTAAAATATAAGGATTTTTAGCAAATTACAAGTTATGCAACCATCAACATAATCTTGTTTAGAACATTTCTATTGTCCCAGAAAGATCTCTTGTGCCCATTTAGAATTAATCTTCATTCCTACTTCCTGCCACTAGCAACCAGTGTATGTTTTCTTTCTCTATAGATTCATCTCTTCTAAGTATTTCATATAAATAGAATCACATAATATATGATTTTTTGCATCTGTCATTTTTTCACTTAACATAATACTTTTGAAGTTCATCCACGTTGTAGCATATATCAGTATTTTGTTATTTTTATTGCTGAATAGTATCCCATTATATGGATATAGCACATTTTATTTATCTATTTACCACCTGATGGGCATTTGGAACTTCTGCCAGTTTTTGGCTATCAAGAATGATGTTACTAAAATCATCTGTGTAGTACTTTTTGCATGGACATATGCTTTAGCTTATTTGGAGAGCATAACAAGGAGTTATTTCTCTCATACCATGAATTTCTGGTTCCCCCCACCCACCTCCCCTCCAGCAACCCTCAATTTGTTTCCTATGGTTAAGAGTCTCTTATGGTTTGTCTCCTCTGATTTCATCTTCTTTTACTGTTTCCACTCTTCTCCCATGATCCTCTGTTTCCTTTCTTAAATTCTACAAAAAAGTGATCCTATAATAATTTTTCACTAATTGACTTATTTTGCTTAGCATAATATGCTCTAGTTACATCGACATCATTGCAAATGGCAAGATTTCATTTTTGATGGCTGACTAGTATTCCACTGTGTGTGTGTGCGTGTGTGTGTGTGTGTGTGTGTGTGTGTGTATACTACAACTTCTTCATCCATTTATCTGCCAATGGACATTGGGGGCTTTCCTTAGTTTGGCTATTGTGGACATTGTTGCTATGGACATTCGGGTGCCTGTGCCCCTTCTTTTCATTACATCTGTATCTTTGGGGTAAATACCCAGTAGTGCAATTTCTGGGTCATATGGTAGCTCTATATTTAAAGCCTTGAGGAACCTCCATACTGTTTTACAGAGTGGCTGTACCAGCATGCATTTCCCACCAACAGTGTAAGAGGGTTCCCCTTTCTCTACATCCTTGTCAATATTTGTTGATTCCTGTCTTGTTAATTTTTGCCATTCTGACTGGTGTGAGATGGTATCTCACTGTGGTTTTGATTTGTATTTCCCCGATGCCAAGTGAGCTGGAGCATTTTTTCATGTGTCTGTTGGCCATTTGTATATCTTCTTTGGAGAAATATCTGCTCATGTCTTCTGCCCATTTCTTGATTGGATTATTGGTTCTTTGGGTATTGAGTTTGATAAGTTCCTTATAGATTTTAGATACTAGCCCTTTATCTGATATGTCATTTGCAAATATCTTCTCCCATTCAGTCAGTTGTCTTTTGGTTTTGTCGACTGTTTCCTTTGCTGTGCAAGAGCTTTTTATCTTGATGAAGTCCCAAGAGCTCATTTTTGTGTTTTTTTCCCTTGCCTTTGGAGATGTGTCTAGAAAGAGGTTGCTGTAGCCAGGGTCACAGAAGTTCCTGCCTATGTTCTCCTCTAGGATGTTGATGGATTCCTGTTTCACATTTAGGTCTATCATCCATTTTGAGTCTATTTTTGTGTACAGTGTAAGAAAGTGGTCCAGTTTCATTCTTCCTCAAGTGGATGTCCAATTTTCCCAACACCATTTGTTGAAGAGACTTTTTTCCATTGGATATTCTTTCCTGCTTTGTCAAAGACTAGTTGAGCATGGAATTGAGTGTCTGTTCCTGGGTTTCTATTCCATTCCATTGATCTATGTGTCTGTTTTGTGCCACTACCATCCTGTCTTGATGATTACAGCTTTGTAATACAACTTGAATCCTGGAATTGTGACGGTACCAGGTTTGGTTTTCTTTTTTAATGTTCCTTTGGCTACTCAGGGTCTTTCCTGGTTCCATAGAAATTTGTTTGTTCCAGTTCTGTGAAAAAGGATGATGGTATTTTCATAGGGATTGCATTGAATGTATAGATTGCTCTATGCAGCATAGACATTTTTTTATTATGTTCAGGTAGCCACTGTATAGTACATCATTAGTTTTTGATGTAGTGTTCAATGATTCATTAGTTACATATAACACCCAGTGCTCATCACAGTATGTGCCCTCCATAATTCCCATTAGCCTGTTAATCTTTCCACCAACCCCCTCCCTTCTGAAAACCTCAGTTTGTTTCCCAGGGTCCATAATCTCTCATGGTTCGTCTCCCTCTCTGATTTCTCCCCCTTTGGATTTCCCTCCCTTCCCCTATGGTCCTCCATGCTATTGTTTATGTTCTACATATGAATGAAACCATATGATAATTGTCTTTCTCTGCTTGACTTACTTCATGTAACATAATCCCTTCAGTTCCATCCATGTTGATGTAAATGGTAGGTATTCATCTTTTCTGATGGCTGGGTAATATTCCATTGTATATATAAACCACTTCTTCTTTATCCATTCATCTTCTTTATTTTTTATTTTTTATATTTTATTTTTTAAATTTTATTTTATTATGTTATGTTAATCACCATACATTACAATATTAGTTTTTGATGTAGTGTTCCATGATTCATTGTTTGTGTATAACACCCAGTGCTCCATTTAATATGTGCCCTCTTTAATACCCATCACCAGGCTAACCCATCCCCCTAACCCCCTCCCCTCTAGAACCTTCAGTTTGTTTCTCAGAGTCCATACTCTCTCATGGTTCATCTCCCCCTCCAATTTCCCCCTCTTCATTTTTCCCTTCCTATTATCTTCTTTTTTTTTTTTAACATATAATGTATTATTTGTTTCAGAGGTACAGGTCTGTGATTCATCAGTCTTACACAATGCACAGCGCTCACCATAGCACATACCCTCCCCAATGTCCGTCACACAGCTACCCCTTCCTTCCCACCCCCATCACTCCAGCAACCCTCAGTTTGTTTCATGAGATTAAGAATTCCTCATATCAGTGAGATTATATGATACATGTCTTTCCCTGATTGACTTATTTTGTTTAGCATAATAACCTCTAGTTCCATCCACATTACTGCAAATGGCAAGATTTTGTTGGTTTTTTTTTTTTTTTGATGGCTGCATAATCTTCCATTGCATATGTATACCACATCTTCTATATCCATTCATCTGTTGATGGACATCTTGGCTTTTTCCATAGTTTGGCTATTGTGGACATTGCTGCTATAAACTTCGGGGTGCACATATCCCTTCAGATCACTACATTTGTACATTTGGGGTAAATACCCAGTAGTGCAATTGCTGGGTTGTAGGGTAACTCTATTTTAACTTTTTGAGGAACCTCCATAATGTTTTTCAGAGTGGCTGCACCAGCTTGCATTCCCACCAACAGTGTAGGAAGGTTCCCCTTTCTCCACATCCTCGCCAACATCTGTTGTTTCCTGACTTGTTAATATTAGCCATTCTTATTGGTGTGAGGTGGTATCTCATTGAGGTTTTGATTTGGATTTCCCTGATGATGAGCGATGTTGAGCACCTTTTCATGTGACTGTTGGCCATTTGGATGTCTTCTTTGCAGAGATGTCTGTTCGTGTCTTCTGCCCATTTCTTGATCGGATTATTTGTTCTTTGGGCGTTGAGTTTGATAAGTTCTTTATAGATTTTGGATGCTAGCCCTTTACCTGATATGTCATTTGCAAATATCTTCTCCCATTCTGTCGGTTGTCTCTTGGTTTTGTTAACTGTTTCCTTTGCTGTGCAAAAGCCTTTTATCTTGATGAAGTCCCAATAGTTTATTTTTGCCCTTGCTTCCCTTGCCTTCGGTGATGTTTCTTGGAAGAAGTTGCTGTGGCTGAGGTCGAAGAGGTTGCTGTCTATGTTCTCCTCAAGGATTTTGATGGATTCTTGTCTCACATTTAGGTCTTTCATCCATTTTGAGTCTGTTTTTGTGTGTGGTGTAAGGAAATGGTCCAGTTTCATTCTTCTGCATGTGGCTGTCCAATTTCCCCAACACCATTTGTTGAAGACACTGTCTTTTTTCCATTAGATATTCTTTCCAGTTTTCTCGAAGATTAGTTGACCATAGAGTTGAAGGTCCATTTCTTGGCTCGCTATTCTGTTCCATTCATCTATGTGTCTGTTTTTGTGCCAGTACCATACTGTCTTGATGATTATAGCTTTGTAATAGAGCTTGAAGTCTGGAATTGTGATGCCTCCAACTTTGCTTTTCTTTTTCAATATTCCTCTGGCTATTCGGGGTCTTTTCTGGTTCCATACAAATTTTAGGATTATTTGTTCCATTTGAAAAAAGTGGATGATATTTTGATAGGGATTGCATTAAATGTGTAGATTGCTCCAGGTAGCATAGACATTTTCACAATATTTGTTCTTCCAATCCATGAGCATGGAACATTTTTCCATTTCTTTGTGTCTTACTCAATTTCTTTCATAAGTATTCTATAGTTTTCTGAGTACAGATCCTTTGCGTCTTTGGTTAGATTTCTTCCTAGGTATCTTAGGGTTCTGGGTGCAATTGTAAATGGGATCGACTCCTTAATTTCTCTTTCTTCTGTCTTGTTGGTATATAGGAATGCCACTGATTTCTGTGCATTGATTTTATATCCTGCCACTTTACTGAATTCCTATATGAGTTCTAACAGTTTTGGGGTGGAGTCTTTTGGGTTTTCCACATAAAGTATCATATCATCTGCAAAAAGTGAGAGTTTGACTTCTTTTTTTTGCCCATTCGGATGGCTTTTATTTCTTTTTGTTGTCTGTTTATTGTGGCTAGGACTTCTAGTACTATGTGGAGCAGCAGTGGTGATAGTGGACATCCCTGATGTGTTCCTGACCTTAGAGGAAAAGCTCTCAGTTTTTCCCCATTGAGGATGATATTCACTGTGTGCTTTTCATAGATGGCTTTTATGATATTGAAGTATGTTCAGTCTATCCCTACACTGTGAAGAGTTTTAATCAAGAAAGGATGCTATACTTTGTCAAATGTTTTTTCTGCATCTATCAAGAGGATCATATGGTTCTTATTCTTTCTTTTATTAATGTATTGGATCACATTGCTTGATTTTTGGATGTTGAACCAAACTTGCAGCCCAGGAATAAATCCCACTTGGTCGTGGTGAATAATCCTTTTAATGTACTGTTGGATCCTATTAGTTAGTATTTTGCTGGGAATTTTTGCATCCATGTTCATCAGAGATATTGTTCTCTAATTCTACTTTTTCATGGGGTCTTTGGTTTTTGGATCAAGGTAATGGTGTCCTTGTATAATGAGTTTGGAAGTTTTCCTTCCATTTCTATTTTTTGGGACAGTTTCAGAAGAATAGGTATTAATTCTTTTTTAAATGTTTGCTAGAATTCCCCTGGGAAGCCATCTGGCCCTGGGCTCTTGTTTGTTGGGAGATTTTTGTTTACTGCTTCAATTTCCTTAGTGGTTATGGGTCTGTTCAGGTTTTCTATTTCTTCCTGGTTCAGTTGTGGTAGTTTATACATCTCTAGGAATGCATCCATTTCTTCCAGATTATCTAATTTGCTGCCAAATAGTGGCTCATAATATGTTCTTATAATTGTTTGTATTTCTTTGGTGTTGATTGTGATCTCTCCTCTTTCATTCATGATTTTATTTATTTGGGTCATTTCTCTTTTCTTTTTGATAAGTCTGGCCAGGGGTTTATCAATCTTATTCATTCTTTCAAAGAACCAGCTCTTAGTTTCATTGATCTGTTCTACTGTTCTTTTGGTTTTTGTTTCATTGATTTCTACTCTGATCTTTATTATTTCTCTTCTCCTGCTGGGTTTAGGCATTATTTGCTTTTCTTTCTCCAGCTCCTTTAGGTGTAGGGTTAGGTTGTGTATTTGAGACCTTTCTTGTTTCTTGAGAAAGGCTTGTATTGCTATATACTTTCCTCTTAGGATTGCCTTTGCTGGATCCCAAATTTCTTGAACAGTTGTGTTTTAATTTTCATTTGTTTCCTGAATTTTTAAAATTATTCTTTAATTTCCTGGTTGACCCATTCATTCTTTAGTAGGATCATCTTTAGCCTCCATGTATTTGAGTTCTTTCCGACTTTCCTCTTGTGATTGAGTTCTAGTTTCAAAACATTGTGGTCCGAAAATATGCATGGAATGTTCCAAATCTTTTGGTACCAGTTGAGACCTTATTTGTGACCTAGGATGTGATCTATTCTGGAGAATGTTCCATGGGCACTAGAGTAGAATGTGTATTCTGTTGCTTTGGGATGGAATGTTCTGAATATATCTGTGAAGTCCATTTGGTTCAGTGTGTCATTTAAAGCCTTTATTTCCTTGTTGATCTTTTGCTTAGATGATCTGTCCATTTCAGTGAGGGGGGTGTTAAAGTCCCCTACTATTATTTCATTGTCGTTGATGTGCTTCTTTGATTTTGTTATTAATTGGCTTATATAATTGGCTGCTCCCATGTTAGGGGCATAGATATTTACAATTGTTAGATCTTCTTGTTGGATAACCCTTTAAGTATGATATAGTGTCCTTCCTCATCTCTTATTATAGTCTTTGGTTTAAAATCTGATTTGTCTGATATAAGGATTGCCACCTCAGCTTTCTTTTGGTGTCCGTTACCATGCTAAATGGTTTTCCACCCCCTCACTTTCATTCTGGAGGTGTCCTTGGGTCGAAAATGAGTCTCTTGCAGACAGCATTTTGATGGGTCTTGTGCTTTTATCCAACCTGATACCCTGTGTCTTTTGTTTGGGGCATTTAGCCCATTTACATTCAGGGTAACTATTGAAAGATATGAATTTAGTGCCATTGTATTGCCTGTAAGGTGACTGTTACTGTATATTGTCTGTATTCCTTTCTGGTCTATGTTACTTTTAGGATCTCTCTTTGCTT
Organism: Phoca vitulina; assembly: GCF_004348235.1. Lineage (NCBI taxonomy): Eukaryota > Metazoa > Chordata > Mammalia > Carnivora > Phocidae > Phoca > Phoca vitulina. The sequence continues at coordinate 17,067,795 of NW_022589742.1, forward strand.
AGAGGACCCCTTTCAATATTTCTTGTAGGGCTGGTTTTGTGTTTGCAAATTCCTTTAGTTTTTGTTTGTCCTGGAAGCTTTTTATCTCTCCTTCTATTTTCAATGACAGCCTAGCTGGATATAGTATTCTTGGCTGCATATTTTTCTCCTTTAGTGCTCTGAATATGTCCTGCCAGTCCTTTCTGTCCTGCCAGGTCTCTGTGGATAGGTCTGTTGCCAATCTTATGTTTCTACCATTGTTGGTTACCGACCTCTTGTCCTGAACTGCTTTCTGTGCTTTCTCTTTGTTTCTGAGGCATGTGAGTTTTACTATTAGATGTCGGGGTGTTGACCTATTTTTATTGATTTTGAGGGGGTTCTCTGTGCCTCCTGGATTTTGATGCCTGTTTCCTTCCCCAAATTAGGGAAGTTCTCTGCTGTAATTTGCTCCCATATACCTTCTTCCCCCTCTCTCTTTCTTCTTCTGGCATCCCAATTATTCTAATGTTGTTTTGCTTTATGGTATCACTTATCTCTCGAATGCTCCCCTTATGATCCAGTAGTTGTTTCTCTCTCTTTTTCTCAGCTTCTTTATTCTCCATCATTTGTTCTTCTACATCACTGATTCTCTCTTTTGCCTGATTTATCCTAGCAGTTAGAGCCTCCATTTTTGATTGCTCCTCACTAATAGCCTTTTTTATTTCGACCTGGATAGATTTTAGTTCTTTTATTTCTTCTGAAAGGGATTCTCTAGTATCTTCCATGCTCTTTTCAAGCCCAGCTAGTATCTTTATAATCATCATTCTGAACTCTAGTTCTGACTTCTTACTAATGTCCATATTGATTAGGTCCCTGGCAGTTGGTACTGCCTCTTTTTCTTTCTTTTTTTTTTTTTTTTTGAGGTGAGTTTTTCCATCTTGTCATTTTGTCCATAGGAGAATAGATGAATGAGAGAACAAAATGCTAACAGGGTAACAATGACCCCAGAAAAATATACACTAAACAAATCAGAAGATACCTGAAATGGGGGGAAAAGAAAGAGAAAGAAAGAAAAAAAGGAAAAAAAAGAATATGATCAAATATGATCAGGCTGGTGCATAGATCAGTGCCACACACTAGATTTTGGGCGTATTTTGGTCTGTTAGAAGAAACTGCCTCCCAAAATTTTAAAGAAGGAAAAACTTACATATGTACAAAAATATGGGTAAATATGATGAAGGGATGGAATATGACTATAAAGATTAAAATTATAAAAGATTTTATAAAAGGAATTGATAAGATAAAAAGTTGGTTGAGAAAAGAAAGAAGAGAAATTTAAAAAGCAGAAAAAAGAAGAAAAAAGAAAGGGGCGAGAGAATGTGATCAGGCAGAAGACTAGAACAAAACCATACACTAGAGATTTAGGTTATATTTTGTTCTGTTAGAAGAAACTGCATCCCAAAATTTTAAAAAAAGAACAACTTTATATATATATATATATATATATATATATATATATATATATACACAAAAAATAAGG